>NC_135488.1:2168409-2478181 GCF_052094955.1 Ictidomys tridecemlineatus | reverse complement strand
GCTACTTCAGTACTGGCCACAGTCCTGCGCAGTGGTGACAGCCTCCCAGGAGAGGACTTTTGTCCTGGACAGAAGGGAAGCTCACATGTGGCCCCTGGAACGGCTTGCCTGGGTCCCCCAGCTGGCAGGCAGTAGAGCCCGGCAGTGCTTATCACTGCAAGGTGGGTCTGCTCCCCAGAGGCACCTGTGACCGGCCCTTGCAGGGTCTCTGAACCACTGTTGAGGACCTTTCTCTAGGACAGTGCCCAGCGTTCGAGGTCCAGGCGAGTCTGAGAACTGAGGTGTCCAGGGATCAAGCGTGGGTGAGTGAGGCTTTGCAATTCCTTCCCACTCCCAGTCCTTCCTCGTGACTGGGAGTGGGTCTCCCTGTCCAGAACCTCCAAGATCCTCAGAACTGAATCCTTCAGTTTCCAGAGCTGAAAGGTGCATGGGGGCACTGCTGCCAGTCTGTAACCTTGAGGAAGAGACTCAACTTCACCATCTTCCTTTGTTCAGTGAGAAGCTGGGTCAATGTTACCTACCCAACAGGTCATCTTGCAGGGATTAAGTGAGGCAGTACAGGGGGAGGGTATCCACAAGGTCTCTGGCCTTCCCAGCAGGGAAGGGGCATGTAGGACTTGCATGAGCAATTACAGGGCCTCTCCCTGTCCCCGCCTGGCTTGTCATTCAGGGCTGTGGAAGCCACAAACATTCAGATCATAAATCCACACTGCAGACAGGAGACCCCACGAGGATGTGTCCGGCCATGTGGGCGATGCTCTCCACAGCAGGTCTGACTGTGCCCGTTGGCCTAGTCCCCTTCTGCTGAGGTTCGGGACCAGAACAGTGGTTTTACAGAGTCAGAAATTTGTATCTAGACTCAGCTTGTCTTGGACAATCAGGAGGAAGGTGCTACCTGCCCCTTGGCTCCCCCCTGCTGGAATCCCCACCTGCTGGGCTCCCCATCAGCTGGACTCCCTGCCTGTGTGGCAACAGCAGACCTGGCAGGTGGGCTGAGCCACCTGCTTTAGGACTAAGGAAGTGGGGGAGGGTTATCTGCTGGCTTGAGCAGGCCTCCTGACCTCTCTGAGATTCTCCACAGAGACAGAGGTTCATGGGTCCACATGAAAGGATGGGCCCAGGGCCTGGACAAAGGACACTCCTGCAGTGGCTGCTATTACTGCCCTGGACCTCCCCTCCTGGCCCTGGGAAGCACCCGGTGAGCAATGTGTGGGCTTAGGAGAGCAGGCTCCCTGCAGTCTGGGACAAGTGATCCATAGAGGACCCTCTGAAGGGCAAGAGATGGGCGGAGGGACTTCAGGGGAACAGCAGGACCCTGCTGGGAGGGAGAAAGTACATGTGCCTGCGGAACTGTGCACCCTGGTTCTGTCCCCAGAGGGTCTTCCCCACCACAGTGCATAGTGCTTAGGTGGCCCTTGGGCTCCGAAGCCTCTCCAGCCCCTGTGAGAGGACTTGCTTACTCCTGGGCTGGGCACACGGCCTTCCCAGCACAACACCAACTGAGCAGGTCACTGGATGTCCAAACAGGCGCTGGATGGGTCAGAAGACCCTCCTGCATCCTCACAGGAATTGAAAGAGGACTGGCTGTAAGTTGCCCCCTGGACAAGGACAGAGGGAGTCTCTGGTCAGCAGAACAGCATCTGCCTGGACGGAGGAGCCCTGGAAGTCAGTGGGCAGGGCTGTGGGGAGTGGGTGTAAGGGGCTGGGGAATGGGGCCACCCAGGAGGAGCACCAGAAGCCTTGCAGGGGACCAGAGAGAAGGAGAAGCCTGAGGGTCCTGTGGTCTGGGACAGGAAGGGGGGGTGCTGCACACGTCAGTGGAAGCCAGCTCCTGGGTGAAGCAGGCGGCTATGACAGGAGCCCGCATCTGGCTTGGGAGTGCTGCACGCAGGTATCCTGTGCCCATGTCCTAGCTGTCCTCTCAAAGATAGCCAGCTGACCAGGAGACCAAGAGTTCCACTGTTTCATAGCCAAGTGATACCTGGCTGTCTCTGGCAGGTCCAAGCGATGCCCTTTGGAAGGCCTCTGTGTGTCAGCCTAGGGGCTTCAGTGAGCTTAGGGCCTGGGATCTGCCACTTCCGGCTGTGGCATCAGATCTCTGCACGTGTCCTGTGTCACAAGGTGCCAACAGACTTGGGGTCTCAGCCGTCATGGAAACAAACAGGTGCAGCTAAAAATAACCACGGTGCAGCATGGGGAGTCAGGGGGATCATGGAGGGAAAGAGCCAGGGAGGAAACCCCCTGCTGGGCAGCACCCAGAGGGCCTTCCTTTCTCAGAATCTCTTCTCGCCCATCTTGAATCTGCTCTGATTTCCAAGTGAAAGGGTGGGCCAGAGGTGCAGGGATGGGATGTGCTGGCCACTGTCCTCACCCCCGGCCACCCCATAGTGGCCACCACAGTGGCCCCTGGACACCTCTTGGGTGAGGAGGTGTGAAGGATAGCCTGGGAGTCTTCACTAGAGAGCTGCACTCCAGCTACCGTCCTCCTCCTGCTCTTGCTCCCCCTCCTGCTGCTCCTCCTGTTGCTCCTCCTCCTGCTGCTCCTGCTGATCCTCCTGCTGCACTTCCTCCTTCTCTTCCTGCTCCTCCTTCTGCTGCTGCTCCTCTTCCTCCTGCTGCTCCTGCTCCTCTTCCTCCTCCTGCTGTTCCTCCTGCTCCTCTTCCTCCTGCTGCTTCTCCTCCTCCTGCTGCTCCTCCTGCTACTCCTGCTCCTCCTTCTCCTGCTCCTCCTGCTCCTCCTGTTCCTCCTCCTCCTGCTGCTCCTTCTGTTCCTCCTCCTCCTCCTCCTCCTGCTCTCCCTCCTCCTCCTTCTCCTCCTCCTGCTCTTCCTTCTCCTGCTGCTTCTCCTGCTCTTCCTCCTCCTGCTGCTCCTGCTCCTCCTCCTACTCTTCCTTCTCCCGCTGCCCCTGCTCCTCCTTCTACTCTTCCTTCTCCTGCTGCTTCTCCTGCTCTTCCTCCTCCTGCTGCTCCTGCTCCTTCTCCTGCTCCTCCTCCTCCTGCTGCTCCTGCTCCTCCTCCTACTCTTCTTTCTCCTGCTGCTTCTCCTGCTCTTCCTCCTCCTGATGCTCTTGCTCCTTCTCCTGCTCCTCCTCCTCCTGCTCCTCCTCCTCCTGCTGCTCTTGCTTCTCCTCCTGCTACTCCTGCTGCTCCTCTTCCTCCTCTTCCTCCTGCTGCTCCTGCTGCTCCTGCTCCTCCTCCTCCTCCTCCTCCTGCTGTTCCTCCTCCTCCTGCTGCTCCTGCTGCTACTCCTCCTCCTACTGCTCCTCCTTCTCCTGCTGCTCCTCCTTCTCCTGCTCCTCCTGCTCCTCCTGCTCCTTCTCCTGCTCCTCCTGTTCCTCCTGCTCCTTCTCCTCTTGCTGCTCCTCCTGCCCCTTCTCCTGTTCCTCCTCCTGCTTCTCCTCCTGCTTCCCCTCCTGCTCCCCCTCCTCCTCCTCCTCCTCCTGCTGCTCCTCCTCCTCCTGCTGCTCCTCCTCCTCCTGCTGCTCCTCTTCCTCCTGCTTCTCCTCCTGCTCCTCCTTCTCCTGCTGCTCTCCCTCCTCCTGCTCCTCCTATTCCTCCTCCTGTTCCTCCTGCTCCTTCTCCTCTTGCTGCTCCTCCTGCCCCTTCTCCTGTTCCTCCTCCTGCTTCTCCTCCTGCTTCCCCTCCTGCTCCCCCTCCTCCTCCTCCTCCTCCTGCTGCTCCTCCTCCTCCTGCTGCTCCTCCTCCTCCTGCTGCTCCTCTTCCTCCTGCTTCTCCTCCTGCTCCTCCTTCTCCTGCTGCTCTCCCTCCTCCTGCTCCTCCTATTCCTCCTCCTGTTCCTCCTGCTCCTTCTCCTCTTGCTGCTCCTCCTGCTCCTTCTCCTGTTCCTCCTCCTCCTGCTCCTGCTGCTCCTCCTGCTCCTGCTGCTCCTCCTCCTCCTGCTGCTCCTCTTCCTCCTGCTTCTCCTCCTGCTCCTCCTTCTCCTGCTGCTCTCCCTCCTCCTGCTCCTCCTATTCCTCCTCCTGTTCCTCCTGCTCCTTCTCCTCTTGCTGCTCCTCCTGCTCCTTCTCCTGTTCCTCCTCCTCCTGCTCCTGCTGCTCCCCCTCCTCCTGCTCCTCCTCTTCCTCCTGCTGCTCCTGCTTCTCCTCCTGCTCCCCCTCCTCCTGCTGCTCTCCCTCCTCCTGCTCCTCCTGCTCCCCCTCCTCCTGCTGCTCTCCCTCCTCCTGCTCCTCCTCCTCCTCCTGCTGCTCCCCCTCCTCCTGCTCCTCCTCCTGCTCCTGTTCCCCCTGCTCCTCCTCTTCCTGCTCCTGTTCCCCTCCTCCCACTTCTCTTCCTCCTCCTCCTTCTACTCCTCCTCTGTGCCCTGCTGCACTTCCTGAGCAGTGAGTGATGGTGGCTGTCAGCGGGTGGAGGATAATACATGGCAAGTGGAGTAAACATAGCTTGTTACATCCAGATTCGATTTCTACCAAGACAAGTGGCTGGGGCTTTTCACCACTGAGGGCAGGGGCCGTCCCTGTGGCCAGGAGCAACCTCCTGTGGGGAGGGCTGCAAACCTGAGGTTGGCAGGTGGGACAATCGAGTCATCAGGGTTTTCATTACTGGTCATTTTGATTCAGGGCCCTGGTTCGACCCTGAGAGTAACCAACACTGTGCCAAAGACCTGAGTTCAGGAGATAAAAACAGGTTCAGAGAAAAACAGCATGGTCCAGAGATAGAGGAGGCGTGGGTGATGGGGCGACATGCGAGAGCCTGTTCGAGAGTGTTCTAGCGTGTTCCTTGTCTTGCTCTGGTAGTGGTTCAGGGGTTTTTATATATGCAAACACTAATTGGACCATGGGTTTAAATGCCGTGCACTTTACTACACGCATGTCATGTGCCGGTGCGTCCATAAGCATGAAGGAAAACACATAAAGGATGTCTGTGACAGTTGGGGAACAGCTCTCACCTGCTTGGAATGCACAGTTCTGCGCCCCGGGCCTCAGCAGCTGACGGGTTCATCCCATATATCAAGCACAGCTGCCTGTGGAGAGGTATACAACGCAGCTCTCCATGACTGCAAGATGCGAGCTCCACACCCTGACTCCAAAAACCTGGCCTCTGGTGTTTGTTGGTGATCGCTGGCCAGCTGCTCTGCCATAGAGGAACGCCAGAACCTTCTAGAAGTTGGCTGCCCCTCTGAGGCTGGGTTTCTTTACTTGTGGACCCGTAAACACCTCTCAAGAGTATTGGTCACAGAGTCCCTGTGGGGTGCTCCATGCAGCTCCCAGTAGTGGCAAGGACCAAAAGATGTGAGCAGTGGGTGCTGCTTGCCGTTCGAGCGCCACCGTGGCTGGGTTGTGCCAGGCTTGCAGGAAGCCTGGGAGGCACAGTCCCCACCTCGACTGAGCCGGAATCCGGGGCAGGCCACAGACAGTTCCCACGCAGCGCAGCGGTCCCAGTACAGTGGGTGGGATCCAGGGTGCAGGGCCCTCCGGCATGGCAGGCCTGCCCGCGGCCCCGCTGGCTCTCAGAGCAGGAGCGTGGCCGCGCAGTCCACAGCGTGCCCACGTTGAGGCAGCTGTGGAAACATCTGACTCTGATTATCGGGCTGGGAATGGCTGGGGGTGGGAGCTCAGTGATTTATAGATTGCTCCTCTGGCTGTAAATCCCAGCTGTAATTGTGACTTTGTCCCTAATTGTTTGCAGAGGAGCGAGGAGCTCAATGGCCCGAAGCCCCTGGCAGAGCCCGGCTGGGGGTGAGGCTCGTTGCTAGGCCACGCCGAATTTGTTTTGGGCCCAGCTCAGCAGTGTTTTTGAGGCCCTGTATACATTTCTCTGTATTGTTAATGTAATTTGTTCAGGCGGTGAACAGCCAAGTTCAGCTGAAGGAATCCGATACTCATAACAGAAACTCCAGAGGCCAGGTTTTTGTGGTCAAATTAGGGTTTGGAGGCCTCAGAGGAGAATGAAATGTGGAGCTGTGCGAGGGGACAGTCTCCTTCTCTCCTGCATTCCCGCTTGCCTGGCTTCCGCTGCCTTAAGGAGCCAGGCTGTGCTGGCTGGGGCAGGGCTCCTGGGGAAGGGGAAGCAGAGCCGCTCACCAAGGTGGACGGAGCCTCACCAAGGCCCCTCCACCCGCTCAGCTTGACTGGCAGGACACAGTGGCTGGGGTCTGTGGGGAAGCCATGTGACTGTGCAAAATACAATTTGCCCGTGAAGACCCCGTGGGCCCCGCCACCTGGGATTCCACACCCTGCTGTGCGCAGTGTGTCCGGAAGCGGAGGATTCCAGCAACTCTGAGAGAACTGTCGGTGTGACCAAGTCACCCTAGTGCATCCTGCCTCTGCGATCTGCCTCAGAAAGTAAAATAACAAGAAGCAACGTGCTGGCATCCCCGCACTTGGTGTAGCTTCCGGAACCATGCATGTCGTGACATCCATCAGACCAACATCATTAAGACCCCTGAACACTTGCAAGGGGGCTGCTGTGCATCCGCCCACCCATCTAGTGATGACGCCTCCTGGGTGCCAGGTATGATAGGCTCCTGGCCTCTGGAGCTTGGCACGGGGAGCAAACAGGAAAACCAGTCCTTGGGGTGCTGTGAACAGCAGCTGACCCGGCAGGATCCAGCTCACCTAAGAAAGGAGCAGCTCAGGCCTAGAGGGGCGGACGGGCCTGAGGAGGGGGTGAGTGAGCTGAGCTTCCCAGGGGCCTACCAGCAGATCAGGGACTCCCTGGGTCCTCCCTGGGGTAGAGAGAAGGTTCCCTTCATCCATCCTTCCTTCCTTCCTTCCTTCCTTCCTTCCTTCCTTTCTTTCTTTCCTTCTTTCTTTCCCTCCCTCCCTCCCCCCCCTCTTTCTTTCTTTCTTCTTTGCCAGGGATTGAACCCTGGGGTGCTTACCACTGAGCCACATCCCCAGCCCTGTTTTCTATTTTATTTAGAGACAGGATCTCACTAAGTTGCTTAGGGCCTCGCTAAGTTGCTGAGGCTGGCTTTGAATGTTCCATCCTCCTTCCTCAACCTCCTGAGCCACCGGGATTACAGGTGTGGACCACCACACCTGGTCCTTTCTTAATGATCCTGTTGTCCCTGGAACCTGTGATCTGCCTGAAGTCTTCAGAGGCAAGCCACCTCCAATTCATAAGGCGGATGCCCTGCTGCTAGACGGGGCCCTCACCACGTCTCACGTTGATGTGGTCAGCTGACAGGGAACATGTGGGCACTTTCACCTAGCGGGGTTCCAGAATGACTTGACCAAAAGTGAACCAAACACTTCCTGATCTCGGTAGTTGTAAGGGTGAGGTGGGTGAGCCTGGAGGAAGCCTTCCAGTCTCCTGATTTCCTGCCAGAGCACCCTAAAACCTGGCCCGCTGTGTTAGCAAGAGGAGGCCTGCAACCCATTCCCAGACCTAGTTTAAAGCTGGGGTAACAGGGAGGACCCAGCTGCCCACACTGGGAGCCACAGCCCACGCACAGCATCCCCAATCATGCAGACCCTGATCCCTGTAAGCCCCGTTGGGCCCTGCTCTCCCGGGGCATCTCAGGGCTTCCCGTTCATGTCATCTCTATGGCCCCCCAGGGTGCGGGCATTAAGTGAGCACCAACCCATGGGTGTGAAAGTGTGTCTTTTGGTTTGTCTCCTCCACTAGACTTTGATTTCCCCAGGGTCAGAAACGCCCCCCCCCAGCCAAGGTCACCACGTACATCCCAGGGTAACGTTTTTCTGTCTCTCAGATCTCTTAACAAACTTGCTTTTTAAAGTGCTGAAGTTAACTTTAGCCATTTTTGCTGAAAATAGTAAAAAATGTGCCCTTCAGGTGCCTAACTTCTAGTGGCTTCCCATTCTGTGTTCAGGCCAAGAACTAGGAAGTTCTCCTTAAAGCCAGGTCCTCTTTCCACTGAGACCATTGTCATGGTGTCTTTTCCTAAAGCTTTGCTCTTGAATCCACAGTGGGTGGGGCTTCCAGGGAACTTTCCGCCCTGACTCAGGGACACTGGCTGGTTTTCATTTGACCTTGTCATCTGCAGACAAAGTTGCAGCCGGCCATCTAGATCGGGGAAGGTGAGGTGACAGTATGAAGGGACCACCTGGTGATGGAGGGTCCCACATGAGAAAAGACTGATGTGTGCTCTGCTCTGCCTGAGGAAAGACGCGGGTCAGAGAGGGAAAGTGCGACAGCAGTGGGTGGGAATGCTGGAGTCTAGCGTCTAGAGTCGGCCAGGGTGTGGGTTGTCAGACCCTCAGACCCGTGGCCTAGAGGACTCATATGGGAGCATCCAATAAAGCTGAAGATGTGCATGTCTAGGACCCCACAGGCCCCTCCTCTGTAGAATAGCCCTCACTGTGTTGTTAAGTAGCTTGAACAAGGAGGACTTGTGGCCAATTGTGTGATAAGTGTCCCAGGACAGTGGCAATCACGCTGGGTATGCAGGAGTGCGTGGGGTGTCCAGGAGCCCTGACCTGAGGCCTGTGAGAGATCACAGGAGCTCTTGGCGTGGAGGTGCGCGTGAACACATAGCAGGGAGCGAGCTCCGGGTGGGTCAGTGAGGGGCCTGAGGTCCTTGCTACCCTCTTCTACAGCTTTCCTGTAAATTTGATTTTTCAAAATAAAAAGTTGGTAGTCAGGCCAGGGGTCTCTAACCCACACGTGGATACTCACAGGTGCTGAAGATAGAGTCACCCACAGGAGCCTGGCAGACGGCACCTTTGGCCTTAAGTTAGTTCCAGGGAATGTGGGGAGGGGTGGCCAAGGGTATCGACTTAACTATGTCCCCAGCACTGCACCTCCTTCAACACAGAGGAAGAAGCTGTAGGATCAGTGTGGGGACAGGTTGAGCCTTCTGTCAGGGTGGTGGTGGAACATTAGTGTTCATGTTTTTCGTAAGTAGGTGACCATTCATTAGCTCAGTAACTAAGGATGATGTTTTTTTGAAAACTACAAGGAAGCTGCTAAATGACCCATGTTCTGTTTCAAGTTATTATGCTTTGGGGATTAACAGCTTGCGCCTGCCCCCTCCTCTGAAGGACAGCTGTGAACACCTTGGACAGCTGTGAGCACCTTTGGTGGTGCCTCCCAGGGCCTGCTGGGGCCGTGGACTCAGGTGGACGTGAGAGACCAGGGCTCCCTATGGATCACCCACTCACCCCGGCTGCTGTCCAAGGCCAAGCAGGCTTCGGCTTCACCTGCCTCAGGTCCCATCTGCCCCATGCCCACCTCTCAAGGGCAGGGCTGAAGTCGGCCTCCACTGTCTGCATGGGTCAGGTGTGAGCCAGCCAATTGAGGCAGGAGGTCACAGCCGAGCCGAGTGTGGATGGCTTAGGCCCCCAGGACCAAGGCAGGCTGGACACTAGGAGACCTGGGCAACACAGTGGGACAAACAGTGACCTAACACAGGACTGAAGACATGCCCGTCATTGGTGGTGGCAGTGTGGCATCCTGTCTGTCACGTGCCTTTCGACCTGAGTGAACAGTGATCACACTGATGTCCCTGAGAGCAGGGTCTCCATACGACGAAGGCGGGCAAGACATGGTCAGTGGGGCTGAGGAACACTCCCATGGCCTTCCCCGGAAACCAGAGGACCCCATGATGTCAGATACACATTTCCAGCCCTGTCCCTGCAGAGGCCTAGAGATGGGGGTGGGGGGGCAGTGCCACCAGCGCTCGGCTCTTCTCCAGATGCCTTCCCACCCGGCAGGCACGGAGACATTGCTGGAGAGCACAGCCAGGCCAGGCCACTGCCAAGCAGGCAAGACGCAGGACAGAGAGTGACCGTGGAACCTGGTTGGGCTCAACCAGATTTATGCAGTTATTCACTCCACTTTTGGACGTGTTTGAAAATTTTCAAAATTAATCTTTGAAGGTTCTGTTTTTATTCCCCTGAAAGCATCTCTGGGTTGAAGTGCCTGGCGGACCATCAGGGCTGGAGTCCTGAGCATCTCTGGGGCCAGGCCACGGGGGTGCCTGCCTGGGCAGGGTGTGTGGTGTGCCGTGGGTGAGCAGCAGGGCCAAGGATGCCAAGCCGTGAATAGCACATAGAGTGACCGCCAAGAGCCACCATGGGCAGCCGCAGTGGGCACCGTGCAGCACTCTGCCGAGGCTCTGCGGGCAGTTCCTGGTCCTGAGACCTGCTCCACTTCCCACGTCACACTCAAGGGGCGAGACACTGATAAACCACCTGCCTGACATCTGTAGCCAGCCAGCACTTGGCCCTGGGCACCAGGCTCAGGGCCGGGAGCATATTATGGTGGGAGCATAATTTGCACTAGAATGTCGCTTCCACCCACTTCCCTCCCCTCTCCTGTGGTTCCTGTTCTCTGGTCCTCTGTCCCTCGTCCTCCTGGGCCCTGCTGATTCTTTGGGACAGTCCTCCAACCCAGAGCCACCCCCAGGGGACAGGGGCTGAGGCTCAAACCTGGGTCAGCTCAGTGGACCTGGTCAGTGGCCCTGGTCAGCTCTTCCCCTTCTTGTTATCCCCACTTTTTTAAATTGAATGCACCCCTTTTCACGGATGTCAAAACACCGCTCCCTATGGACCCGGGTCTCATCTCTAGGGCAGAATAGACAGGTTGGAGCTGGGTTCAGATCACCGCCACTGCTTCCTGATGTCGAAACCAGCGCTGGTCTGTATGCAGGTGGGACGCAGGTGACTAGTTCAGGGAGACACTGCAACAGCAGCTCAGAGCACCAGCAGGAAGTCCTCATCCCCAGGTGACCAGTGAATCTCCACTCCTGACCTACTGTTTTGCTTTCCGGGCACCCACCTTAGAACTCCTCAGAATCCACCTGCTGAACTCCTGGGCCCCCCTCGTGCCTGAACCCACTGCACCTTCCACTCTCCTGGGTGGATTCCCGCTCTTCTTCCAAACTCAAGCCCCCCAGGACTCGCCCAGCCAGCCCTGCCTTGGCTGAGCATGGAGCCCCTCCCTGGGCTTCCGGAGTGCTTGCCTTGGCCCTTGGCTTTCCTACCCTGCTGGCACCTCAGACCACTGGCAGGGTTGGTAGCCAGGGACCAGGGGCATTGCCAGCTTTCACTTTTACCAAGAGAGGTGCTGAAGCGAGTCCCCTGTGCTCTGTGGTGCCATTTCCCAGAGCACAGGAAAGTCCTTCACATGGCGCGGATGTGGCTTTAGCAGGAACCCCTGGCGTGGGCACCTTGCTGAGTGGGAATGTCTTACTTGCAACCCTCCGGATGAGCTCTTTGGATTCTGGAGGCCGTCTTGATTGAGAAGCTCCATAAATTCTTGGTATGGGTTAGTCTAAAAGCAACTCCAACTCTTGCGGTTTGGGGTCTTTGGTTTCCACCCGAGGGCTGCGCTCAGAGGTCTGGCAGTGTCTGCAGGACAGACATAGGAAAGATGCGGCCTGCACCCTGGACTCTGCCCTTCAGCAGGGAGCAGTGCATGCCAGGGAGGACAGCCTCCTCCAGGGAAGCCCATCAGGCACACAGCCTGGCTGGCCTCAGGAGCCCAGCCTGCTGGGAATGTCAGGATGTGTTGCAGGAGGGCTGAGACCACAGGATCACTCTTGAAGTCCCTTCTTACTGCTCTTAGAAATGAGGGTCTTGGGCTGGGGATATAGCTCAGTTGGTAGAGTGCTTGCCTAGCATGCACAAGACCCTGGGTTCAATCCCCAGCACCACAAAAAAAAAAAGAAAGAAAGAAAGAAAAAGAAATGAGGGTCTTATGCTGAAGGGCATGGAGGAGCTATTGGGAAATCGGCCAGTGACCCTGGTTCTGCCAGGTGAGGTGGATGCACCCTGGGTTGGCATGAGGCTCCTCATTCCTGGAGTGGAGGCCAGCAGGGCCACAGCAGGGGAGGGCCAGCCTTGCCCCTGAGCTGCTGTAAAATGGGGAGACCGTGTGGGTGAAAGCTGGAGACTGGGGACCTCCGTTGAGTGGCAGTAACAACCTCTCACCCGTGAGTGGCCCCTTGAACATGTCCGCCAGGCCTTCTGGGGTCTGCAGTTGGAGGCAGCCATGTCCTGTGGCTTCTCTGACCACACACCTCGACTCTGGCTCCCCTGGCTCCAGAGACCCGCGTACTCCTTCGAGGGCTCCCAGCAACAGGGGCACGTCTCTGTGTGTGAAGATCATCACCCTCAATGGACCCCAGCCTGGGTTCATCACATCCCTGGTAGGGCCTTTCAGAGCTCTGTACCCGGGCAGCCCTTGCCCTGCTCCTGGCCTGCCACCCTCTCCTGCCCGAGGCCTACTTACTGCAGAGAATCAGTATAATTACAAGTCCTTTTAGATACAGAACATAGTGGCTTCAATCACCGCCGTTCCCTGCGGCCTGTGGTGCCCTCGGTGTTGCTGCAGGGAAACCCTGAGGCAGGTGGATGTCACCTTTTAATTTGCCGTTAGTTTCTCATGAACAAGTGAAGTTTCCAGAACTTAGTCCAAGCTCAGTTAGATCTGCTGACTTGGGAAATATTTGTGCCCTCAGAGTTCGCGCTGTTTCAGGAAAGATGCTCCTGGACATGGGAAGGGTGCACTGGAAAGCCTTGGCCACATCTGCAGAAGTCCTGCCTTTGGATGAGGTGGCCTAACCAGCCAGGGCAGCCAGCTCAGGTGCCTAGGAGCTGAGTCACCTGATTCAGGGGCCCTGGGTGCAGGGCACAGTGCTGACAGCCACCACGCCCACCGCCCAGCACTGTCTCCTGGCACTTTCGGGTGTTCTCCTCTGTGTCGGAGCCGAGCTTTTCCATGAACCCCATGACTCTGGGGACCTCAGTGGCAAGCCCGCTCAGTTCTTGCCACCCAGCCTCTGCCTGAAAGCCGTGCTGATTGATGGGCAGCTCTCCTACTAGCTCTGCAGGATGGGCCACCTCCCTCCTCTCAGGTCATCTCTCCCTGCTGCCATCTGGAGGTCTGTGGCCTGCGGCTGCCTCCAGACTCCAGACAGGGAATTGTGTCCTCAGTCTGACCCAGTTCCCTGGGTACTGGGACGATGTCAGTCATCAGAGCAGCATCCTTCCTGAGGCGCCCCCACTTTGGAGTTGACTCCCCCAGAGGAGAGGCTGCAGTGTGGGGGGGCGGGAGGGCCCGCAGGCCTGGGCCTCATCTCTGTTAGCCTTTGGCTTGATGGTCCCTCCCATCTCCCAGAGCGTAGGGTTAGACCTGCAGGTAGGTCCAGCAGGCTCAGGTCCCCCAGGCCAGTCAGACAGCTTCCCTAGGCCTTGGAATCTTCATCAGCAAAGGGGACCCTCAACAGTCACCTGCCGGAGTTAGCACGACGAGAGGGACAGACAAGTTGACATGGGCGACACATTGGATGATGAGGCCATGTCTGTCACTGTTTGTCATGCTGCTCAGAGTCACTGTGACCCTCCAGACTTGACCAGCAGCCTTTGGGCCAGGCCCGGCCAGGACCACAACACAGGCCGAGGGGCGGGGCTCACACCTCCTCCATTCTTGCTTCTCTTTCTATCTTTATTTTGGGGGGTACTTTGGGGTTTTCTTGGTTATTCATGGATTGTTGAGGGGACAGCTCAGCTGATGCTGCCCTGGGCACAGGGCCACTGCAGGGACAGGAACAGTCACCTGCGTCTCCTTCCACTGGGTGAAGATGATCCCTTGGTGGCGTGTTGACTCCTTTGGGTGAAGACCTTGCTTGTGACCACAGGCCACGCTGCCTCCTCTTCTCTCTCCCCAAGGCTTACCAGCTGCCAACATGGCACTCCATGCGCCCTGGCCGTCCCTGTCAGCCCATCTGGGCTCCAGTTCCATGCAGATTTTTTTCTAATTTTGTGGTGCTGGGGCCTGAACTGAGGGCCTCTCACCTGCTAGGCACAACCCACTGAGCCACACCCGGCCCCTGAGTTCAGAGGGTTTTTGTTTTTGCTTTTACATACCATAAAGTTCACCTTTTGGGTTTTGACAGACTGCACCACCACGATCAGGATGTCCACAATTCCACCCACTCCAGAGTCTCCCTGGGACTGCGGCACCCCTCTTAATCTTACCAGCACTTCCCCCACAGCCAGCCCCCAGCCCCCGCAGCACTGGTCTGGTCTCCCCTAGGGCTCTGCCTCTCGCAGTCCAGCGTCCTTCACGGGTGGCAGGACCAGGAGCTCTTCCTTACTGGTGGGTTTCCTGCTGGAGGCTAATAATCTTTGAGAAGGCATTTCACCATTTTAGGAACTGCCTTCACCCCTGTCATTCCTTCCTCTCTGCCTTAAAGGCTGGGAATCTTGCTGGAACCTCTGATAAGCTGCACATGACAATGCGTCTCTCAAAGGAAGGCCCCGTTTCTTTCAAAGAATTCCCAATCAGTGCCAAAGAATGTCTCACCTCCGAGAAGCTAGAAGCCTGGATCTGAGCTGCGATCCTCACCCACCCACAGCACAGGATTTGCTCCGCCATGGATGCTACTCAGCTTGCCATTCCCCCATCTTTGAGTTGATGTCTTTCTCAGTACAGAGGCCGAGCTGCTGGGCAGGGGTGAGGTCCAGAGGGCAGAGGTCCAGAGTGTCAGGACAGGGTCTGTCTGGGGAGGCAAAGTCTGGAACAGAGGCGGGCAGCGTGGATGGTGGAGGCTCTCTGCCAGGGAGGTGCCCGGGATGCGACGGGGCGTGGGATGGGGCATGGGACGTGCCTCTTTGCTGAAGGGCATTCCCCAATCCTACTCTGGGCAATCCCTGGCTACCATTGAATCAGCGCCATCAAACCCTTCCCTGTCAGGCTGCGAGCCCCAGACCCGCTCTCCTGGGTGCCCAGTAATAGCTCAATTGTGTGAGGGGCTGTGAAGAGCCCGTGTGGGGATGAATAGGCCGGTCTCCATGGAAACCAGCGGCTGGGCTGACCTTTGACCCACTTGTTGCCACCATACTGTTAACCACTGGTGGCTCTTGGCGGGGAGGAAACGGCTGTCAGAGGTGTTTTCTTTTTCCCTTAGTCTGGGTCTGGGTCCACACTAAGTAGAAATAACACCAATATTAGTCCAGGAGAAAGAGTCTGCTTCGTCCATAGACCCACCGGCCCCTTCCGTCTCCCCCAGGCTTTCCCTTCTGCAGTGCAGACCCAGCCCCAGAGCAGGGTGTTTATGGTCGCCCTGGGGGGGGGGACCTGGGAGTGTTGCTCCCAGGACCCTGTAGGAAGGAACAGGCCCCATTCTGCTGCCTGCACTGTGGACCTGACTCCAGCTCCCCCTCTGTTCAGGACACTGTGTGGCACCTGCAGCCAGAGCCTTGAGAAGCCCTGCAGGAAGCGGCCCGGTCCCTGCCCTGTGGCACCAGGACCTCTGGGACAGGGCCAGGTATGCAGCTTCTCCTCAGGGACATCAACAGAGATGTGGTTCCCAGCCGTGTGCAGGGCAGGTCTGTGGTTTCGTGGCCCCAAGGGAGTAGGAGCAGGTAGCCTGAGGCATTCTGGGCACAAGCTGGTTTTCCCCACTCCATGCTGTTCTGGGAGCTGACCTGGGTGACCAATGGTGGTCTGGGGTACAGTTCTGGTGTTCTGGATCAGGAGAGGTGCTGTTCAGACCTGTCTGGCTTGGTTTCCCACGTGCCCTGGAGTATGGCCCAGGAAGGCACCACTTGGGACAGGAGATGTTCAACATGCTTTCAAGGCCTTTAGTTAAAAGTTCCAAGATATTTGTTAAAACTCCTGGATGGTTTTTTTGTTTGTTTTTGTTCTTTTAAATTTCCATCAAATTTAGTCCCGATGGTAACCGTGATCCCTGGCCGACCCGGGAGACCGAGGTCTGCTGGCTGTGGGTCACCTGTGGGGTTCGCCTGTTGTGAGTTGTTCCCTAAGTGGTTCAATCTGCTTCTCCATCCCCGGAAGGTGCCCATATGGGCCCAGGGTCTGCTTGCAGGAGACTGGACTGGGGGCAGCATCCTCACTGCCCTGAGTTGTGGGGAGCAGGAAATAAACTTGGGCCTTGGGCCTGGGGAGGGGCAGGCAGTGTCCCTTCATTCTGCAGCTGTGTAAACAGTGGGGGAGGGGAGCCAGGATGCTGGGGGAGCTTGGAGGAGCAGGAGGCCTGGGGGCTGCTAGGCTCCCTGCTGGGCTCCCTGCTGGGCTCCCTTGGTTCCCAGGGCACCTGGGGTGTGATTCCTGAAATGTCAGGGTCTGGGCCCACCACTCTGGGCCACCTTGCCTGAGGTGGGGCAGGAGACCAGGGTGGGTGGTGGACATCCAGGTGATGTCCATCCTGGCCCGGACAGGCTCAGGCACTGGGGTCTAGGGGAAGAAGCCCCTTCTTGCCCAGCCCAGTTCAAACTGAAAAACATGGCAAGGTCCCTGCTGTGAAGCCAGGGCAGCTCCAAGAGGTGGAGACTGTGTAGGACAGGGGCCCATCAGGGACAGTTCATGGCCAGTGGGAGGAATGGCCAGCTCGAAAATGTACCACGTCCTCGGCATTTTGTCCTGTGAGGGGTTTGGGAGGAAGTGGGCTTCACTGCAGCCCGGCCTCACAGGTTGGGGGAGTGTGCCAGCCAAAGGACCACAATCAGAGTGGCCACTCTGCGCTCAGGTAGGGACAGAACACAGTGTCTCCCAGGCAGGTGGCCAGGGCAGGCGCGTGGCCCTCGCTCCTTCACTCTTGACTGCACCTCCTTTGCGGACTGATGGACGCCCAGAGGGGTCCCCTGTGTGCCCTCCTGGACACTCCTGTACAGTGGGGCCACCGAGCATTGAAGGAGGGTGTGGGTGTGACCTGGGCTGGGAGAATGCAGTCAGGGGGGGGGCTAGAAACCATGGAGACTTACCTGCTAGCAAGTGCTCTACCCTTGAACTGCACCCCAACACTGATGCAGAATTTAAATAATTTTATAGTGTGTGGAAGAGATGGAAGGAGGGATGGGGTCGAGTCCACAGGGTGTTGGACCATGTGCCTGCTGGGGTCGGCTGCTGGGCCAGCCTGGCCCTGCCTGGAGCCCTGTCGAGGCTCTTCCCAGGCAGCCCTGGGCTTCCGTGTGGTCCTCTTCCCTGATGCTGAGTCTCAGCCCCCGCCCTCCAGAGCCTGCCCCACATCTCGGGCACAGTGCTGCCATTCCTCACCCCCAGGCTGGATTGATGACTGCGCTCACCCATCTCGGCCAGCACTGTCCAGTAGCCACCTTCAAAAGGACAAAAGGAAAGAACTGCTCCCAGTCAGATCTTTATGAAACCCAGGTTGTCACAATGTTGTCATTGCAATGTGGAATCTGTCACTGAGACATTCTGCGTTCCCTCTTCATGCCAAGCCTCCGATACCCACTGAACAATAAGCCAGGGCCTCCTGTGACGAAGGGCCACCAGCTCAGGGCAGCCCTGCCAGCTCCCTTTCCCTCCCCATACCATGGAGATGATCATGTCCACACCCCTCTGTCCCCACAGGCGGCTGTGAGTGTGAGGAGGGAGGACCAGGCACCGCCCGAGATTCAGGATCCCAGACACTTACCCTCTCCCCAGAAAGTGTGGTTCCCAAACCAGAAGACAGCAAAAGGGCCTCCGTGGGCATGTCCACCCTGACCCTGTCAGTTCCCTGTAAGAGGTGAGGGAAGAAGGCAGCGCCTGCCCACCTTGAAGCTGCCCTGCCGAGAGAGAGAGAGAGAGAGAGAGAGAGAGAGAGAGAGAGAGAGAGAGAGAGAGAGAGAGAGAGAGAGAGAGAGAGAGAGAGGAGTCTCCCCCAAACCATGCCCGCAGCGAGTGGAGGGTGCTTTTTTTTTTGCTAAGTCTTTTCTTGGTGGAAATGTTCAATCTGTGTCTTTTGCTTTTGTTTTTAAGGAAATGGAGAAAGGAAGGAAGCTGGAGGGGTGTAATTCGTTATGCTAGCTTTGGATTCTGCAAAATCAGGAAATCAGAGAGCGCAGTGCCTGAGCGGTGACATTTAACTTGACTGGGAAAGGCGTGCCCAAGGTCACCCTCTGCAAGGCTCCTCTTCCTTCCTTCCAGTTTTTTGTGCAGCGGGTCTTTGGAGCTCAGCACTTTGGCTCATTTCTCCTGTGGGAACGGGAGCTGGAACCCAGCATTGGACCTCTGGACCCTTGGAGTGCCTTTTTCTCAGTACCTTGTCCTGGCCACCTCAACTGGGTTGTTGATTGGCTCATTGATGGAGCCAGAGGAGGGGCCTTCTCTGGTGGCAGAGGACAGCGTGTTTTCAGACACACCTGGCCCCTGTTGTGACTCAGGCTCCAGGTGTAGGTTTCTATTTATTGGTTTCCTTAAACACTTTTTGCTCCTTGGTGGTGTTTTGGCTCGGTCTGTTTGTACTTCCTCAGGACCTGGGGCTCCTGAATAGCTTGGGTCTGTTTGGCAGTGAACAGTCCTTTCAGATTCCTCCCTCCCTCCCTCCCTCTCCCTCCTTCCTCTCCTCCTTCCTTCCTTCCTTCCTTTCTCCCTCTCTCTCCCCACCCCCATTGTGAAGGGAGGATTTTAGAATAGCCAGAATCCAGAACATCTCCAAGTCTGAGGCCTTTGCAGGCAGGCCCCAGGGGGAGGGGCCTAGGTATTGCAGGCAGGTCTTTTCCATCTCTGGCTCTTTTTCAGTACTGGGGATCAAACCCCCACACACACAACCCTCCCCCCAGGTTCTCTACTCCTGAGCCTCGTCGCCATCCCTTTTTAGTTTTTTATTTTGAGACAGGGTCTCACTAAAGTGTTGAATCTGGTGCCCCGGACTGGCAATCCTCCTGCCTCAGCCTCCAAGTGTTACCAGAGTGGCCACCACACCAGCTATCTCTGGTCCTGCAGTTTAGCCCTTGGTACCATGAGGCTTGAACTCCATGTTTGCCGGCTTCCCCATAGCACTCCTATGACCCTGGGCTAGCAGCAGAGACCCAGCCCAAACACAGTATGACACCCCACCAAACCCACTTCTCTCTTTGCAAGGGCTTCACTGGAGATGGACAATGCCTCAGAGAGCAAAGATGTCCTGGGCGGCCTGAGATTGGTCTGTTCTGCTTGCTCACCACCGCCCTGATGCACAGCAGTGTGCAGACACCCTCTGCCCTGACCCCAGAGGCGCCACTGCCCCTGGCTTCTGCTGCAAGAAGCAGAGAGTCTTAGGGTCCCCGTGAGTGGCGCTGCCCTCGTATGCACCAGTCCCCTTCCTGAGCACAGCGCCTCTGCCCAGCCTCCTCCTTCCTCCTCTGAGTCCCTAGTTTCTGCCTCCGCTCCTTGGCCTCCTTGTTGTGAGGTCCGTATCTAATCTCAGACTTTCCCAGCATACTGCGTGGTCTAAGCTCCTGGGTGAAAGGGGCATATTTTTCTTCCCTTTCCCCATTTAGATTGCAGTCTGTCCCTGGGCCTCCCACCAATCTGCAGCCTGGTGCAGGACAGCCTCAGAGCCAGTGCTGACAAACAGCATACCAAGTGGCTTCTGGTGGCCTCTTCCCAGCAGGTGCCAAGCCACATTCCGCCTCGGCTCCTTGTTTGTTGGTTTGTTTGTTTTGTCTTGCGTTTTATTGATGATCAGTGGCCTTGGGGTCTGAGAGAAGGACCAATTGCAATGGTACCAACCTAAGACAGGAGGCTGACGCCTTGAGGTCAGTTCATCCAATGTTTGTTGGTTTGTTTGTTTTGTCTTGCGTTTTATTGATGATCAGTGGCCTTGGGGTCTGAGAGAAGGACCAATTGCAATGGTACCAACCTAAGACAGGAGGCTGACGCCTTGAGGTCAGCTCATCCGATGACAGATAAGGACCATATGTAGTATTGGACAACCTAAGACAGGCACGGTCCCTAAGCCACAGTGCTTGTTGTTTAATTAAACAGAAGTGGGGAGATGTTGAGGGCCGCAGCCAAGTCAGGATGACACATGGCATTCTGCCAGAAGGGAGTGGTTGAGAGGTGACACCAGCAAGCCATTGAGATAATGATGGTTATGTTAAGCTGTGTATTCAGTTGTATATGGACCCCTGCTGTCCACCAATAGGGTGGCTCCTGCTGCCTGGGCCTGCCGGCTACTTTGGAGTTCTCGAGGTCCAGAGAGGGTGAGGGGGGTAGGCCTGGAGCCCGGGGGAGAGCAGAGAGCGGGAGTGGACGTGGAGTGCTGGTGGAGTTCCTGGAGTTCCGGGCAATAAAGTTTCCTGTTTGAACATACAAGTGCTTTGTGGTGGCTCAGTGATTTGTGCCCAGCCAGACTGTGGCAAGAAGGCTAGACAGGGACAGGAAGCATGTGGCTAATCCTCCTGCAACAGGCTCAGGCCCAGGGGCCTCTCTGAAATGGACCCACGGTTATCCACACACCAAGGGGGTTGCAGATGGAGACCGTTACAGGTGGCGGTGCCCCTCTGGGCAGTGCAGCCTGGCTTTGGCCACTGAGGGTCTCCCTGTTCCCCTTGCCCAAGAAGATCTCCTTGGATGGTTGCCGCTATGCCCCTGAGCAGTGGCACAGGGCAGGACAGCTGGGTGCTGGCTGCCCACAGCCGCGTTACTTATTGCTGTTGCCTGAGGTGGTAGTTGGCATGTTTCTGACTCCAGAGGTAACAGCCACCTGGGGAGCTCCGTCCAACTCTGGGAGAACATGGGTGGACCCAGCACGAGCAAGGGGGTTCCAGCTCCCAGGGGCCCCAAAGCTCCCCCAGCTTGTGGAGCCTGCCCTGCGTGAACTCAACGGCAATGGGCTGCTTCAGTATGTTAAAGGAAGGCAAGCTGGCCTGCCGTCCACCCACTACCTAGGAGCCTTGACCCTTACCACCTGCTTCTCAGACAGTCCTAAGGACCCAGTGAAGGCAGCGTCACTGCTCCCGCTGAGTAGAGGATCGTGCCAGGCTCAGTGCTCCTAACATGACACCCAAGGGAGGGGGCCCTGTGACGTGAGCGCCCACGGATCTGGGGGTTTACTGATAACACGAGCCAGGACTCAGCAGAATAGCAGCCCCAAGTCCAGGCAGGTGGGGCTCCAGTGTCTCCTGACCTGGGGAATTGCACTGTTCCACGGGAGGGTCGGCCAGCATACAGGTAGAGGGTGGGCGGGAGGAGCCATCCTTCCCTCCTGGTCTCTGAGTGACCAGGGGGTCATACTCAAGAGTGTGGCTGTGGCCAAGTCAGCACCTTGCTGGCTCCCTGCCATCTCTGCAGACTGCCGGCTGGCCAGAGGTTGGGAGCCAACCGGCAACCGCCTGCTGTTTGCTGGCCCCGCTGACTTTGCCCCCCTACTAGAGGCCTCTCTGCCTCTGCGAGGCTTGGGCAGGCGAACAGGAGGCCCTCTGAAGTCCCCCTGAAGTCCCCGTGTTGGAGGAAACCGAGTAAACAGAGCTTTACCTGATCCGAGGAGTCCTGCTGGCATGTGGCCTATTACTGTGGCCTCCACCACAGCAGCCTTTCTTTACACAAGCACCTCCATGCACGCCACCCTCTGCCTCTTTTTTGTACCAGGCATTGAACCCAGGGGCTCTTAACCCCTGAGCCACATCCCCAGCCCTTTATATATATTTTTTTATTTTGAGACAGAGTCTTGCTAAGTTGCTTAGGTCCTCACTAAGTAGCTGAGACTGGCCTTGCGATTCTCCTACCTCAGCCTCCTGAGTCACTGGGATTACAGGCAAAGGTTTCTCTTCTTAAAGCCTAAGGTGATTTTTACATTTTACTTCAAACACTGAAGACAAGTGCAGGAAGCCAGAAGGCCAGAGCTGAGCTGGACTCAGGTCCCCAGGTCCAAAGCCCATGAGAAGGCTCTTCCAGTTAGGCCATCTTTTTGCATGTTTTCTGTCCCAAACTGAGTATTTTGAGAAACTTTAATTCAAATTTATTTGGATATTTGTATTTAATTAGACAAATGGACTTTTTCTACTTGCACTACTTTAGGATTCACAGAAGAGAAATCAATTCCAATCTCTTTCTCTGGCAGTGGGATTTTAAGTTTTCCCCAAAATTGTGAGGATTTGAAGGCTTGCCGAGGCCAGGCGGTGGCTCTGTGGAATGAAGCCTCCGCACTGCAGCTGGGACTGCTCCTTTGTGAATATGCAAATTCGCATCTTCTGTGGCTCCCCCTGGGCTTGCTGGAAGTCTCCCAATGTGGTATTTGTCATTAAAATCACCGTGTTATGTGGGGGGTTGCGGTGACTTCCCCAGATGCAGTGATCCTAATTGCAACCATACAGGTTATCCAAACACAGCTTGAGTACTGAAAACAGCCCTGTAAGCCAGCCCTGTGAGCCAGTGTGCCCTGGTAGGTGAGCAACTCGTGCAGAGGAAGGCAGAGCTGGGTTCTGGGTCCTGTGCGGTGGGCCCAGGTCCTTCCAACTGGCCCCTTCTTAAATCAAGAGTCTGACAGTGTTTACAAACATTAGGCTTTACTAATATTTGCTTTCTATGAACGGAAAACCCAGAGCACCTGCAGTGTGGAAGGCAGGGATGCCCCAAATGAGGCCTCTCAGTTCCACAGTTGTCTGGACCAGTACTTCAGAACACGCTTGTGCATGGGGCTTGCAGGAATGCAGATTCTGCCCTGGGCTGGGAACTCTGCACTCCTAACATCATCCCTACAAAGCTGTTGCTGCTGGTCTGTGGGGCCCACTTTGAGTAGCAGAATCTAAAGCCAAGTAAATACAACCCAGTTTCCAAACAAGAGAGAATCTAGCCCCGGGAGGCTGTTTCCATTGGCCTCGGTTTTCCTAGCCTTTTTCATCCACATTTACATCTGCAGAGTAGAAAATGGTGAACATCTGACAACATCCGTGGAACTGACTCTGACTGTTGCAGGGCCCCCGGGAGCTGGGGGAAGAAGAGGCTCTCGGCCAAGCCCACCCCCGCCCCCGCCCAAACCACCGGATCCTCAGCACTGTGCTTGCAGTTTTCCCAAAATGCTCATGGACATGGTGATCCACCCACTCTGGCCTTCCTGATAACAGGCAGCCCAGCCAGCAGTGAGGGGTTGGTCCAGAGTAAACCCACCCCGGGCGCCCGCTCAGACCCCGCTGAGGATTGACATTTCCTTTAGCTGTCTGAGCAAGAGCCATCCTGGGCCTCTCCCAGCAGCCCACGTCTCCTCTGGGCCAGCAAGCCTGTGGGCACTCCATAAATACTTGTTGATTGACTTGACTCGTTCCCTGGAGAAGAAGAAACAGGGAAGTAGGGAAAAGGGAGCGGACTCAGTTCTTTCTAAGCGTCCTGAGGAAGGGCCCCACGCGCCTCGGGCTGCAGGATATGGCTACTTTCATCCTCTAAGCAGCAATGAGGAGTTTAGATTTTCAGTATTCATTAATTTCCCTCCTTAGAGGCTAGAGACAGTGGTTCCCTCTAGAATTTCTAATGGGGAACCCAGCAGTGTGCAGCCTCATTGCTGCCCAGAAGCAGCAGCCCTGGCTATCCCGTGGCACGGGTACTTGTTCAGTCTCCAGCTTCTGGTGGGCAAGGGTGGACTTGGCCGCAGGCATTGTCTGCAAGGCCTGGGCCTGTTCTGCTCTCTTCATCCCAGTCTGGCCCCCGTCTCCTTTTGCTCCAGGTGGGAGGCCTGTGTCCCCTTGGCACAGCATGTCAGCAGAAAGGGTTTGTGACAGGAGCCAAAAGCCCAGCTCCCAGGCCAGCCCCACATGCCACTCAGCCACCTTTCTGGGATCTGCAGAGCCTCCTCTGAGCCTGAGCGGCTTTGACCTCCTCCCCAGAACCCTTCCTGGACCACACTCCCCACAAGCGCCCTTGCTCCCGAGTCTTCCCTGGGGGCCACATGCCCTGAGAGTTTGAACTTGGGCTTCCACCAGGCTTTCAGGAGACTCAGAAGAGACCCAGGAGCTCCTGGGTCGGGGAAAACCCTCAGGTCTGGTGCTGCACACCGCTTCCCAGGTGTGACCCACCCGGGAGCAAGGTTTCTGCCACTCTGCTTCAGCTTCTCATCTGTGAGAGGAGATCACGGTAGTTCTATGGCCTGAGGCGCTGTGAGCATCGGTCTATGGGCGCCAAGAACTAGGGCAGTGCTGGCTGTTTTGAGGGTCATCAGTGCTGTTTTATAGAAATTGTGAGCCTTGGCTTTAGGCCAAGTCCACCCCTGTCAGCACCCTGCGTACTCAATAGGTGCATTCTTTAAATTAAAGCATTAATTTTCTAACAAGAAAGAGAAGTGGGAAGCCAGGCATGGTGGTGTACACCCCAGCAACTCGGGAGGCAAGAGGATCCCGAGTTCATGGCCAGCCTCAGCAATATAGCAAGACCCTCATCTCAAAATAAAAAATAAAAAGGATCCGGGCGCAGTGGCACATGCCTGTAATCCCAGCAGCTCGGGAGGTGAGGCAGGAGGATCGTGAGTTCAAAGCCAGCCTCAGCAATGGCAAGGCACTAAGCAACTCAGTGAGACCCTGAGTTCAATCCCTGGTACCAAACGAACAAACAAAAACCAGGCTGGGGATGTAGCTCACTGTCACAGAGCCTTGGGTTCAATTCCTGGTGCCAAAACAGGGTGGTGGTGGGGGGGGCGCGGGGGAAATCTCACAGGGGGATCCCGCAGATGGTGTTAGGAGCAGCAGAATGCAGGCATATGTTAATCAGCAGCCCTCTGGTGGAGGAACACTCAGGCAAATTGACATTTGCCAATTTTCTTGGTGTAAATACCCCCACCCAGGCGAATGTCAGGCACCAGTACAAAACACTGAGTCCTGAGTTTGGCAGAGATGCTAATGCCTAGTGCCAGCCAGCTCTTGTCTGCCCTTGGGGCATCTGTGACAGAGCCACAATCTCTACCACCACCCCTCTTCCCCACCCCCACAGGTTGACATTTTGGCCTTTAAAAAAAAATGCTAAGATATCAGACACAGCCTAGCTTGAAGGGTTAGTAACCCTCCATGGGTCACGCTGCCCAGAGTTGGTATCCCTGTCAAGGAAAGCCCTGGACGCAGGATGAGGGAATCTGGGGACAGACAGCCTTCCAGGGGCCTTATAGAGCCACTTCAGGCTTGAAGGAGCAGCTCGATCTCTGAGGGTGCCCAGTGTGAGCAGAGACGGGCCAAGAGGCCTCACGAGCTGGGTTACAGGTGGCTCCAAAAGTCCTGGGGCCGGCCAAGTGGCAGAGGCCAGGAGGAAGACCAGGGCAGGGTGCAGGTCCGCTCCTTGAGTGGGCGCATGTGGTTGGCTGGTTTGGATTTTGGTCTTTTGGTCTAATTGAATGATTTGGGAATAAGAAGAAAAATTAACCACTTTTTCTCGATGTCTGAATACTGTTTTGGAATAAGCAAGAACAGGTCAGCGCTCTTTGTGGGCGGGTCCCTGCCTTGCTGGTGGCCCACACCCCATCACTGTGTCTGGGGAGACTCCTGTACTGTGCTCCGGATGCTGGCAGGAGGAATCAAACCTCCTGCTTTGTAGTGCGTGGGGCTTGGGGGGCGGCAGTGGGCGGGCACATGGAGTGGCAGTGAGCTGGCTGGCATACCTGCAGTGCACGGTGCGACATTGGGTGGGCAGGCAGTAGGTGGGCACACCTGCAGAGCATGGGGCAGCAGTGGGCGGCCACACCTGTATTTCCAGAGACCTTTTTTAGCATCTGTGCTCAGCTAGGAGCACAAAGTCACCTGCCAGTTGGGACAGTTAGAACCAAGTCTCAGTTTCGCCTGCTGTGTTCCACCCACTCCCTGCCTAGCCCTCAAACCCACCAACAGGTGAGTCTACCCTGCAGACCAGGAGAGTCCAGCACCTGTGCTGGCCGTGCTTGCTGGGGCTGGAGAGAGATAGCAGGAAGTCCCCCTCCCAGCAGCTGTAATGCCTCGGGATTCCCAGTGGTCTTCAGCTGAGGGTGCCTCTTGAAGCCACAGCCTGGTGACTGAGGGCCCTACCTTCAGGAGCCTAGCTCCCCAGGCACAGCACAAATCCGGGGCACTTCTGACTGCTGCCTCCCACGCTCACCTCCGGCCTCTCCAGAAGTGCTTCCATGGGAGTTTAGGACTCTCCAGCTCCCAGGAGAAGGGCCACAGAAGTCACAGTGTGATGGAGCAAGTGTCCCCCAACAACGTGGGGATGTCTGCACTGTCACTGGAGCATGTGACTCCCAGCAGCACCCACCACCATTCCCCCAGCCCTGGGCCCAGAGTGCAGGCTGCACCTTCAGGGCTGAGTGGCAGCAGCTGGAGGAAACAGAGGCCTCTCAGCATAAAGCCTCAGAAAGCCTAGGCACTCTGCACCGGAGGACATTAGCCCAGGACTTAGCCTGGGGAGCAGCCAAGGGCCTCATGAGGCCTGCAGCACTCCCAACCAAAGCCCTCACCCCTGGAGGAAGCTGGCCCCTGACCTAGTGGCCCATTCGATAGGGAGAGTGGCAGGCGTCTCACTGAAGCACATGTCCCTGTCTCTGACGCACTGCAGAGCCCTCCGGACCGCAGTCCTCGTGTGGCAGACGTCACTTACATCTAAGAGAGAAACCAATGTTGGCGGTCATTACCGTCGGAGGTGCGGAGGGACTCTTCCTGTTCTAAGGACAGAGCAGAACCTGCTGTGGAGGGTGGGAGGTCTGGTGTCCTCCCTTATCTCTGTGGCTGGCTTATGCTGGCAAGCCAGCATGGCAGTTAGGGACCAGGTTCCTCCTGGCTACACGCATTGGGGAGCATTCAAGGAGAGACCAGACCTCATGCAGGAGCTTTCTGACTGAGAAGGTGGACTCCCAGGAGGAGCCTTGGGCCTTGGGAAAGGGGCTGTAGGCCACCCCCCATCTCAAAAATACCTTCCTGCTGTTTATCATCCAGTAAGAGCTGGCCTGGTCCAGGTCCTCGGCTCAGGCCCCGGGCTATACTCATCTTCTAACACTTATCACCTGAGGTCCCTGAGTAACCATGGACCACGTGCATACAGCAAGAGACGCACAGACCCTGCTCTCAGCTGTGACTTGCAGGAAACTGGGTGGGAGCTGGGGGCTGTTCCACCTTTGGGAGCTCTGCACCCTTTTTGCTAAGTAGCTCGCAACCAGGAACAGGTGGGAGGGCCGAAGGCAGTGGGCACAGGTGGCCTGTGAGGGCTCTATTTGGGCTGCTATGCATCATCAGGGATAGTCATTTGTAGACTTACTGCTCCTGCAAACCACAAGCCCTGTGTGGGCTCCATGTGCTATATGGCAGGGATGAAGTGACCCCCCAGGGCAGCACTGATAATTCAGATTTGGGCAGATATCAGGAGGTGAGGGAGGCTTCTGAATTATAGAACTGACCAAAAGGGCACTCTGTTTGGTTTGGGGGTTTCTTTGGTGGTACTGGGAATGGAACCCAAGACCTTGTGCATGCTAAGCAAGTGCTCCCCTGTAGTGTCAGATCCACAAATACCAAGGAGCAAGATTCGCCACACTGACCTTGGCCAGGAGTGTAAGCCAGGCCGTCAGGCGTCCCTGGGCAAGGCCTTTTGGGGGTCCATTGTAGTTAAGGGGTCCTCTCCCCTGCATCTGGGGGCTCAGAGACCGTTTCATAGCCATTCAAATATTTTCCTTGGAGTGTCGTTTGTAATTCACATGGCTGTGGGTGAAGAAAGGGCTTGCGCTGGGAGTCGATGGAGCCTGCAGCCGGCACTTAATGAGCTCTGCCTGTGTAAACCGTATTAATTGTGGTTGTTGCTTTTTAATTGCCCTTAAGTTTCTTGTATGCTCACCACCCCAGGGCAGGAGCTCTGGTTTCTGTTTCCGCTGGGGGCCCCTCTCCTACCCTGATGCCTAGTGGCCTCATCAGACCGCTGAGCTCTGCTACCCCACCCCTCCCTGTCTGGCACCATTGCTGGGAACAGTGGCTCAGAAAACCCGCCTTGCTGGCCCCTCCCATGAGGAAGAGCTCCAAGGTAGCCATCCACAGCAGCGCTGGCTGCCCCCAGGGGGGTGGTGACCTGCGATTCTCCAGTGGCAATGAGCCGGTTACCAGTGGGGGGACTGTGCCTCACAGCCAGGTGGGCATCACCAGGAGACTCCCCCACAGGCCCATCGCCGGGACCTAGCAGCATAGCAAGATCCTCAGCATGTGAGGATGTCCACCCTGAGAGGCTCTGGTGGAGGACAGTGCACTCGAAGAACCTGGAGGAGGTTTTGAAAACAGAAGGCCAGACCTTGATCTTGAGTTTGGGGTTGAGGACCCCTAATGCCGATTCACCCCAGTTCATGTGTGGCCGCCTTGCTAGCAGACCGATGGGAATGCCTGTAGAGGACTGTCCATAGGCACCTTGGAGGACTGTCCACAGGCGCCTCGGGCTGGGCCCTGCCTGTGAGAGAGCCATCGCCTGCTTCCCAACCCCTGAGAAAGGCCGCCTCCCTTCCTACTCCTCCCCAGGCCTCAGTCCCTGACCCTTGGGCCTCTCCCAGGCCTGTGTGTGAACAGGGCAGGGCCCTGCCCTGTCAGGGACCTCTGCAGCCCGCGGGGCAGATGCTGGAGCAGGAGGGGCAGTTGTGGGGAGCCTGTCTGTCCTGCGTGGAGTCTAGCCCTGGCCCTTTCTCCCAGTGGTCACTGTGCAGCGGTTGGCAGGCCTAGTGTCTACAGTCTTTATCTGAGCCCCCTGACTGTCCCCAGGGACTTTTGTTGGTGGGATGTTGATGGCAGCCCCTGAGAAGCTCCCTGGCAAAGGGGAGGTTAAAGTGCAGAGGGTGGGGTGCTGTCAGTGTGTCTGGGCTGCAAGGAGGGAAATAGCTGAAGATCCTCTTCATGGCTCCAGGGGAGGAGGGTGGGCACGAGCAGGCCCGGCCTTGTGCTAATCTTGCTGGAATGTAACCAGTTCGGGCAGTTTTTGGCCTGGTGTTGCTCTGGGGCCAGCGCCCCCGCCTCTCGAGCCTCTCAGGGGTTGGCGTGGTCCCCAGGCCCCTCCACCTGTGTCTGTGTCTGCTCTTCGTTTGTGGCAACCAAGCTTTGGGGAGTCCGAATTAGATGCTCCAGGTGGCAAGGTCAGGAGCACCCATAGTGCTCACCTGTGAGGGAGCCCTGGCGGATCCAGGCACCTCACTTGCAGGGTGGGCAGAGGGGGACGCTGCAGGAGGAAGCCCCACCTGTTGGGTCAGGCTGCTTGGCTGCCTTCTGGGGAGTTCTATCTGCTGCAGGAATGGGATCTGTTATCTTGGCCTGGATGCTGGTTACATAATTTCTACATGTTAGAATGTCCTCGAGCTACACACGGGATTCGTGCACTTGCCTCTAAATCATAGGCCTTTGTTTAAAAGCTTCAAAAACAAATTTCTAAAAAGCCTCCTCCCTATCCAAGGACTGGGGTGGGGCCCAGGTCGTCCCTGTCACTCTGCTCACATGATGCCCCTGGTCCCCAGGGCCCACCCTGCTACACAGCTGCCCTCCAGGTGCTTCTGTCCCCTGAGCTCTGGGGACACCTGCTGCCCTGACAGGGGACACCCAGCAGGCAGGACTCTGCTCCTCCTGTGCCATTGCCCACCAGCAACCCGTCTGGAGCCTTGGTGCTTCCTTTAGACACCTCATTTTCTAGTGATTCTGGATCAGGAAGCGATTTCCCTCTGAGTATTTTTAGGGTCATGAGATTCAGCATCTAACATTCAGATCCTGGCTCCGCACTCCACGCTGTGTGGCCTGGGAACCTCGTCTGAGAAGTGGGGGCAGCAACAATACTGACCTCACAGGGCTGACGGAGGACTGGGAGAAGCTTGGACCGATGGCTGCGCTTATTACACGGACAGCGATTAGTTTCCATCATCGTCATCAGAACCACACTGCCCCTCACCCTGTGGTCCCTTCCCACACACAGCATTGCCCTGGGCCTCAGTAGCTGGGCCCCAGTGGACACCTTCCTCAGCCACTGCCCTCCCACAGGGCAGCCAGAAGTCCAGGAGCCAGAGTACCGATCTCTGCCTCCCCAGGGCCTGCCTGGGCTCCCTCTCTGGCCTGTCCTCCAGGTTAGCACCCAGTCCCTAGGGTGCACACCACTAGACTGAGGGGCACCCAGGGCTGTGTCCGGGGTGTTCCCAGGTGTGGTCTTGAGCCCTCCTGGGACCGGCTAGAAGTGGGGGTGGACAGGGAGGCAGGGCCTGCCGGATCAGGCTCCTCCCAACACCACCACAGTTCTCACAAGTCTGAGAACTCTGCATCTAAGCGTTTTTACCTCACTAGGAAAGGGTTCTGCCATGCTAGGCAGACGCACTCGACGGCTTGTCAGCTTGAGTCAGAGCTCGAGTGTGCAAGTGTGTGAGTGTGCTGCCACACCGCCCCCAGGCAGGTCTTGCAGATATGCAGGCGGGCATGTCCCCTTGCCTAACCATCACAGCCTTCTGAGACCCAAGCCAATCAACCACATTCTCCTCCGTCGTTGTCTTGGGAAACCAGGGCCCCATGTCCCATGTTATCTGGAATTCAGCTAAGGGGTGAATATGTGGTTCTAGAACAGAGAGCCCTGCCCTGTGTGGGACGCGCCCTTCCAGGCCAAATGCAGCCTCACCTCTGGCCTTCACTGTCGACTCACACAGCAATTATCTCTTGGGACACAGGCACTGGCCTCGATTGCTAGAGTGTGACCACCCCAAGCCACAGGGTCCCCGTCCCTGAACCACAGAGGCCATAGCATAGACGCACAGTGCGTATTTGGAATGCGGCTGTACTCGGCTGTACTCGCCTGCAGCAGGCACGCTGATTGGTGTCCCTGATTAGTGTTGGGGTTCAGAACCAGCCTGCGGGTGAACCTTGCCCTCCCTGTGAACACATCCAGGCCCTAGAAAATCCAGTGGCCAGCCTGCAACACGACCGTAAACCCAGGCTTCCTTTCTATTATCTTGGATGGGGTTGCTCGGTCATTTGTATCTGTAGGAAATCTCAGTGCTGCTGCTGAAAGGCAGGTTTTTCACATTCATTTGTTCTTTCAGTGGTTTGGCCCATAAAGCAAAGGGCTGGCCTGAGGGGAAAATCCGGCCTGAGAGAATCCCAGTTTGTCTTTGGTGGTAGAAATTAAACAGCTTCTCCAGGCCGTGCCCTCAAACTTCAGCCCCGTTTGCTATTGAAAATGGCATCTCAAGGGGTAAAGAGAGCCGTGGGATAATAGAGACTGAAAAATGTTTGAGTTTTAGCCATTTTGTTTTCTTTTTTCCTTGGAGAATAATCTTTTGGGAAAAACTTGGAAGGAGACCTTTCGAGCCACACAATTTCTTAAGCTGAATTCAAGCCTCAAGTCGTGGCTTGATTCATTTTTCTAAACAATGGACAAAGAAGTGCCGGGGGAGAGCCGGAGATGCAGGGTGTTGGGCAAGGAGTGCAGAGCAGGCAGCATTGCCCAGGAGTGTCCCACGCTGGCCGGCACCATAGCAGCCCCCCAACGTTGGCAATCTCCATAGTTAGGTGGCTGGGACTACAGACATTGTGCACGTGTAGGGGGATCCCCAAGATGCCCCCTCCCTACACTTAGATCTCCCGGGGTTTATATCAAACTGGGGTCTCCCACGTTGTCCATCTCCAGGTGGTGTGTGGGAATCAACCCATCGCTCAGAAGCTGAGGGTAGGGGTCCAGGTAAGGCCTCTGGGGATTCAGGTCTTGCCATAGTTGGTAAAAAACTCGCTCTCTGCAGCACCATGTCAGCTTGCAATGGCCTGCCGTCTCTGAGACTCTGCGTGCCACAGCTTCTGCTGCGGCTCACAGGATCTTTACAGTGTGCACTTACTTTACAGTGTGCAGGAGCTGAATATACACTCGAAAGCATCATTACAGTTATCAACTACTTCTGGAATTCTTGCTGGTGTGTGTGTGGTAGTTGAAAGCCCAAGCTATAAAATTTATTTCCAATAATATTAGTAGAATTATTTGAGCCCCTAGAGCCCATCATAAAAGCTAACTATGATGACAGAGGCCACAGGCCTGTACCTGCGGACATTTGGTTTCTATCAAGGTGCATCACACAAGCCAAACCTCAGATGGCCACCTCCAGAGGCTGCTCCCCCAACAGACATTAAAAGAAGGCATTTGGGGCAGGCTTGTGACTATGGGCCAAGTGAACTGTGGGCCTGCAGGGCCAGCCTGTGACAGCCTACTGTCAACCACCATGACAGGGCGTGGGAGGGGACTATGCAGTGCCATGGGGACTGTGTGTGTGTGTGTGTGTGTGTGTGTGTGTGTGTGTGTGTGTTTTGACATCCACCTCCCAAGTGCACCCGCGTGTCCCAACATAGAAGTAAAGACCAGAAGTTGCACTTTTTTTTGGTACTGGGGATTGAACTCAGGGGCACTCAACCATTGAGCCACATCCCAGCCCTATTTTGTATTTTATTTAGAGACAGGGGCTCACTGAGTTGTTTAGTGCCTTACAGTTGCTGAGGCTGACTTTGAACTCACGATTCACCTGTCAGCCTCTCAAGCTGCTGGGATCATAGGCATGTGCCACCGCACCTGGCTCAGAAGGTGCACTTTACAGTAACCAGGAGCCAGCCTAAGCAGCCACGGGGTGGGAGTAGGTATTGTCACTGCTGGAGCAGGACACAGGCTCCAAGATTCCCTGCCCTCTGGCCCCCTGGGCCCTGGCAAGCCCAGTGTGGAGGCTGCCGGCTTGGCAGGAATAGCTAGCCCACGTCCAGGGCGTTTTACCACAGTCTCCCTAAATAGCCAGGTTCCAAGTCTCCAGGAAGACTCTCTTCAAGATGTTGCCAAAAGAAGAGGTCAGGGGCTAGGGGATGTGGCTCAAGGGGTAGCGTGCTCGCCTGGCATGCGTGAGGCCCGGGTTCAATCCTCAAGCACCACATACAAAAAAAAGATGTTGTGTCCACCGAAAACTAAAAAATAAATATTAAGAAATTCATTCTCTCTCTCTCTCTCTCTCTCTCTCTCTCTCTCTCTCTCTCTCAAAAAAAAAAAAAATCTTAAAAAAAAAAAAAAGAGGTCAGGCCATGAGCAGAGTGGGCCATATGTCCATGGGGGCTCCCAGGACCACAAGGCCCCTTGAACTCTGAAAGCAGTGGGGAGCAGGAGTATGGACAGTCCTCCTGGAGCCGGGGCCCTCCAGTAAGTCCTCCAATCGATTGCCTGGGGATACTCAGTGGCTGAGGGACAACTGCACCAGAGGGTGGAAACTGGAGAGCAGCACTGGGATCAACCGCTGTGGCTTCAGTGCCCTGTCCTCACCCAAAGTCAGGCCAGGCCAGTGATGGTGCTCTCCAGAAATCACAGAGCCGTTTCTGCTATGCATGAGGGTCCTGTGGGTGTGTGTGTGTGTGTATGTGGACCACCCACCTTCCAAGTGCAGGTGAAGACAGCAGAGGTCCCCCTGCACCATCAGTGACCCAAGGTGCCCAGGGTGGTGACCAGCCCCTGGTAGGAGTCTCTCCCAGGCATAAGTTGGGATGCGCTGTGAGCACTGTGGCTAGAGAAATGTCAGGGGGTGCGTGGGATCAGGTGGCCAGTGTGGGACAGGCTGGGGCCCTGAGGCCTACAGGGAAGGTAGGTAGTTTTTTCTGCAAACTTGGGTAGCACCAAAGCTCTTGGCAGGGCAGTGACACAGTCATGGGGAGAAGGACAGCTGGGCTGCAGAGGCACTGCAGAGGGTTAGCGCCATCTTCGGAGGTCGGGGCAGTGGTGAGAGACTAGTGTGGAAGTGACCTGAGAGGCTGACCAGAGTTAGGATGAGTGGACTTCACCTCTACCAGATGCAGGGGCCTGGGAAAAAAGAAACCAGAACTGTCCCTAGGGTTTGTGCCATGGTCCTGTGTCCTGGCTTGCCTCAGTTGTGCAGTGGCAGTGTCCCCTGGGCTTTCAGAAGAACCCTGGCTTCCAGGACATTGGAAAGCTGGACCAGTGCTGAGGCTGGAAATGAGGAAAGAGGGCAGGCCAGGGCAGGGGGCTGAGGCACCAGGGGTGACGGAGGGGCCAGCTGGATGTCCCAGAGAGGAAGGAGCTTACTGGGGAAGAGACCTGGAAGGTGGCAGTGTATTCAGCATCTAGGAGGTCAGCAACAGCCTTAGCAGGGTTAGTGTCCCTGCAGACAGCTGTGGACGAAGGGATGGAAGGAGCAGAAGGGCCGTTGATAAGGGGAGAGTGGCAGCCTGTCTGTCTGTGGGGGTTTGGCCAGTAACACTGGTTTTCTTTGACTGTTTTTCCTTCTGATGGGAAAGTGGGAATTGAGGAAAAAAGAAATCAATGGCCCACTTGAACCCTGGCCTTGAGTTTGATTCGGCACATGCTTGAGTGAATAAGGATTCCTGACCGTGGACCGTCAAGGTGGATCAAGTGGAGAATTTGGCCACTGAGCTACAAAAAAGCATTGAAAGGGGCCACACCTCCGCGACCTGGCTCTGTGTGCCCATCACGGATCCTGGGACACAAAGTAGTTGTCTTCCTATCCAGTGATGGCCTTTTAGAGTCAGCGGAAGGAACCAGGTCCTTCTGAAGTGGCAGGAGTAGCATCTTGTCACCAGCTACAGAGCCTGGTCACTCAAAGTCTCCAGTTGGTTCTGTAACTGACCTGATGCCCAGGTTCTGCCTAGACCTGGGCACCACCAGGCCACTCAGGAGATGGTCTCTAGGGTCTCTGCTCAGTATGTGCCTCCTCCATAACAGAGCCCTGGATTGGGCTGCAGAGGTTGGAGAACGCAGCAGCCCCTCTCTCTGCCTGGAAGCAAGGCCAGTGACCAGCTAGGGCCATCGGGAATGTCAGGAAATTCTGGCGTGATGGAGACTGTCCCAACACAGGCATTTCCTCTCTAACTTCTGGTGGCTCCTGTGTGAGCCCTGTGAGGGTTGTTCTGAGCTGGTGGATTTTCCACATGTACCAGAAACTTCCACCTTGAGCCTTAATGGAGCTGGGTGTAGGCAGGGGACCATGGTGGCTGGCATACAGTATCACTGAGAAATGAGTAATGGTGGGTGAGTGGGTGCCTGCCCTGGGGGCATCAACAAAGAACATGAAGGCAGACTGCAGGGCGGCAAGTGTAGCTCAGTGGTAGCACACTTGCTTAGTGTGCACGAGGCCCTGGGTTCCACCCCTAGCACCAAAAAGAAAAAAGGCATAAAAGGGACCCAGGACTGAGGATCAATGGAGTATCTCCAAGGAGAAGCCCAAACAGTGGGTAGAAACTGCAGTGTTAGCCAGGCAAAGTGATGTACTCCTATAATCCTAGCAGCTCTGGAGGCTGAGGCAGGAGGATCCTGAGTTCAAAACCTCAGCAAAAGCGAGGCGCTGAGCAACTCAGTGAGTCCCTGTCTCTAAATAAAGTACAAAACAGGGCTGGGGGTGTGGCTCAGTGTGGATTCAATCCCTGGTACCAACCCGCCCCCCCAATAAAGAAACTGTAGTGTTATGAGGCGGGTGAGCACAGGGGACAGCTCCAACCTCATTAGCTTCACCTGCAATCATCAGACCACAATGAGAGGAAAGGAATCAGTTTCTCGAGCTCCTGCAGGTACCCAGCTAAGGCCAGCCCTGAGAATTGGCAACATGCTTTGCCTCCATACTCACCCCTTCCCCACGGGGGAACCCTGTCAGCCAGGAAAGACAGGGGCAGGGGCAGGGTGTCAAAAGGCAGGGTCCTCCCAACTGGGAAGGCATGGGCCAGTCACAGCACTGCTGGCCCAGGACCAGCAGGAATGTCCAAGTGGCTCAGGACAGCTCTTCAGGACCAATAGGATTGGTGGGGGGAGTCCTCAGGAAAAACCCATTCCAAGGAAAATGACATTGGGAAGCTGTGGCTTCCACAGAAATCAGTGGCTGGCAGTCTGAATACAGACTTTCCTGATTCTTTTTTTCTGCTTGGCTTTATGTCTTATTCTCACTGCATATATTTATTTTTACACTTTAAAAGCAATATAAGAGCCAGGTTTGGTGGCGCACACCTGTAATCCCAGTGGCTCGGGAGGCTGAGACAGGAGGATCACAAGTTCAAAGCCAGCCTTAGCAAAAGCAAGGTGCTGAGCAATTCAGTGAGACCCTGTCTCTAAATAAAATACAAAATAGGTCTGGGGATAAGCTCAGTGGTCAAGTGCCCTTGAGTTCAATCCCTGGTACGCCCCCCCCCCAAAAAAAGCAATATACGTTTAGCTGGGTGCCATGGTGCACACATGTCATCTCAGCTTCTCAGGAGGCTGAGGCAGGAGGATCACAAGTTCAAAGCCGGCCTTAGCATCCTAGCAGGCTCTAAGCAACTCAGTGAGACTCTGTCTCTAAATAAAAAATTAAAAAAACAGAAGAGGCTGGGGATGTGGCTCAGTGATAATGTGGCCCGGATTCAATCCCTGGCAACATATATCTATTTGTTTAGCCAAAAGAAGAAAATGATGCTCATGACCTTGTCATTCAGAGATACTTTTGGCTTGGCTCTCATTCTCCCTCCCTCCACATCTCTGTTTTTCAAAAGTGGACTCTGTATCTGTTTGGCATCCTTCTTCTCCACTTGAGCATCTGTGACAAGCACCTATGCATGTCTAAATGTTCCCCCGCTACGTGAGGCCAAGCGCCCTCATGGCCCTCATTCCAGCCACTGCGGGACCCCTCTCCTACATCTGCATTTTGCCCACGTCCTTAGTCACTTCCTTAGATGCATTCCTAGAGGTGGCGAGTCTTTGGAAACTTGCTCCAAATCTTGAAGTTGCACAAGAAGGAATTTACTTATAGATCCTCCCACTAGCAGGGCATGGAGAGGAGCTCATGGGGATTAAGAAGGAAAAGCCTTTGCCAACCCGACAGAATGCCTGGCTCATTCCTGAGTGCATGATTCCCTCCTCTCGAACTCAACTAGCAAAGCGGAGGGGAGGCTCCAGCTTCAACTAGGTGGCTTGGCACCCAGCCCAGAGGGTCTCTGCTGTCTGCCCACATAGCTCCCTGCCTCGTCCAGTGGCTCATGGGGACAGCAAGGGCAGTGTGGAGGTTTGGTGGCTTCCCATCTAGCCACTCTGATGGGTATTTTATGGCTTCTGTACATTGGTGTTCATAATATTGATTTGCTTGCGTTAATATCTCGTTCGCTTTCAATTACTTTTACATTTGCCCCTGTAGTTTATATGTTAGCAGCAAAAAATAACCTGAGTCCTCATAGCTCCTCTACAGCTGGGGGAGGCCCCTGGGTTGTTCTGACTGCAGCTGGACCATGGGTATCTGGCGCCCTGAGGAGCCCAGGGCAGGCCGCAGGAGCTGCGCCACCCTCTCCCAGCACTGAGTGGTGGGAGTCTGACGTGGTCTCTGGAGGTGACTTGGCAGGCTGCTCCACCTCTGTGTACCTCTGTCCCTTGGTCCCTTCATCCAGGATCATAGTGGACAGCTTCTAAGTCTGACAATGGAGTGAAACAGTGAGGGATATGGTCAGGTGGACAGCTTGGTGCAGGGCAAGCGCCATCTTCAAAGGAAGCCTCCTGTGCAGACGGTGTGGCCGTGGCCTCTGCCATTCCTCCCTATTTCCTGGAATGACACCACATCAAACAGTGCATTCCAGCAGTGTTCTGCACCGGGTGAGGCTGAGCAGCACAGCCAGATAGGAAACGTACTGTCCTGGGTGTCTGAGGGTTGGTCCCAGGTCCCTGCGACAACAAGAGGCATGGATGTGTCGGACCCTTATATGAAACAGTGTCATGTCTGCAACGAGCCCAGGCACACCTCCTGTTAAATTACTTAAGATACCTGACAGATGCTGTGGAGATTGTGGTCATGGAGTCATGTTGAGGAAAACCTGGACGTGATCAGTACACATCCCATGCCATGGGCCACCATTCTCCAGTGTGCAGTGGGTGGAGCCTGGGGACCAGCCACCCGGGGATGTGGAGGGAGGGATGGCAGCATTCGCTTACCTTCTGTAGTCAGTTTATAAACTATAAGGGAAGTACAGATGTTGTCCGTGAATGTCCAGTGGCTGGTGGATCCCCACTGGCAGTGGATCCCCGCTCCCGTTTCATTGCTTTCATCCTAGTCAACCGAACAAGGGACAAGTTCAAGAGTAGCCACTGATTTCCCAGAGACATGACATTTCCATCTGGAGCTGGCTGGGCAGCGGCACCTGAGACACCTGCGGTGGTGACCAGGCACCTCTCAGGAGGATGTGCTGTGCCATGGTGCAGGGCCAAGGGACACATAAGATTGGGTACCATCCCCAGAAAATGTGGGGGAGATGGAGAGGAGATGTGAACCTTCCTGTGAGCAGGAGTCGGTGGGCAGTGGGGTGGGCCACTGGCTCAGAACAGGAGGCCAGGCCAGTCGAGGCCAGGGTACCCCTCTAGGTCAGGGATAGAGATGGAAGGCAGCTGTGCTGACCTCTGGGTCTGTGGACAGAGCCTCTTCTTCCAGTCCCTGGGGTCACCCCACCCACAGGGCATCTGCAGAGGCCTTCCCAGCGCCTCTTCCTGGTGCTGCCCTGGCCTCAGACCCCCTTGTACTAGTCACACTTGTTTTCCTGCTTTTTTATAGTGGCTCCTCATTCTAAGCAAGTGTCCAAAAAAATCAAAGTTTTCCTGAAATGTGTGTGTACACAAAACACATGTACACACATCGTAAATGGGATATCTGAGGTATCATTAGACGGAAACTGGGGGCAACACTCTTTCCTGAAGAGAGGAAGCAGTGGCACCACAAGTCTGTGTGCTGCATGTGGCCAATCCAGGGGCAGTGGCCACACCAGTGATCCCAGCAACTTTGGAGGCTGAGGCAGGAGTTCAAGACCAGTCTCAGCAACTTAGCGAGAATCTGTCTCAAAATAAAAAGGGCTGGGGGTGTAGTTCAGTGGTAGAGCCCCCCTGGGTTCAATCCTCAGTACCACTTCAAAATAGATGTCTGACCCACAAGGCCCATAGCCTCTCCATCTAGCATCCCTCACCCTCCCTTCAGGGCGATGCAGAACTGCCTCCTCCCTAACCCTGAGGCAGGCCAGGCTGAGGTGTGGGATCTGTACTCTGGGCCTCCAGGTCAGGAGCCGGGACCTGTGTGGAGGAGACTGGGGCTGCCCTGCTCCCAGGACCTTCTCATGTTGGGTAGAGACCCTCCTGGAACTGCCCACTGTGGAGGGCGCCTCCCGGGGCCCAGGGGCTGTGGCAGGGCTGTGAAGAAGGGCTGGGGGCCTGGAGCTCTGCACCGGGAGGCAGCTCCAGGCTGCCTGGCTGCCTGGCTCTTCTCTGGTTGTTTTACTGGCCCCAGATAAGCACTTCCTGTTCCCCATTGATCTCACTCAGGCCCGGCTTCCTGCCTCCTCAATACCTGGGATGCCTTCCAGCCCCTCCCCCACCAGGGAAACCCACACACTTGAGTTCCCAGGCCTGCACTGGGTCCATGGGACTCTGCATCTGTTTCTGTGGCCAGCCACTTTCTCTGCAGCCCTCACCCCTCCCAGGAGCTTGTTTCCCGATGCCAGCAGGAGAGGAAGTTCCTGCCTGTGCTGCTCTCCAGACAGAGCACTGGCCATCCACCACCAGGCCTCATCTGAGCCTGGCAGAGTAGTCTCAGCCCCCTGTTGGCAGCTACCTGGTGTCATTCAAGACACCCTGGTCCCACAGAGCCAAGGCAGGGAGCATGCAGTGACCCCCAGGCACAGTCTGCTGTGGGCACAGGGACATGGGAGCACCTGTATCCCACACCCGCCTTTCCAAGCTTCCAGGATCAGGCCAAGGCTTCAAGAAGGCAAAATCTGTCTCCTTGTACCCTCCAAGTTCCTCTGTGAAAGCCCAAAGCCCTGCTTTCTAGTACCAATGTCAATTGTTTTGATGACCTTGGCAAGCTCCGTTTCCCCATTTTCAAAATGAAGATGACAGTATCTGCTTTACCTGTATCCAGAGGTCAGGAACATAAAATCAGATAACATACAATGTTACCTGAGAAATGGCCAGGCCACCATGGTGCACACCTGTATCCCAGCTTCTCAGCAGGCTGAGTGAGGCAGGAGCATCTCAAGTTCCAGACCAGCCTCAACTACCTTATTAAGACCCTGTCTCAAAATAAAAAGGGTTGAGGGTGTGGCTTAGTGGTAGAGCACCTGCATAGCAGGCATGAGGCCCTGGGTTCCACTCTCAGAGCTGCTAAATAAATCATAGAATGAATGGCTGCCCCACTCAGAAGCCCTCCTGCCCTGCAGTTTCCAGACTGATGCTCTAGTCACTTGTGCTCCTTGTCGAGTCTCCCCTCTAGCCCATCAGGCCATCATCACCTCCTTCTGTCTGGGTGCTAGGCATTCCTGGGTGCTCTGCAGAGCTGCCCCAGTCCAAGTCAGTCCGCAGGCAGTTCTGAGGACAAGTGAGGACCCACGGACGGTGGTGGGGGGAGATGGGCTGGGCACAGGAGCAGTAGTGGCTCTGAGCAGAGGGGAACTGGTGCCCTTCATCTCCACCCATGCCCTCAAAGAGGTCACTCCCCCAAGATCTTCCAGGACAGGCTACGAAGGGGCCTAGCCAGCGCAGGAGACCTGAATTCCAGCGATTCGATTTGTGGCACAGGTTTGGGATGAAAATAATTGAACTAGGGTTGCTTTAAACAGCTTTGGTTACCTCTGTGGGCCTTTGTCTTGGTGATTGCTTTTGTTTTTTGGTATGAGGGATTGAACCCAGGGCCTCCCCACCCCTGAGCTACATCCCCAGCCCATCCCCCAGCCTCCCTAACCATAACACAGAAACGCAAATTGAAACTCCAAACCTTTCCAGTTGGCAAAGATCAGAATGTTAATGACCCCTGTGGACCTGGTGGTGGGAGTAAGCTCTCTCCTGAGGAAACTTACCAAGACCTCAAAACCTCCTGCGCACACCTTAGGCCTCACTGCCCCTCACAGCTAGAAATGAGTCCCACGACTCTGTCCACCCATGAGCAAAGAGACACGGGCTTGGGGAGTCAGCCGGGTTCACTGCAGCCAAGGCTGGGAATCACCCACACAGGGCTCTGAAGTGAATCGTGGCGTGAAGCAGGCGCCATGAAGCCGTCACCCCGAATGAGGCTGCTCAGCAGGAACCGCCATGGCAGGGCTCACCTAGTGGAGCCTGTACACAGGCCAGAGGACAGGGCCTGGAGCTCCAGGCACAGAAATGAGGAGCCAAGAGCAGGATGGAAGCCCAGAGCTCTGCTCCTGCCAGAAAAATGCCCCTGGCCAAGTGTCAGCTCCCCACAGGACCCGGGGTCCCCACAGTGAGCAGCTCTTCCCCCGACTCTGCCTTCCCTTGATTTTATTTGTTTGTTCATTTTTTGTTTTTTTCTTTCTTTTTTGCTTCAAGACAGGGTTTGGGGCTGTGTTGTTTTGAGAGTCTGTTGCTAAGGCTTTACCTACACACCCCTGGGTGGGACCCCTTCCCACCAAGCCCCACTGAAGAGGGAGAGCCCTGCAGAAGGTGCAGTAACAAACATGACCGCTCTTGAGTGACCACGCAGTCTTGCCCTTTCTTTCTTTCTTTCTTTTTTTTTTTTTTTTTTTTTGCTGTTCTTTTCTCCCTCTTCTTCCTTTTTCTGCTGTGTTGTGTGAGCTGGCCTCAAACCCCTGGGCTCCAGCAATCCTCCTGCCTCAGCCTCCCAAGCAGCTGGGAAAAGAAAGTAGCCGCTGGTTTACCTGTTCCTCAAGAGCTCACTAGGTGCCCTCTGCCCTGCAGCCTGTCCCCTCCCGTGTGATTGACACTTGGAGACACCCCCTGCCCAGTATACAGCCTCCTTCCCAGGTCCTCCTCCGTAGGAGGCCATGGGGTCCAGGCCCTGCCGATAGGTAGGTAAAACACCCCATTTTGAAGATGAGCCAGTCGAGTCCAAGGAGGCCAGAGGGGCTAGGACCCTGGTCATGCTCTGTCCTGCCTCACTGAAAGCTGTTCCTGAGGAGCAGCCCATTTTTTAAAAAAACCTCTGTCAAGTTCTGGTAGGCAAAATTTCCTGGTTCTCTGGAGCTGGAGGAGAATAATTTGAGGTAACTTGAAGGAAAAGGGGGTGGTGTGGGGAGAGGCAGAGTGTGCAGGGCTGATCGGCCTCTGGGGGCCAGGCCTGTCCTACCTACGTGTTGTTGTTTACTGTTTTCTGAGTTGACGACTCAGGGGTGAAATTATTTTGGAGCCCTCTGCCACCAGAGCATGGAGCGGGCAGAGCTTCAACTTAAAAAAAAATTGTTGAGGGCTGGGTTGTGGCTCAGTGGTAGAGCTCCTGCCTGGCATGTGTGGGGCACTGGGTTTGATTCTTAGCACCACGTATAAACAAACAAACAAAGGTCCATCAATAACTAATAAAGATATTTTTTTTAAAAACTGTTGAGCCAGATGCAGTGGCCCACGCCTGTAATCCCAGCAAATCAAGGTCTCACTAAATTGCTTGTTAAATTAAGTGTCTTGTTAAATTGCTAAGGCTGAGCTGGGTGTGGTGGCATACACTTGTAATCCTGGTGGCTTAGGGAGGCTGAGGCAGGAGGATCAAAGGTTCAAAGCCAGCCTCAGCAACTTAGCAAAGTCCTAAGCAACTTAGTGAGACTCTGTCTCAAACTAAGGGAAAAAAAAAGAATTTTTTTTTTTTTTTTGAGGGCTGGGGAGGTAGCTCAATGGTAAAGTGTCCCTGGGTTCAATCCTTGGAACCAAAAAAAAAAAAAAAAAAGACTAAATGTCGTGATGAGGGATAGAAAACCACCAGTTTATTGGTTTGAAATCTGCAGAAGTGTGACTCTAAATAACTGCAGTAAATTGTGTCTGTCACGTTAACTTCAAAAGCAGTTTATGATGGAGCAGGAGGCTTTTCAATTGGACGAATTTGTAATGACTGTCTGGTCAGAAACTTGAGGAACCCAACTTCTAGTGAGGTGGCCTGTGGCATTAGGTGCGGCCACCTTCCTGCACATGCTGAGACTACTCTTTTTATAAAAGAAAGCAAGGGACTCAGGATGAAGCACAGTGTAGAGCGACGGAGACCCCGGATTCCCTCCCAGGGCCACAAAAACGAAATAAGACAGTGGAGGCCTGCTTTGTGGTCCTGCTCTCCAGGTGTTCCGGCTGATCTACCTTGTTGGGGACCCAGTCCTCCTAAATCTTATGTATAATTAATTATAATGCACCAGTTAAAAATAGGGAAAATATGCCTTTTGGGAGGGATCTCAATTTTTTCACTCTTGGAGAGGCTTTCGTCGCCCTGCTGCTGGGCTAATTGCGCCATGTTGGTGTGTTTTCAGCTGTTGGGCCAGGTCTGGTGTCCTTCCATTTCCGCAGAAGGCAAAGGATCTTGCCCCAGCGGCAGGCAGAGGCAGGCAGGACCAAGCTCAGGGTGCCCGCGCTGCCTCTGCAGGTTCTCCGTGGTACCCAGCTCAGCCCACCTCTAAGGGGGCACAGCTCGAGGCGGGACAGCACCCTGGGAACCCCGTGGCCATCCAGATCCCAGCGCCCGAGGTGTGGGAGCAGGAGGTGGAGCCTGGCGGGGTCAGCTCTGGACTGCTAGGGAGTTTGGGGCTTTATCCCTTGACCTCAGAATCCAACCAGGGAGAGCCTTAAGCGGGGAGGAGATCAGGCTGGTTAGGATTTCAGAGCCAAAACTCTTGTAGGTGTTTGTAAAACCTTTGAGAATCAATTAGCTTCCCAACTGGCAAGATGGAGAATAAGGGAAATGTGCATGTTTCTTCATATGTTTCCATTTATAATAGGATTCTTTTTGTTAAAATTGCCTTTGGCCGGGCATGGTGGTGCATAATCCCAGTGACCGAGGAGGCTGGGGGGGATCACAATTAGAAACCAGCCTTAGCAACTTAGTGAGACCCTGTCTCAAAATGAAAAATTAAAAGGGAGCGCATTTTCCATATTTTTAATAAGTGCATTATAGTTGTACATAATAGTGGGATTTGTTACAAATAGTGTACATGCACACAATATAACAATATAATTTGGTTAATATTGTCCCCCAGTACCTCCATTTCCCTCACTTCCTCTGCGGCACTGATCTCCTTTCTGTTTTCATGAGATTCCTCTCTACCTTCCCCATGAGAGAAAACATATCACCCTCTACTTTCCATTTGACTGATTTTACTTAACGTGTTTTTAAGTTCCATCCATTTCCTGCAAATGATATAATTTCATTTTTCTTTTTTTTATAGAATTTATTTTAGTTGTAGATGGATACAATACCTTTATTTTATTTATTTTTACGTGGTGCTGAGGATCGAGCTCAGGGCCTCTCATGTGCTCCACCACTGAGCCACAACCCCAGCCCCTCCATTTTTCTTTACGATTGAGTAAAACTCCACTGTGTACACAGGCCACGTTTTCCTTTATCCACTCATCTGCTGATGGACGCCGGCTGAGGCCGGTTATGAAAGGTGCTGGTGTAAACATGGGCTGCGGGTGTCACTGCAGTGTGGTGACCTCGGTTCTTCAGGATAAATATCAAGGACTGGCACCTCTGGTGATATGGTGGTTCTGTGCCTAGTCTTTTGAGGAACCTCCATTCTGATTCCCATAGCTGTTGTACCAACCAACGTCCAGTCCCACCAACAGGTTAAGTGTCTCTTCCCCAGGTCCTCCCCAGCACGAACTCTGCCTGCGCTCTTGACGACTGCCATTCTGACTGTCAGATGAGGTCTCAGTGTAGTTTTGGTTCAAGTTTCCCTGATCGATAATGATGTCAGACATTGTTTTATGTATCTGTTGGTCATTCGTATTTCTTCTTTTTTTTTTTTTAAGAGAGAGTGAGAGAGGAGAGAGAGAGAGAATTTTTAATATTTATTTTTTAGTTCTCGGCGGACACAACATCTTTGTTGGTATGTGGTGCTGAGGATCGAACCCGGGCCGCACGCACGCCAGGCATGGCGCGCAACCGCTTGAGCCACATCCCCAGCCCCGTATTTCTTCTTTTGAGAAGTGTCTGTTTAGCTCATTCAAAGGTGGTCTAGTGAAGTTGTCGGAGTCTGTATGTTTTCTGATATTCCTCAAGAGCAGAGCATCTGAATGTCATTGTGGGAAGACATGGGCCTGTGGGGCCGGGGATTGTAGCCTTGCTGTGGTATGCCAGGCCCGAGCATCCTCTCGGGGAGGACGGGGGTCCTCACTTCCCTACTCAAGGGACCCGGGCTTCTTGGGTCTCTGGAGTCACTCACTGTTTACCACTGGGGACCACAGAGGCAGGAAGGACCCGTCACCTAAACTTGCCAAGTCCCATCTTCTGCTACTGAAGCACAAAAAGTCAGCCTGGAAAGCAGGCCCTGGGGCTGTGGTTGTCACACCTGGGGACATTTGCTGCTTTCCTCACTCCCCACCACAGCAGCATCCCATTTGGAGCCATGCTATGGATTCTGTGACGTGAGCTTTGTTTCCTCGGGTCCTGGGTCCGCTCAGAGGGCTTTCTCTGAGAACAGAATGTGAGCATCCCCAGAGCTCTGTGGGTCCTGCCCCTGGGAGCAAGCCTGGGGCGTGGTGGGTTGGCAGGGACAGGTCTTGTCCTCCCTGCACCCGGGAGCGGGAGGGTTAACCTGTACGCTGTGGCAGGTCACCTCTGTACAGGGCATGCTGGGACTTCCTCCCAGCTGTTTTACATCATGAAGATTTGTGTGCTGGGGAAATTCCAGGGCACAGCTGCAATTAATCTGCTGCTGGGTCTCCAGGCGGAGCTGGTCTTGGAGGATGATTCTCCACCTCCCTGCAGGAGAGGGGCTCAGGTCTTTAGGGCAAACATCCTTCAGAGGGTCCCTTCCCCAGGCCCGAGTCGAGCGGAAACAGCCCACCTGGCCCAGTGCTCGTCCAAGGAGGGCTCCGGGGAGGAGCCTGAGGACAGAGGGGGACGTGGAGCAATGAGGAAATGAGGAGCAGCACCCTCTGCCTAGTGGGCCAAACCACACCGACAGCAGCATTTGACACAGATGTCACCAAAAGACTTGTTCACCCTGAGTTAGGAATGTGGAGGTGAAAACCTCTGGCAGTCTGAGGAGCATCCCCCAGCATAGTGCAAGAAGAGCGTGGCCAGTGGGGCCTCCCTGGGTGCCCCAGAGGTGCTCCAGCGTGGGAAACCCATCAGCCGTCCAGCTCCCCCGAGAGCCGGGGAGACCACAGGACGACTTTGGTGGCTGCTGAGAGAATTCAACTTTTCCAGTGAAAATAGGAACAGAATCAGACTTCCTTAAAAGGTAAAGATGTGATCAGACCCTGGCCTCACATCCTGAGCCACCGTCCAGAGCCCTAGCCCCTCAGGAGCTGCCCCCACCTGTCCATCACACACCTGATGACAGGCTGTGCAGCCTGTGAGTCCAGGCCAGCTGTGCCTGACTCTTGTCTCCTTTCTCCTTCCCATGTCAAGAGTCCTTATCTCATGTGCAGCACCCCAGAGGCTGCTGCTCAGGTTCTGCATTCTAGTGGGACTCCCAGGAGGGAGACGACCTGCCCGCAGGGTACTCCCCTCTCCCTGTGGGGAAGCTAGCCAGGAGCCAAGCCTGCAGGAACCAGTTGCATGGACACCTGAGGGCTCAGAGGATCCAGCAACTTTCCTTGGCCACATTCTGTTACTGGCAAAGAATCTGAGTTCAGCCACATGTCACTTAATCCCCAAGGACAGGAGCAATAGCTCTGTGAATGAGGGGCTGACCTTTGTGAGAATCACCAGCAGAGGGAGCTTCATCTCCTGGCCTTGGACAGGCCTGACCTAGGACCCCAGGACAGCCCCGCCACCTCAGTGTCCTCACCTGAGGTGGGAGGTGCAGTGAGCGCTGCCACTCCTGTTGCCCAGATTCTGGCCCTGGGGTGCTCACCACCCCTGCAATGCACCTCTCCTCAGCTGCAAGGCCTCCCGTCCTATAGGTCACCGCACCCCACCCCAGCATGCATTGCAAACCCTTGAAAAGGCACACTGCTAACCCAGGACACGTCCTCTCTGCATGACACCCCAGAGCCAACACTGCTATCTTCCCACACTGGGGGACACACCTATAAGGGACTGCTCTTCAGTGGTGGGCAGGGCTTCAGATTGTCACCCACCCTGCAGGCTCCTAGGACTCGGGTACACTTAGCATGTGAGTCTGGACCGGGGGGGAAGAGGCTGGGGTGGTCTCCTCCCCCTAAAGTTCAAGACCCGCATTAGATGGGTGAGACACCAAGCACATGGCAAGCAACCCTAGATCCTAGCTGTTGCCAGAGCCCTTTACCATTAGGTGCGTGTGTGTGCCTAACATCCCAGAGCCTGGCAGACAAACCCCATGGGTCTCAGGGAATCGGCATAGCCTCCCTGCCCCGGGGACCTTTGGCAACGTCCAAGACGTCTTTGGCTATCACACTGGGCAGGAGGCTACCACCTCCAGTAGGTGGAGGCCGAAGCGCTACTCATGTTTCAGCACTGTCGCCTACGGCAGAGGGACTACCCAGCCCAACGCCAGTGGTGCCAAGGCTGAGAAACCCAGTACTGTTGCCAGCATCACTCAAGACCCCAAGCCCTAGTTCCGACCCAGACTGATCTCAGACTCCCTGAGCCACGTCTGTGACCTGGCTTGTGGCCTGAGGGCTCCCTTTCCCTGTGTCTCATGCTGGCAAGCTGGGCCTTCTAACACCGATGTTGGATAGTTGCTTCCAGGATGCGCTAGCACACAGCTGGTCCTTGGGCAAAAGCTCTGGTGGCCTTGAGCATAAGATCTGGTGACCTCGAGCATCCCCACAGAATGCTGGTGCCTGCATGTCCCCTCACGTCTGGGTGGCAGCAAGAAAACTGAAAGACCCCGGCAGAGTAAAGGAAGCGTTGGGGTAGGCATCGGCATCGGTGCTGTGAAGAGTGTGGGGTCTGGAGTCTGCCCCTGCCCCAAACTGATGTGTGAATGGGCTTTGAAAATCGCAAATGAGGCACTGGGACCGTTCGCTGGGGAGATTTAACTACTGATGACAGTATTTGTCCAGTGCCTTCACTTGCCATGAGCATTGCAATCCCAGTTAATTTGTTCAGGAAGTGTGGGTTCTGGGTAGGACAAGGTGGGCGGGGTGGGAAGGAGGAAGAAGATGGTCAGCAGGAGATGGGGATTGGGCTGGACTCCTTGTGCAGGGCTCCAAGGGCCCAGCCTCTGTGCCCACCCCACAGGTTTCCTGAAATTTCCTGGAGTCACCACTTCCTGTCAGAGCTTCCGTTCTCCAGGTGGCTTTGAGAACCCTGCAGGGAGGCTGCCTTGCTGGGCTGCTGCCCCAGGCTACCTGTCCTGGTGGAAGAGGACACCTACTGAAGGTCTCCCTCCTGCCAGGTGCTGTGCTTAGCCCCCACACTGTCCCTCCCGCACAACCTGCAGTCAGGGACAACAGCTCCCCTTCAGATGAAGGAACAGGCTCCGAGTCACATGGCAGGCGGATAGAGGAGAAGCCCTGTGTGTTGGCCTCGGAGTCCAGGTGGCTCTTCCCAGGAACCCTGCCTGCTGCCCGCTCTCTGTTCCAGCCCAGGCCAAGGCTGCATCACCCCAAGTGGAGGGAGACTTTTCCTGGAATAGAGCACTGTGTACACGCATGTGTGTGTGCATATGTGCACGTGTGTGTGTTTGTATAGGGTATTTACTGCTGGGTTTGAGTGTTTTGCAGTGACACAAGGTGGGCAGGTACTGGTGATCTTTTTAAGGGTGAGAAAACCAAAAAAAGCTCAGCAAACTCTTGGATGATCGAGAAACCCCGTGGGCTGCGAGTTTAGCAGGTGGTTTTATTCATTTGTTCACCAGCTACTTCTGCTGAGTTTTTTCTTTGGGACCATTGGATGAAGCTGCAAGAGATGGGAACAGGCCAGGCAGGATGGCCACCTGGGGGGCCTCTGCTCCTCAATGGGACCGGCTTGTCCCATGACTGAAGCAGAAAGGGTTGGGGGCTGGGATGCATGGCCTCCTACACCACAGGGACCCCACTGCAGGGCTGCTTCTTTCTCACTGGGCACCCCCCTCACCAGCTGTGTTATCTTTCCTCCCCATGCAGTACCTGCACATGAAATGGCCCCTCCTCGATGTGCCCCCCAGTACCACAGTTAAGGACACCAGGTCGCCATCTCCTGCACACTTGGTAAGTTCATTCCACCCTAAAGCACTAAAGGGGCCCCCAGTCCTCATCCAGTCCCCTTCTCCCCTGCAGCTCCAGGAAGCTGATGGGGGCTCACTGAGCTTCCTCCAGTCCGGGGGCACAGTGGGGCTGACAGTGAGGTTGTGTCCTCTCCACGCCCTTGCACTGTGATTGGCACACTGATGGGCCCCCGATGCACTGGATCCCGCAGCTAGGTCACATGGGCAAGGGAGTCCTTTCTAGCCTATTGCATCTCAATCAGAACCGCCTGGGCTTCTTCTCAAAACCACTGCAGGAAATGATCCACTAAGATGTGTTCACAAAAGCTCAGTGGGGTCCAGTCTAAGCAGGTTTCAGCTCCTCAGGAGATGCGGGGGCTGGTATCCAGGGCAGAGCAGATGCTGAGCCTCACCCTTACCCTGCTATTCCCACATTTGAGCTCCTTGAGTCCAGTCTCCTCACCACCAGCCAGAGGTGGGCCTCCACACTCTGAGTCCCAGAACCTCAGAGGTGTAGCCAGGGACCTGCTCTGCCTCCACATGGCCATGGTACAGATTGGAGACCAGGGCTTCGACAACACCCCTTGCTAGCTGTGAGGCAGGCGAGGTGACAGGTGGTGTTCGGGAAATCTCATCTCAGAAAATTTTAAAGACACATGAAAGTAGAGCACCTTATATAAGGAACCCCACACCCACCTACCACAGAGTGCCTCAAAGCAAACTCAGGCACAATCCTTCCTCTCACAAGACAGGTTAGGATGTGCTGCTAATCCTCCCTCTTCAAAGTCAGTCAGCCTGAGAGAGGATGGATATACAGAGAATGGAATGGTGGCGCTGTGAGCCTGTGCAGCTTCCAGCCCTCTGGGACAGCCTGCAGTGTCAGAGCCCAGCAGGCCCCTGTCCTGGTAGCATCTGCATCTGGGTCGGGGATCTGTGTAGGGCCAGTGAGCAACCCAGACAGCCCTGGCATGCCCACCCTGGTGACAGAGCAGCCCATTGAAAAGCTCTCGGGTTAGGCCAGGCTGACAGCTCTGGCCCCAGCTGGCCCCAGAGTCCCTCTTGGAGTGATGAGCATGAGGTCCGGGTGCCCTCTAGTGGCCTGAGTGGCCTCAGTGGAGGATTCCACCCCATCTACCCACCCACTGACTTTCCCCCTGCCCAGCCATCCTGCTTCCACCTGCCCCCAGTCCCCTGCTGCAGATCTGAGACTTCGGGGCCTGTTCTTCTCTCTTCTGTCCACCTAAGATCTCTCAGCATATTGTCGCTCCTTGGCTTCACTTATTTCTTCAGGTACTGGGGATTGGACCCAGGAGTGCTGAGCCACATCCCTAGCCCTTTTTAGTTTTTATTTTGGGACAGGTTTTCACTAAATTGCTTAGGGCTTCACTAAGTTGCCCAGGCTGGTCTCGAACTTGCCAATGCTCCTCTCTCAGCCTCCTGAGTCACTGAGATTACCAGTGCACCACCATGCCTGGTTCTGGGTGCTTTTAAGAGGACACGATTTCCCTTTAAAAACTGACACATGGGCTCCGGGTTTCCCATCCTTCCTATTACACAGAACAACCCATCTCTGAAACATCAAGGCTTGTGCTGTGTCCCGCCCTGCCACTGTGAGCAAGAGGCTGTTCCCTCCAGTCCTTGCCGCCTTCCCTGGCTGTGTGTTTTCTCTGGGCACCGCTGCAGCCTGGCTCAGTCCTGTCCCTGCCAGCTGAGTCCCGCCCCCTCCTGCTTTCGGTGGTGGCATCTGAGAGTGCTGGCTCCTTTCTGTGCTTTTCATTGCCCCCCAGACGTTGTGTCATTCTCCCATCAGTTCCTGACTTTTCTAGGCTTTCGTTTCCTTTCTAGATCCTTTGCCTCCAGTAAATCAGCTCCTCACCACTAACTGTCTCAGGGTAAGTCAGAAAAATACATGAAACTCCTGAACCTTCCAAAGATTCTACCCCCGAGGTTGCAGCTGCACACACCTGGCTGTAGAGTGAGCTCTGCTGATAGCAGTGCCCCACCAGCTGCAGAGGGGACCCTCATTTTGACTGAGAGCAGAAAAGCACCAACTGTTAATAGGTGTTGCACTGTGGTCAGGCCTAGCAGTGAAGCATCCCTCAAAGCCCACGGGGCTCGGGACCTGAGGGCCTTTGCGGGAGGGGACCCCAGCGTTACCTTGGGACTCTGTGCTTGGAGCTTTAGAGTGAGAACCGCACACTCCCAATTTGAGGGCGCGTGCATGGAGGAGGATGCGGGCCAGGCTGGAAACACAGCTGCTTTAAGCCTGCCCCACCGCTTTCCTGGGCAGCTTCAGGCATATGGCATCACCTCTCTTTGCCTCAGTTTCCTCATCTACTAAGGGAGGCTAGAGGGACCGCTCCAGAGCTGTTGTGCGACGTGAGTGTCCTAATGAGCTCAGCTTCAGCCTCACAGAGTAGGTCTCATCCCCAGCGCTTGCTCCCACATGGGGCTCCACCGCCAGCAGACTAGACTGCCACTGCAGTGTTAAGAAATCCATCCAAAAGGGAATGAGCAATTAAAAATCCCGGTTAATTAGCTAAACTAAGAGGTAATGCTCGCCTGAATTAGGCACCAGAACAAATGGACAGACAGCAAAGGTAACAGAGATAATGAGCCCATAGAATTCAGCTCTGATCCCCCAAGGACAGGATTTAATTGGCCTGGGGTGGGGCTGGTGTCCTAGGGTTTTAAGCTCCCCAGGGAATCCTAAAGGGTCCTCAGGGGCAGCCAGAACTGAGACTCTGCAGGGATTGCTCTTTGCAGGTAGAGGCAGAGTGGAGGGAGGCCCCGAGGCACCCCAGCCCCCTGGGCAGGCCTCTGGGAGGTGGCAGGTTGGACCCTGGATGGTTTAGAGAAATTAGACACTGGATGATGGGAATTTGCTAGAGAATCAGGGGTAAAATGGTTTAATAAGAGGTCTGACCTGGGAAGGAGGCAGATGAGGAAAACTACCAGGTATCCAGGGAGGCTGCGTGGGTCAGGTGGGGTGTCCATGAGGACTTGTGCATGAACCGGCCATTACCCAGAGGGCAGCTGGAGTTCGGTCACTGCTTCTTGTATTTCTACTGTTCTAGGCAGCTCTGAAAACCCAAGAACAAGGATATTTCATAAATAACTATTTCCAGTACAGGATCACTAACCTCGCTGCTCACAGTTTATCTACCCTGTGGACAGACCCTGGCTGCTGCGGGTGCTGTCCCCTGCCCCCTCCACTCCCTCCCTGGAGCACTGTGCCTGGCCAGGCCTTGCCAACACAGGCCCTTCTAGCATACAGCCACACCCAACAGAGACCACATCAGGCTCAGTTCCCTACCCTGCACCTGTCAGGTTATCCAGTGAAGGAAGGGCCAGTGCCCCAGTACACCCTCTCCCCCCAGCCCTCAGGTCCTTCCTCCCTTTGGTTCACAGCCAGGTGGCCATGGCCCATCCTAGGCAGTCCCCAAAGCCTGACAGCCTTCCGTCATTTTGCCCTGTCCTTTTCCCAGCCCAAGAGGTGTTGGGGTGGTCTCTGGGCCACAGATCACACCCACAATCTGCCAGGCGACTGTCCAGCCATTTCCTGGGTGTTCTCTGCAGAATACACTGTCTCCCTTTTTTTGCCATAAGAATAGGCTGAGAATTTCCAAATCTTCAAGTTCTGGTTCCTTCTTGAATAAAAATTGAATAATCTTCAATAAATCCCTCAATCTATCTTTCTCTCACGTTTTACTGTTAAGTGGGGAAGAAAAACCAAGCCACACCTTCAGCACGGTGCTTAGAAAACTCCCTCTGCTAAGTTCTCAAATCCATCACTCAGAGCTCCACCTGTTACACCAGAACACAGTACCCTTCCAGCGAGGTCCTGGCCACTGTGGAGCCAGTGTCACCAGAGTCCTGCCAGTGTCCAACAGCATGTCCTGCTTCTGTTTCTGAAGCCCCACTAGTCATACCTGCCACCTCCATATTTCCCTCAACAGTAAACTTAAGACACACACCCAGCCCTTTTTATCTTTATGTGGTGGTGAGGTTTGAGCCCAGTGCCTCACACATGCTAGGTGAGCGTTCTACCTCAGAGCCCCTCTGCTTTTTTGAGTAAAAAGAATATAACAAAAAAATTATAAGAACCAATTAATTCTAGGTTGAAAATTGGGGTTGGGTGTCATTCATTATACTTTTTCATATTTTCCAAAAAAATGTTTTTGGAAATCTTTGCAGAATTTATAAATTGTCAGCTATTTCCTTGACAAGTGCTATGTAACAGATGATTCCATGGCTTGCAATGACAAGTGCTTTTTTCCCCCCACCCCCTAATTTTTTGTTGTTGTTCTTGGGTACCTGGGATTGAACTCAGGGGCATTCCACCACTGAGCCATATTCCCAGCCCTATTTTGTATCTCATTTAGAGACAGTGTCTCACTGAGTTGCTTAGCGCCTCACTTTTGCTGAGGCTGGCTTTGAACTTGTGACCCTACTATCTCAACCTCCAGAGCGGCTGGGATAACAGTCGTGCACCACAATGCCAGCTCTTATTTTTGTATTGGTGCATTAGAGTTGTACATAATGTTGTACATAATGGGATATGTTGTTACATATTTATACATGCACAAAATACAACAATAAAATTTGTCAAATATCTCTCCCCACACTTCCAACAAGCACTTCTGTTTCTGGTGTATGAGTCATCGGAGTGGCTCTTGTAGGGTAAGAATGAGGTTCAGCTTTCCTCCATGTGGCTTCCAAACCCGGAACCAGTGTCTGCCCCTTCTCATGTGGTAGACACACAAGAAGGAAAGCATCTTTATCACTTCCTATCACCTGCTCATGTTCCCCTGGTCAGAGTGTTACTGCTGTTGACCAGTGACGAGTCCTTGCTTCCCCAATGTTGAAGAATAACACCAGAGAAGCACGCCGAGGCAAGGTCAGAGTAGAAATTAGAAGTTTATTAAAGGGGCTGGGGAATGTGGCTCAAGCGGTAGCGCGGTCGCCTGGCATGTGTGCGGCCCGGGTTCCATCCTCAGCACCACATACAAAGATGTTGTGTCTGCCGAAAACTAAAAAATAAATATTAAAATTTTCTCTTTCTCTTAAAAAAAAAAAAAAAAAGAGTTAAAAAAAAAAAGAAATTTATTAAAGGACAGCAGAAAAGACTTCTCCCGGAGGAAGAAGGTGACCCAAGAGGTGGAATCCGTTGAAGGGCGAATGTGTTCCCCCTTTTATAGTTTTTGGTGATAGAATGTAGGTGGGAAGGTCCAGAAGGGTTGGTACACCGGTGGACCAAAGAAGTAATCTGGGCACTTCCCAGTCAAGTTTGCTGATCATTAACATTTCTTTGGGATGGGCTATCTTCAGATCTGTTGGGGGCTATTTCCTGGGCTTCACTAACATTCCAACCTAACTACACAGACTACCTAACTTTAAATCTGGCTTCAAGACAGCCTAATATCAATGGGAAGGGAAGGAAGGGTTATAAATAAATCTCAAAGTGTCACTCGTGTCACCACATCTTGATTTATCAATCTCCTTCAGCATTTAGAATTCTTTCTGGAACATTCTCTGAACAATAATAAGTTATTACAGATATCAACAGTGGTGCTCATTTACTTTCTGCCAAATTTTAGTGTCTTCAGCAAGATCAAAATTAGAGCTACCACTGCCATTCCTCGGCACTAGGAAGACCCTCTGGCAGTATCTCAGGTCCTTCTGTACCAAGCAGGGACTCACCCTCTTGAGCAGGTGTTGGAACCAGCACAGAGGAGCTCCTTAGGCCAAAGATCTGGGCCCCCACCCCTGAGGCTGCTGATGGAAGCAGGTGTGGCCTGAGAACGGGGTCAGAGACACTCCCTGCAATTCCAGCTTGGCTTCTAGGACAGTGGCCCTGTCTTCAGCAGCCACCAGAATCTTCTAGAGAGCTCAGTAACACACACCTCCACCTGGTGGAGTACTGGCCTGCATGAGCAGGGGCCTGGATTTGGAACCCTTGACTGCAGTGCACACACTCTCCTGGGCTCCACTCTTGGAGTTTAATTCAGTCGGTCTGGGTGGGACGGGACCTGGGAATTGGCATTCCAGCTAAGTCCCAGGTGGTGCAGCTGCTGCTGGCTGGGGACAACTCAGAACCTCCTGCAGGGCCACTGTCTGCAATGGCTCCATTTCAGTGTGGGAGCATCACTGGGTGGTTCTCAGAAGCAGAGTGCAGAGCTTCCTGTCACACTGCTGGCTGCCAAGCCCGTGCCTGACGCTCCCTAAGGATCACATCTCCCCTCCTCAGTTCCCGCCATGAGACCAGCGCTGCCTGGCATGCAGCTCTCAAATTAAGACATGTGCTGGCCTTTTCCTTTAAAAACTGTACCCCATGCTAGAGGGGCTGGCGCACCTGTGACCCCAGCTACTCTGGATTCTGAGGAAGAGGGGTAAAAGGTTTGGGGCCAGCTGGACGACTCAGCAGGACCTTGTCTCAAAAAGCAAGAAGGGCTAGGAATGGAGCACAATGGTAGAGCACCCTGGCTTCAATCCCAGTACTGAAAAATATATATGTATAATTTCTTAAGAACAAAGATGTTCTCTTAACATGATCACAGTACAGTTTCAGAATCAAGAAAGACACGCTAATATTTCCCCTTACCTACCCATGCACTGCCAGGTAGACTGGGAGGTCGGCCTGTGTCAGCCCTGGTGTGGTGTCTGGCCAGGCTCCTAAGCTGCAGTGGACAGTGTCTTTGGTCTCAGCACAGTTCCTTACCCTCCCTTTCCCTTCTTGACCTTCTGGGTTTTCGAGAGGTACGTCCAGCCATCTTGCAGAGTACCCCTCCCCAGGCCTTGCTGAGTCTCCGCCCACTCCTACTCAGGCCATGCTTTCTGGCCAGGAGCAGCAATGGCTATGTTGCACCCTGTCCTGCCCTGCCCATCCGTCCAGAGGGGGAGATGTTGGCTGCATGCTTGGTTAGGGGTGCGACTTCTCTGCAGTGCTGTCTTCTCCTTGGTGATGAGCAAGTGCTTGCAGCACACTGAGGCCCTGGGTCAACTGGCATCGGTGACTTTTCACCCACGTCAGTCCTTCTCTTAGTTTCTACTACTGAGCTTTGGCCCCTCTGAAATTCTTATTCACATCTCCCAGCTCATTAATCTCTGCATACAGCAGAATTGACTTGACATTGTGGAAAATAAAATTTGTGCCACTGGTCACACTGATGAAGAAGCTGGAGGCCAGGCATGGCGGTCATGCCTGTGATCCCAGCCACCCAGGGGGCTGAGGCAGGGGGATCACAAGTTCAAGGCCAGCCTAGGCAAGTAAGTGAGACCCTGTCTGGCAATAAAAACAAAAAGGGGTGAGGGTGTGGCTCAGTGGCAAGCACCCCCCCCGCCCCCCGTGGAGAGAAGAGAACATCATCTTCACTGGTAGTGGAAGACTGGCTGTGAGGGGACAGACGTCTTTATCAGGTAGAGCCACCAGTCCACTGGCCTATGTCCCCCAAGCAGGCTACTGTTGAGCCCATGGCTTCCTTGTGAGGCTTACCTCCTTTGACACACCCTTTTACCTCTGATCTCTGGAGCTGGGTTAAGAGAAAAGCACAGGCCCTTCAGGTGGCTTTGTGGAGGACTCCCAGTAGGCTGCTGAAGGGGGGCAGGCAGCAGGTCAGGGTGGCCCGGATCCCTGCGCAGTCACCTTTCCTTTGGCTTCAGAGTAAGTCCGGAGGTGTGGGAAAGGGGCCACGTCCCTGGGAGCCAGGGATTTAAAGAGCTTTGGCTTGAATAGTTCTAAATACAGATGAACTGGACCAGAAGTAGTTGTCCCTCATGACTTCAAGAATAAACTGGGTCCCAGATGGCGTTGAGGCGCTCTCTCTGGGCACAAAGATCTGGACCGGGCCACTCGCTCACTAGAAGAGTGTGTACTCCTACCCCTTGGCCCGAGTTCACGCTGTGGATGTCCTGCCCCTGGGGGCAGCTGAGCAGGCACAGGGCAGGACCTTCACTATGAGAGCAGCCTGATAGACCCGCCCTGGCTGGCCTCTAGAGGAGTCCTGACTTATCTGCCTGCCGCCTCTCCTAGCTCACTCTCCGGACCCTGGCGACACCTAGCGGGGAGCAGTGGTAACTCAGCCTATGGGTGAGCCCACCTGGGCTTCAGGCTTGCTAAGAGTAGGCCAGGGCTAGTGCTGTTTGCCACAGCTGCCAAGACCCAGCTCAACCGCACGTGATGCTGCAAAGTGCTCAGGATGAGCTGGATAAGTGTCAAGCACCATGGGTGGGCAGTCTCAACAGCAGGAGGTACCAAAATGATGAGCAGATTAAATGGTGATTGTTTTCTAAATGTACTTTCTGATGTAGCTTGTAGTTCTTAGAAAATTTGTGCTATTCAATACTTTGAATTTTTTATATTCTTTTTTACTCTTTTAATTTTTCCCTTTTCTTATATATTATCATATATATATATATATTATTTTTTTTTTTAGTTGTAGATGGACACCATACCTTTATTTTATTTATTTTTATATGCCTCACATGGGCTACGGAAGTACACCACTATCAGCTACAACTCCAGCCCCTTTAGATATATTTTCATTTGTGCATTACAATTGTACATGATGGTGGGATTTGTTGTTACATGCACATAATATAACAATACAGTTTGGCCAACATTATCAAAGTATATGTTTTTAGGTAATAAAGTAAAATAGGAAAATATAGGCATGAAAATAAGAATCATTCATGGACTGGGGTTGTGGCTCAGTGGTAGAGCACTTGCCTAGCATGGGTAAGGTACTGGGTCTAATCCTCAGCACTAATAGAAAAATAAAGTTAAATAAAGGTAAATTCTTTTAAAAAATAAAAACCACTCAGTTCTATCTCCAACATAACTACTGTTCACATTTTGATGTGTTACTATTTAAGTTTTTTGTTGTTGTTATTGTTTGTTTTTTGTTCTTTTGTTTTTGTACTGGGGATTGAACGCAGAGGTGCTTTATCACTCATATCCCCAGCCTTATTTTTTTTTCTTTGAGACAGGGTCTCACTAAGTGGCTGAGAGTCTGGCTTCGAACTTTCGATCCTCCTACATCAGGCTCCTGAGTCAAAGAATTACAAGGGTGCACTCCACACCCACTAATATTTTTTTAAAGTGATAATTTATGTATTTTTTTTAACTGTCACCTGTAATGCCAGCAACTCATGAGGCCAAGACATGAGGATCTCAAGTTTGAGGTCAGCCTCTACAACTTAGCAAGTCTCTATATCAAAATAAAAAAAAATAAAGACCTGGGAATGGGGGCTGGGGATGTGGTTCAAGCGGTAGTGTGCTCCTGGCATGCGTGCGGCCTGGGTTCCATCCTCAGCACCACATACAAACAAAGATATTGTGTCTGCCGAAAAAACTAAAAAATAAATATTAAAAAATTCTCTCTCTCTCTTTAAAAAAAAAAAAAACCTGGGAATGTAGCTCAGTGGCAGATCACTTAAGTGCTCAAGGTCCCGGGTTCAATCCCTAGCACTTAAAAAAAAAAAAAAATATATATATATATATATATATATATATATTCTGTGTAATTATCACTTTTATCACTTATTTTCTGTCTGGGAATTCTGCTGCATTTTTTTACACCAAAATCAATATTTTGACCAAGTTGTTTCCAAGAAACCCAAATACATCATTTAGATGCATTGAGTGACTAGAAAGTGATCCTAGACTTATTTTTTATACTTTTCTTTGTGTTATATGTTCTTGTGTGTAGAGACATTGACAACAACCAGTAAATGAACAGGTGACAACAGTAGGAAGAAAATGTTTTAAATTGTTGTGCAGCATCACATGAGCCCACCCCAGGGGACAGGAAGTTGTTGAGGGGAAGGTGGAGGGTGTTCCCACCAGCAGGTCCTGTGCCCACCCCCTGGTGACTGTTCTCTGCGGTTGTCCAGTTGTCCGAATGGGCACTTAGGGAGTGCACAGGTGTTTGCGTTATGAGCAAACACACATCCTATGAAAGGAATAAAGGCTTAGAATCCACAGTCAAAAGATTCAGACATGCAGAACAGCTGTCTAGAGTTCTAGCCCCAGGGCTACCTTCAGATCATCTCTTTTACAAATCTCTTTTGTAAAAAAACTCCTCCACTTATAACTTGTTCATCTTTAAATAAATAAAAGAAAAAGAAAAAACTGAATGTTGCTGGGTACAGTGGCCATGCCTATATCCCAGTGACAAGAGGCTGAGGCTGGAGAATTGCAAATTTAAGACCAGCCTCAGCCACTTAGTGAGACCCTGTCTCAAAATAAAAAGTAAGCCAGGCACATGGCACACGCCTGTAATCCCACCAGCTCAGGAGGCTGAGACAGGAAGATCATGAGTTAAAAATCAGCAAAAATCAAGGCTCTAAGCAATTCAGTGGGACCCTGTCTCTAAATAAAATACAAAAGGGGGGGGGCTGGGCATGTGGCTCAGTGGTCCAGTGCATGCCCCTGAATTTAATCCCTGCTACCAAAATAGGCAAAAGGACTGGACATATAGCTCAGTGGTAAAGCAGCCTGGGTTCATTCCCCACTACCAATAGATACATAACTGTCCCTTCTCCCTGACAGATGTTTGCGCGGGTTCTTGGGAGGCCACTGGTGTGGGGAAAAGCACTCTGGTTTGGCAGAGCCACATAGTGCGAGGGGAGCCCACTTCTATTGCTTGCTTGCTCTGTGCCTGGGTCTAGTCACCTAACCTTCCTGATCTGTTTCCTCGTGTCGGGGTGATGCAGCTTCTTGCCAGGTGAGACAAGGGCTAGAGCCCTTTCAGAGTTACTGAGATTACCCAGCACCCTCAATAACTGAGCCACCAACATATAGCACCATAGAGTACAGGCGAAGGGGTGAGGACAAAGGGGTAAGGACAGGTGCTTTGGGCAAGGTCTCTCTGGGAGGCTGTGACCCCCTCTCATCCTGTGGCTTCCTCCTCTCCAAGGCTGTGGTGAGGACTGAATGGAATGTCACCTGGCATGCATTCTACTTAGGAAATAACAACTGGCTCACTCCCAGCTCACAGGCAGCTGGTCCTAGTCTCTGTTCTCTGTCTTTCAGTCTAATAAAGTCCCTGTTGTTCAGCACCCGCATCATATGCACCCGTTGACGCCCCTCATCACCTACAGCCGGGACCACTTCTCCCCTGGCTCCCCTCCCACGCACCTCTCCCCGGAGATTGATCCAAAGACAGGTGAGGTGTCGACACACAGGTTGCGCTCTGATGGGCTTTTTCTTTGGGGACATTGTAGCTTCAAATGAGGCAGACCTTCATTCAATTAGTGTCCCCAGTTTGCAGGAGTCTCATGACCCACTCGCTCCTTTAGCTTGCTCTGCTTTCTCCTGGGCTGTCCTCGGGCCATCTTAGGACACAGGGCCTGGCCCCACAGTGAATATCTGGGTTGCTCTGTCAAAGTCCAGCCAGCTGCAGGCTCTGACTCCCTGAACCACAACCTGTGCCTAGTCTGCGAGCATTCAGGTAGAATCACCTGAACCAGTAAGGTGAGGCACAGGAAGGAGTCACCCAGGGAGCCACAGGCTCTACGACAGTCATGGCTCAAAGCAGGTTTGGATCCACCTTGGGAGAAATAATGATTCCTAAAGTTGTAGATAATGAGGGCAAATATGGAATAGAAATCTAGAGTTTAGGGCTAGGGTGTGGCTACCTCAAAGAAAGCCTTGGGTCCAATCCCCAGCTCCACACACCCAAGCGAAAAAGAAATCCAAAGTTTATTTCTCTGGAAATGAGGCAGATTTTCTAAAAGTCAGTTAACTGATGACTCGGGATGTCGGGGCTTTCTGTCAGGACTTCCTGGTACCCTTAAAGATGCTGGTGGTGTCCATCCAGTGGGAAACTACTGCAGCCCAGAGACTGGACCCAGGAGATACAGAGCAGATGAGTCAGCCCCAACTGGCTGGCCAAGGGGAGGGAGCAGCAGAGCGCAATGGGGCTGGAGGGGTGTTCCTGATGCTTTTTAAGCTGCTGGGGTGGGTGAGGCCAGTCTGACTCATGGCTCTTGGGAAGCAGGAATCCCTCGGCCCCCTCACCCATCGGAGCTCTCACCGTATTACCCGCTGTCTCCTGGAGCTGTCGGACAAATCCCCCACCCCCTCGGCTGGCTCGTCCCACAGTAAGGAAAGCCGCGGCCTTCTTACCCTCATCCTTTCCACAGACATCCTTGCTCCTGCCCTGTGCCTCCCCTAGCCCATCACCCCCGCATGAACTTTACCAAGAGCTGAGCAGATGTCCTTGTCCCTGGCCCCTGCAGGCAAGGACAGCCCATGTACTCCCTTCCTCCCGGTGGCTTTCGGCACCCGTACCCCGCCCTCGCCATGAACGCCTCCATGTCCAGGTGAGTCCTCGGCTGGGCCTTGAGCTCGAAGCGACGTCAGTGCCTCGCCTGAACAGGCCCAGCCTTCCCTTGTCAGCTGATGAGAAGGCATGAGGCCACCCCCAACTCCACTCTTTCTTGGACAGCCTGCCTGGAGCTCCCTGTCCAGCCCCAGGAGGTGGAAGCCACAGGTTTATTGGCTCCCATCTCTCTGAGAATCTCACAGCCCCCTACCCTCTTGAGATGATGTCAGGAGACTGTAAAAGGCAATTTCTGTCCCACTGGTCATTCTACCTGGCTACCTGGTAAATGGGTCCTCCAATGGTGGAGGGAGTACTACCCACACAGGAGGCTGTGCCCCTCCCTCTGCAACCCAGGGCAGAGCCTGCTCCTGTGCCCCACCTTCTGCATAACCCAGCCTGCTCCCGCACCCCGTCCTCCTACAACCCGGGGCAGAGTCAGCCCCTTCTGCACTCCGCCCTTTGCAAAACCCAGGGCGGAGTCAGTTCCTCCTGCACCCTGCACTCATCCCACACAATTTTTGCTTTTTGTTTGTTTTTAGTACCAGGGATTGAACCCAGGGATGCTTGAACACAGAGCCACATCCTAGTCCTTTTGGTTTTTTATTTTGAGACAATGTTTCTCTAAGTTGCTTAAGGGCCTCACCAGGTTGCTGAGGCTGGCTTTGAACTCATGATAGTCTCTGGGTTTACAGGCCTGCACCACCACACTGGGCAACTTCTTTGTTTTTCAACCCACCTGTGTCCAGCACCAGATTTGGCTGACCTGTGTGTTGGGACAGGGGAGTGTCATTAGGTGTTCCCAAATCTGATTTTTCCAGAAGACAACCAGTGCCCTTCCACTCTCCATCTCTGCCCAGCAGGGGTTGTTCATGCCACTGCCCTGGGGAAGAAGCCACTGGTTGCCCAAGTGGCATGCTCACCTGTGTTCCTGTCTTTGCTTTCCCCGGGTGCACAGCCTGGTCTCCAGCCGGTTCTCCCCTCACATGGTGGCTCCCGCCCATCCTGGCCTGCCCACCTCAGGGATCCCCCACCCAGCCATCGTCTCCCCCATTGTGAAGCAGGAACCAGCAGCCCCCCGTCTGAGCCCCGCAGCCAGTGCGTAAGTGACAGCAGCCTGGGTGGGGAATGACATTTGTTTCCCTCCTCGTGTCACCCTGTCCAGTAACCCAGGGCCTCCCTTGGGACCATCCCCTTCATCATCTGTGTTCCCTTCCTTTAAGACCTCCTGCACCTCTTATCACATAAAGGAAAGTGGTGCAGACAGGTTCTAGAGGCTGAAGAGGCTCCAGTGTGGTTTTTAGCTTCCCTTCCCCACCCTCTTGTGCCCACATTTGTGAGGCTATGAGAGCAGACAGTACATTCAAGGACTCCTGGCAGCAGCAATGGCAGAGCTGAGGAGCAGAGGCCCCTCCTTCCCAGGGCTGGAAAGCCAGAGGGGAAGTGTGCTGGCAGGAGAGTCCCACTTCTGCCCAGAGGGTCCCACCTGGGAGGCAGCAGCTCTCCCCACCCTCTGTCCCTTTGCCAGGAGATCATCAGGTGGACTTGCAGAGAATTTGGTATTGGGGTTATTTGGAGGTTGGGAACTGTGGGAGGAAGATGCTCAGGGGCTGCAGCAGCCGTGGGTGACGGAAATTAGCATCCAAGCTGCTCTCTGTGCTGGCAGGGCTGGGGAGCCGGACCCAGGTAAGGATGCTGACCTGCAGCTACCTGCCTCCCTAGGAAATCCCCAGTCACCGTGAAGAAGGAGGAGGAGAAGAAGCCCCATGTGAAGAAGCCTCTGAATGCCTTCATGCTGTACATGAAGGAGATGAGGGCCAAGGTGGTGGCTGAGTGTACCCTGAAGGAAAGCGCAGCCATCAACCAAATCCTGGGAAGAAAGGTAAGACTTGCCCTGCCCTAGGCAGCCTGGGCCAGGCCCTGTGGGCTCGGATCACATCTCTGGCCCTCTCTCCTTCAGTGGCACAACCTATCTCGAGAAGAACAGGCCAAGTACTATGAGCTGGCACGGAAGGAACGGCATCTTCACTCCCAGCTCTACCCAACCTGGTCAGCCCGGGACAACTACGTGAGTGCCCTCACTGTACAGGGAGACACTCAAACCCCAGGAGCAGCATCTGCAGGGGACAGAGAGAAGAAAAGTGACTTTGCGTATTGAAGACTCTTAAGACAAGGGAGAAGGTCCCATTTCTCTAAAAATCAGAAAGCTGTTTTAATTGTCAGAAGGTCCACGAGATAGCCTGAGGACAAACTTAAGTTTGTGCCCTTCCCATTTGAACTGGACTCCACCTGTAATTTCTACCTCTGGGCACAGTGCTGGCTCTGCAGCAAGAGGGTCTCCAGACACGAGCTCCTCATACAGGTCTCAGAGACCCGTGTGTGGGCCTCAGAGAGGTCTGTATACTTCCTCAAGCTGGACAGACTTTTGTATGTACGTTCCTTTTGGCTTTTTTTGTGATAAGAGGATTCATAGCTACGTCAGATTTTCAGAGGCAACTGGGACCCTTCTAAAGAGATTGAGGACCACTGTTCTAGGAACAGAGATGGAAAAACCACCTCGAGGAGCAGGGGTCAAGGCCGTCCAAGAATGATGGGTGCTCCCCTGAGTGGGAAGGAGGGCATCTGCCCTCCCCCAACACGGCTTCCCTGACCTGCACTCCCCTGCCAGGCTGCTCTTATTCTTTCCTGACTCAGCTCTTCTTCTGCCATATTTTTCAGGGTAAGAAGAAGAAGAGGAAGAGAGAAAAGCAACTGTCTCAGGCACAGTCGCAGCAGCAAGTGCAGGAGGCAGACGGTGAGTCCTGGGACTTTGTCTCTTCAAAGCCCAGGCACTTTTCAGTGGCATCTTGGGGGTGAGGTTCTAGGGTTGGTGCAGAAGGCAAAAATGAACGTGGTTGAAATCACCCCGGAAATGCCCTTGGGAAGACAGCACGGCACAGACTGCCACGCCACTCATCAGCAGACCCAGGAGATCTGGGCTGCCTCCCACATTTCTCTGGCTGCACACCAGAAGAAACAGTTTGGTTTCAGAGCCACTTAGAGATTTTTAACCCAAAATATCACTTAGCACAGAGAAGCTTCCCCTGTGAAAGTATTTAGCCACACTCCTCTCGTGTTCCTGCCAGTACAAGTGTACAATGGCTTTCAACATCCACAGTGCTTTGGTCAGCCCACACACATCCTCCTGTACACTTTATATTGTCTCTAGGTGACCTGGGACACCCAGCAAGTCCACTGCCCTGTAAATGCTGCACTGTTCAGGGAGCAGGGCAGAGGAGAAGGGTCTACGTGCTAGGTGCGGTGCAGAACTTTCCTGAGTATTTCCTGTGCACTGTTGGTTGAGCCCACAGATGCGGAGCCCCGGAAACCAGAGGGCCAGCTGCACATAGTGGCACCAGGCCATTGCTGCTCACGTTCTCACCTTTCTTCCTAGGTGCTCTGGTCTCCAAGAGTAAGAAGCCATGCATCCAGTACCTGCCTCCCGAGAAGCCCTGCGACAGCCCTGCCTCTTCCCATGGCAGCATGCTGGACTCCCCTGCAACCCCGTCCGCAGCCTTGGCCTCACCAGCTGCCCCTGCGGCTACCCACTCAGAGCAGGCCCAGCCCCTCTCCCTCACCACCAAGCCTGAGACCCGGGCCCAGCTGGCTCTCCATTCGGCAGCCTTTCTTTCTGCGAAGGCTGCAGCCAGCTCCTCTGGCCAGATGGGCAGCCAGCCGCCCCTCTTGTCCCGGCCCCTGCCCCTGGGGTCCATGCCTGCGGCTCTGCTGACCTCTCCCCCATCCTTCCCTGCCACACTCCACACCCACCAGGCCCTCCCTGTGCTACAGGCCCAGCCTCTCTCCTTGGTCACTAAGTCTGCCCACTAAGCTTTCCTGTGACTCATCGAGGAGAAACAACTCAAAAGAAAAACAAGGAAACTTTATTGGTCAATATTTGACCACTCTGGACTGTTCAGTAGAGTGACTGGTACCAACAGCACTTTACGTTTTATAGGTGTAACCAGTAGCCGACCTTCAGGCTTTTTTAAAAAACAAACAAAACAAAACAAAACTTCATAAGAAAGAACTCCTTAGTAGTGTTGCTCTCTTGTGCTGCGGTGGGTGCGCTGGGCAGAAGTTGCCCTCCACTGCCTCTTCCTGCTCCTCGCTGTCCACACTCTCCTCACCTCCGTGTCCGGACATCCCCTTGGTTGCCAGTGCCCGGAGAGCTCGCCCAGGGCCTCCATCTCGACCATCCTGCCTCTCCCGTTGCCCAGCCCATGATCTCGTCACAAGCTCAGCCTGCAGTCGCTCTCCCATCCTCTACCAGGGCTGGGACCATGTGCCATCACAAGCTCAGCCTGCAGTTGCATTCTCTAGTAGGGATGGGACCATGTGCCAAGACACCTGGGCCTGATCTGTTTGCATCAGCACCCCTGCTCCTGCCCTGGGGCTTGGCACTGCAGAGCCCCTACCACCCCCACAGCCGGGGGAAGGAGCTCCACTGAGACGTCCCCACCCCTGCACTGAAAGGGACTCCAGGTGCCTGCCACTTCCCAGGAAGAGGTCCTTGTCCATTGTCCCCCCCACCCCTCAGCCCAGCTGCTGTCACCTGGGCCCTCGCCAGCACAATCTGCCAAAGCCAGAAGACCCTCTGCCCTCCCTGTCACCTCACGTGCTTTCTCTGTGTGTATTTCATTTTGTTTTTATGGGTTTTGGAGCAATTTAAACTCCCTGTTGTTTACTTTCACAAAAGAAAATAAAATTGCAGTTGTAATACCTTCTGAGTGTCCCTCTTCCTTCCCTGGAATGGAGCCTCCATCAAACCAGGCTATGTCCACACATCCCTGTTGGAACAGAATCAATCCTAACATGATTGGAACACCAACCTGCCTCCAGTCCCAAATGCACATGGGCCAAGCTGTGGTGTCGTGGATATTGACTGGGCTCTTCCAGTTCACAGTGGAACCCATCTGCCACCAGGAGGACTTCTGCCTGTGCTTCTGCAGTTCCCAGTGTGCTTGCTTCCCAGGGTTTCACTGTGGCTAATATTTTGGGAAATAGCTTTATTGAGATTTAATTAATCTATTCAAAGTTACAATTCACCAATTTAACACAGTGAACAGGGCTGGGGTGGAGCTCAGGGCAGAGCACTTACCTAGAATGTGAGACACCCTGAGTTCCATCCCCAGAATCACAAGAAAAAAATTGGACAATTTTAATGTTTTTTAGTATGTTGAGTATGGAGTATTTTAGAACATTTTTCAATTTCAGAACATTTTAATCACCCCAAAAAGAAACTCTGTACCCTGTACCCTTTTTTTTTTTTAATTTTAATATTTATTTTTTAGTTTTCGGTGGACACAACATCTTTGTTGGTATGTGGTGCTGAGGACCGAACCCGGGCCGCACGCATGCCAGGCGAGCGCGCTACCGCTTGAGCCACATCCCCAGCCCTACCCTGTACCCTTTAAAAGTCCCCCCCATGTCATGCTTTAGGCTAATTTGTCCTGAGGTATCTCTCCAGAGAGTGGCTGTGAACTCTGGCCCTGTGCTGAGGGAGCTCAGGTGCGTGGCATGGGTGTGTGCAGTGTCTTTCACAGGACACTTTGCCCTTCAGGTGGCCTGATGCCTAAAGTATCCACCAGTGACCAAGTGGCCCTCTTACAGGAATTGGGTTTATACTGGCAGAAACCCCTGTGGCTCTGGTCTGGCCTGTGCCAGTTTATCTCCACAGCGATAGCCAATCTCCAGTAGAGCCCCTACCCTAAAAGAAGTTAGTTCTGGTAGGATGGAGAAGGAGACAAGACAATCCATTCCAGAAGCAGTGTGTCCCTCACAGACCAGAGAAAAGACAGCAGCAGGGCCCATGGGAAAGGGTCAGCCTCTGGGACTACTTGAGTGAGGAGCAAGACAGAAGTTGTGGGGCCGTGAGCTGTCACAAGCTGTCCCCTACGGCCCAGCATGTTGCCTACATGTGTCTCCTGTGGCCAGTTCTGACAGTGGGGCTGAGAACAGGAAGGAGCTCGGAGCTATGACTCACTGAGGTGGTCACTCAGGTGTCTGGGCAGCACCTGGAAGCATGGTGTGGGGTCAGAGCAGGTTGAGTAAGCTGGATACACTTCTGAATCACTCCATTGTGCTATGAATGAACTATTGTCCTAATTGCTATCATGCCCAGAACAGACTGACCAATCAGACTCTGGTCTGTTGAACTATCTGTATTACCTGAACTTAAGTTTATTTGATTTTGTCCTATAAGGAAATGGTTACAGGAAGCTATTGCATAGGGCAGATTTCAGGATGGGTCACATTGAGGATGTGGGGGCAGGTGGAGAACTAGAAACTGTGAAGGGTGACTAAGCCCTGCTTCTAGAAGGAAGAAATAAAATTTGCTCCAAACAGGTGCAGAGGCCACATAAAACTAAAAATTCACTGCATGTGTACACAAAAGTGTGTGTGTGGTGCTGGGGATTAGAACCCAGGACCTTGTGCATGCAAGGCAAGCACTCTACCAACTGAGCTATGCCCCCAGCCCTGCACATATATTTTTGATGGTGTCCCAGCCTCATTTCCTGTCATTTTCCTTGCTGCTGTTTGACGAGCCTGGTCTTTAGACTTCCACAGAATACCAGGTTCTCACCCAACTGCAGGCCATTGTATGAGCTGTAACACCTGTCTTCCCTTCAGCCTCACCTGGGACCCAACTACAAACTGCAATCCTCAGCTCCAAGATTCCCCTCCTTAATGGATCCCCACTTCAAACTCTTTTCTGGTACTGCTTGGAATGCACACATGTGCATATTTTTATTTATTCATGTGGTTCACTAGATTACACACTCCATTATCTTGCCCAACTCCTGGGGCTGAAGCCATCCTCCTGCCTTAGTCTTCTGAGTAGTGGGACCACAGGTGCATGGCAGACACCAACTTCTGGGAAAACCTATTTTTAGCAGTGCTGGGGATCCAACCCAGTACCTTTACAATACTAGAAAAGGCTTCATCACTGAGCCATACCCCCACCTCAAACCTATCGTTTTTTAAATCGCTGTGTAAAAGCACCTAGCCTTGGCAAACGTTCATAAAATGATTTCAAGTCACACAATGTTTAAACATAACAGAAACTATATATAAATAAGTACAAAACTATTCAATGATTCCAACTTGGGGAGGAAATCTATATGCATAGAAAAAGTCAGAGAAAACACACCAAGCAAGAAAGAGAAAATAACTACAAATAGTAACCAGTAGATTAGTAGAGAGCTAGAATTTTCTAATGTATATTTCTTTGAAAATCCTGTTTTGATTTTTGAGTAATTTTTTTATTTGATTTTGAGCCATGTTTGTAGAGCATAAAACCCTCAAAACTCTAAGAACGACTATCGCAGAGGGGAAAACTAAGATTTTCTTTTTACTAGACGTATGCGATCAGAAAAGGATGCGCTTTTTAACAAAGATCCTGGGCGGCCTCGGACTCCAAGCAGCTGTGAGAGGCGGCGGCCTGCGGTTTTGAACCCCAGACCAAGGCCGTCATCGGAAAATACTCCCAGCCCAGGCCCACCCAGCATAAGCCACGAGGGGGAGAGAGGGACTGGAAGGGGCGGGGCCGAGGAGGCGGGGCCACGGAGGGCCGCGGGAGGGGCGGGCCTCCTGGAAAGGACCGAGCCAAGCCAAGGAGGCGGGGCCAAGGAGGGCCGTGGGAGGGGCAGACCTCACGGAAAGGGCGGGGCCGCACGACGCAGGGAGGCACGCATAGGAAGAGGCGTGGCTACGAGTTCGGAGCTCTGTGCGCCGCTCTCGCGAGAGCAGTACAAGAAGGAAGCGCAGTCTGTTCAGGATGTGGTTCCTGGTTGCGTGTCTCTTGCTAAATGTCGCTGCGGCGGGTGAGACCCCTGCCCATCCCATCCTCGCCCCAAGCTCCCTACCTGCACCTCGGCCAGTGGCCGCCTGGGCTCGCTCCTCCCCTGCCCGCCCTACCCCTCCGCTCGCCGCCGCGCCCCCTGCGGCCGTCGCCCGGTCTCCGGCGGCTCTGAGCCCCTTTTCTCCCGCCTGCTGTCTCCTGGGCTTACCGGTTTTCTGTTTCAGGCTCCGTGTCGTCTGACCCACGTCCCAACGCCGAAGGTTCGGATAGGCTAACCCCGGTCCCGACCCGAGGAACTCCAGACCGGCCTTCTGCAGGAAAGGAGGGCAACAAAATCCTGGAGACCCAGCCGCCCCCTCCGAACCGGCCTTCCACCCTAGGCGGGGCCAGCGGGTCGGAACAGGGGCAGGGGCCCCCGAAAGGAAGCGCCAGCGGATCGGAACAGGGGCAGGCCTCCCAGAAAGGAGGCGCCAGCGAGTCGGAACTGAATCTGGAGCCCCCAAAAGGAAGCGCCATAGGATCGGAACAGGGTCAGGTCTCCCAGAAAGCAGGTGCCAACGGGTCGGAACCTGGACAGGAGCCCCCGAAAGGAGGCCCCAGCGGGTCGGAACCGGGCCAGGGACCCCTGAAAGGAGGTGCCAATGGGTCGGAACCCGGCCTGGGGCCCCCGAAAGGAGGCTCCAGTCCCCCCTCAGATAACCAGGAGACATCCAAGACTGATAAAACCCAGGAGCCTGGAAAAGAGCATACCTCTCTGCAAACTTCCAAAACTAAAGCTGGGGAGAGAGTGACGATGGACTCGGACCTCTCTTCTCCCCAGCAGGAGGGAGAAGATGAGTCTGTAGAGCCTGCTGAAGAAGGTGATACAGGGCCTGAAGAGGGCTCACCAACTGGAGAGGAGAAAAAGATGTCCAGCCCTGCCTCCAGTGAGAACCATGAAGGGTCACTTTTGGATTCCATGAATAGTGACAAGAATGACCTTTATAAGGACAATCCTGGAGGTGCCAGCGCAGAGAGCAGCCACTTCTTTGCGTATTTGGTCACTGCGGCCATTCTCGTCGCAGTCCTCTATATTGCCTATCACAATAAGCGGAAGGTAAGCCAGGTGCTGCCTCAGAGAGGGGACTTGCTGGTGCAGGGCAGGTATCCATGGCTTATCTGCGTATGAGTACTGGGGATTTTAAGACAAACTGCCACTCTTCCTCAGACCCTGCCAGGATTCCTTATTCTTGTTTTATAAACTATGTGACCTGTTTCCCCTGAGTCTTGCTGCATTAGGTGCCAACTTAGGACAAGATTATAACATTAGCTAAAGTGAGACCTCCTCCCATGACCTTGACTTTAGATGCTTGACAGCCTTAGGGGACCCAAGTATTTGAGGCAGAGCTCTTTTCCTTTTTCCATGACTGAGACAATGTATTATTTCTAGTTTCCTTTCCCAGCCTGTCTTCCATCTATGGTGGCTGGAAGAATAGATTCAGCTACACTCTGATATCAATAGCGAAGACTCTCTTTTGCAGGGATAATCAGAAGAAATTTAAAAAATTACAGATAAACACATTTTTTATTTCTTCAGTAGCATTTAGTGTGAAGTGGTACCCATGTCCCTTAAAACAATCCTGTTGAACCCTGAGAATTTAGAAGGTAGTTTCAGTAACCTGGTTCAAATTGGAAAATTCATTTCATGGGCTGGGGCTGTAGCTCAGCGGCAGAGCACTTGCCTAGCAAGTGCCCTGGGTTCAATCCTCAGCACCACATAAAAATAAAATAAAGGTATTCTGTCCATCTACAACTACAAAAAAAAAATTAAAAAAAGAAAAAGAAAATTCAATTCATGATGGCCATCAAGTCTATGGCATGGCATTAAAATGAGAGAAAACTATTAGTAAAAATATATACATTCCTGGGGCTGGGGCTGGGACTGGGACTGGGGCTGGGGCTGTAGCTCAGTGGCACAGTGCTTGCCTAGCATTCATGAGGCACTGGTTTTGATCCTCAGCACCACATAAAAATAAACAAAGGCATTCTGTTCACTAACAACTACAAAAAAATTTTTTTTTCATAAATAAAACAAAAAGATTTGGGTGAGATGGCACATGCCTGTAATCCCAGCCACTCAGGAGTCTGAGTATTTGGTCACTGTGGCAAGTTCCAGGCTGTCCTAGCAAGTTGATAAGACTTTGTCTCAGAATTTAAGAAATAATAGTAACAAAGGAACAATCTTCCTAGAGCTCTCAGGGCAGGGCTTGACAGACCTTTGACTGAGTACCCTAGGTTACATCCTGCAAACTCCCACAACTGGGCTCAACAATAACATCTTGTTATTGTTAAGCAATATAAAGAATTCTGATGTAATTAGGCTCCATCATTATTAAACTGTTAACAGTTTTTTTGTTTTGTTTTGAGGACCTAGAGATCAAACCCAGGGCTTTTTGCTATATGCTAGGCAAACACTATCCAACTAAGCCACACTCCCAGCCTGATAGAGCACTTGCCTAGCATGCACTAGGCTCTGAGCTGGTTTCCATCCCAACGAACACCACTCCCACTCCCACATCTTGTAGTTTAAATGGGGCTCTTTGTGGGTATACTTCTCTTTCTGTAGTCCAGTGATTAGCAAATGTACTACCAAGCGACTGCCTCTGATTTCAGGGACTGAAATGTGTTATTATAGAGCCATTTGTTAATCACTTTTCCTTTTCTTTCCCCAGATTATTGCTTTTGCTTTGGAAGGAAAAAGATCCAAAGTAACTCGGCGGCCAAAGGCTAGTGACTACCAACGTTTGAACCTAAAGGTAAGGAACGAGGAGCCAGCTCTATGGAAAGAATATAAAACCTGAGGGGGCTCAGCAGTGGGTTTGTATGGTGGTGGCTGATTCTGAGGGTACTACTGCCATTTCCCCAACCTTTACAGACCACAGTCTAGAACCATCCATGTACTGTCTGCAAAGTCAGAGCAGGAAGAAGCCTTGCTGTCCTCCGCAGCAGTTCCTTCCTTTGACATATGAAGAGAGCTAACTTGTCCAGAAACATTTTCACTCTAAGATAGTGGTGACATCAAGACTGAAGGCAGCTCCCTAGACTCCCAGCTTGAGCTTTGCACACTATACCAGCTCTTCACACTTTCAGCAGGTGTAAGACTCATGTTGGGATTGTTATAAAAAAGCAAAACCTATTCACTAGGTATAGGGTAGAGCCCTAACTTTTGATATTTCTGGGATGTTCTTAGGGGACACCAAATGCTGCTGGTGCCACACTTTGGGTGGCAAGTACTAGACTACACATCTTGAAAACAAATGAGCCCAGAAGCACATAGGCCTCCAAATCTCTGGCACAGCCCCACGTTCAGCACTGGGCTGAACTTCCTGAGAACAGTTGTCTGCCTCTGCCAGGAGAACAGTCCTCCTGTATCCCATAGTATACGAGCTAACCAAGTGCTCCAGAGACAGCCTGCCTGAGCTGGAGGCCAACGTGTGCTCTTCCTGCCCGTTGTGTTCAGTATCATGGAGGGCACTGGCAGAGGAGGCTTGGCCCAGCTCCAGTGTTCCCAGGGAGCACAGTTCTCTCATACTCTTTGTACCCACTACAGAATAAGCCGCTTGGCTCCGAAGGTCTTTGCCAGATGGGTCAGCTTCACCTTAGTTCTGGCCTACTGCTTTCCCTGATGTTTGGTATAAGAATTTTTCCTCCTTCATTGTAACTCTTCTGGTTGGAAAAAATATAGCAGGAGGCTGGGGATGTGGCTCAAGTGGTAACGTGCTTACCTGGCATGGTGAGGAACAGGGTTTGATCCTCACTCAGCACAACATAAAATAAAATAAAGATATTGTGTCCACCTAGAACTAAAGTAAATATATATATATATTATGTATGTGTGTGTGTGTGTGTAAAATCTCGGGAACCATGGCACAGGACCTGTTATCCCAGCAACTCAGGAGGCTGAGGCAGGAGAATCACAAGTTTGAGGCCAATCTCAGTCATTTAGCAAGACCCTATATCAAAAATAAAAAATTAAAAAATGGCTGGGGAGGGACTAATGTTATAGCTCAGTGGTAGAGTGCTCACCTAGCATGCATGAGGCACTGGGTTCTATCTTTGGCACCACATAAAAATTTAAAAAATAAATAATAAAGATATTGTTGTCTACCTAAAACTAAAAAATAAATATTTTTTAAAAAAAAAGCCTGGGGATATAATATAGCTCAGTGGTAGAGCACTCCTGTGTTCCATCCCTAGTACCAGAGCAAACACATAAAAATACACACGAATAATTCAGAATACAGAAGAGTGTAAGCAGAAGCCAGGGTTTCCAGATTCCCTTCCTCAAGTGTGTGTCTTTCTAGTTGATGTTTTATTTCAAACTGACTTTAAAACTCATCAGTGTAGCCCAGTGCAATAATGCACACCTGTAATCCCAGCAACTCAGGAGGCTGAGATGGATCACAAGTTTAAGGCCAGCCTCATCAACAAAGCCTTCAGCAACTTAATAGCTGTCGCAAAAGTTTTTTTTGTTGTTGTTTTGGGTTTTTTTTTATTAAAAATTAAGAAAGGGCTGGGGACATGGCTTAGTGAGCAAGCCCACCTGGATTCAATCCCCAATACCCCCAAAAAAAAAAAGACGCATTAATGTGACTCATTTGATGTGCCCTTATCTTAATTAGTTGTTATTTGTATGGTGCTGAATCAGTTTGTCCTGGTTAATTGTGAATTATTCCCTGAACTGAAGCCCCTATAAATCTTACTGATAGGATAATCCCCTTGGAAATGGTGAACATGGAATGTGTTGCTCTGTTTCAGCTCTGATTTCTGCCCGCCATGCCCTTGTCTTCCCTGCTGATTTGTTTCTGAATCAAGAGAAATGAGGAGAAAAGCACTGTGACTTGAGACGCTCCCCAGGGTGTGTCCTTCTGTGTTCCCTTCATGCTGTCATGTTCCATCATCCTTTCCTCGGAGTGTGAGTCGGGGGAGCATGTGGGAATGTGGCTGGAACCAGAGGGAAGCCTGGCCTGCAGGCTGCACTGTCACCACCCTCCGTGGGCTGTGGCCTGGTGGTAAAGTTGGGCCTTGGCCGTGGTACCGCCCTCTGCACTGTTCATCTTTGCAGACTTATGAAATTCTGCAAGTGGAGGGCTTTCCTACTAAGCCTCCTTGAGGGGATGTCCCCTGGTAGAAGATGGTGAGATGCTGATGGGCAGAGGGCACATAATTCTCTTCAAAGGCTTTAGCAGCAAACCAAAACAGCAAATTAAAGAAGTGCTTCATTGCCTGCGAGTCTAACCTATCTAACATGAGCCCCCTTGCTTTTCTGATACTTTATATTATTGGAGACAGTGATTATATTTGGATGTACTGAGCGCAAAGCTCAATTTGGGGTTTCTGGAAGTAAAGCCACTTTCCCATCATTTTTCATAAATAGTTATTGTTGAAACAGGATGTTCTTTGATTCAGTCACGCTCAATAGGAGCTTTTTGAAAAGAGCAGTCCATGCTTAATGCTCCGAAACGTAGGAGGGTTTCATCTACACTTTTTTCAAAAGACTTCTGTGGAACAAGTTTCCTACCAACTCTGTTTTGCCTTTGTTGCCTAAAATAGACAAAATAGGTTTATAGTCATAAACAAACTTCACTCTGACCATTACTTTTATCTCTTTGCTAAGATACCAAGGGCAGCTGGTACAGTTCTCCCTGCGCCCCGTGTCAGGAATCCAGTAGGTTCCCTAGGATAGTGGAGGAGTATCTGAATGGCACTGCTATTTGGATTTTTATTCCAGTCCTCTCTAGTCTTGCTATGCTATTACCAAGAGCCTGAGGAGGGTTGGATCTCTGCTCTCGGAGCCACACAAAGACCGTGTGAGGAGGGAGATGTAGAAGGTCCTGTGCTGTGACAGGCCAGCCAGTGGCCGTCCTGATGTTGGTACTTTCCCCTGCTGCCTCAGTGTGCCGGGAGTAGAAGGTCCCTTCTGGGCAGGCAGCGGTCTTGTGAGATGAGCAGGAGCACTCTCCTGCGCGTTGCTGCTTGTGTGCAGGTCCTTCGTCACCTTATCCAGCTTGGGGAGTCAGGCTCCTGCGTGTCCTTGAGACCCTGGTTGGGTGTGCCCTGCTGGCCCCTTTCCCTTTGCTTCCCCTCCCTCTCATGTCGGCACAAGGCTTGTGCCATCTACATGAAGTTTCCTCTGAGCTTCCTTCCTCCTGTCGCTCATCCTTGGTGACCTTCACAAACCCATGTTAGTCCGTGTCCTACTGCTGTTGGGCCACTAGATCCAGTGACTCATTCTTGGAGCTCAGTCCTGTTCTTGATGGTCGGATGCTGCTGACAGGCATGGTGACATTCCCCTTTCTTGATGTCTGACGTCATCCTTTGCCATATTCTGTGCTGGTGGGGATGAGGACCTGCAGAGCCAAGTCTCTGTGAAAGTCTTTCAGAATTCACCTTTACTTTGTCTCTCCTTATCCTTGATTAAGCTGGGTGTTTGTGTGTGTGTCACTGGAGCTGGATTCCTCTCATCCCCACTGAGCTGCCCTCCAACTGCCCAGTGTCTTTAATCATATGAACTCCACATCACAAACTTGATTTTTCTTGCTTCCTGTCTTTTAAATCTCCAGCTGATCTCTTTCCATTTTCCTTGTTCCTCTGTCCACACATTCACCCATTTCACTTCTCTGCCGATTTTTTTTTTCCCCCATGGACCACCACAATTGGTTCTGTCTATCTTAGAAAGATCAGTACTGGAAACACTCATCTCCAGGGTTCTGGCCTGGTCTGAAGCTTCTGTCTGAACTTCTTGTGGCTTAGAAGGTCAGGTAGTACATGGGTGTCGAGGACTGTGCATGCTGACACCTTCCTCTCTCCACCTCTCACACAGACCAAAGCTCCCGCCTGTGCCTCTGTGCCTTTATTCTTAGTGTGTCCGCATAACCCAACTTCCCATCTTTGTTATTTGGTAAGGTTTTCTCCCTTTCTAAAACCTACCAAATCCCACTGCTCCTTGGTACTCTTTCAGACTAAGAAATTCTTCTCACGCTCAAAAGGTGAAGCTATGTGGACTCCACAACAGTACTTAGGTGTCCGCTTGCTGCCAACCTTCTGCTTCCCAAAACTACCTTTCTTCCTGCTGTACTCTTCAAAAGCCAACATGTCAAGGTCACTGCCATCAGTAGCCAGAAAGTTGTGTGAGCCCTCATCTCTCAAAAACAGGTGTCAAGATGAAAGGAAACATCTCTGCAAGAAGTAACTGAACTACCCAAGTCCCTGGGAATATCACTGTGCTAGGCAAAAGCAAGTGTCGAGGGCTGTCTTTCTAGATCATAGAGATCAGGGTGGAACTGAAAGAAGCAACCATACAGGGCAGGGCAGTCAGACATGGGAAAACATGGGTTGGGTCTTAAGTTTCACCCCTTTTCAGGATGGCTGTCTTTTTGCAGATGGAATATATTGGAAGCATGTTTTCCCAAGCTGGTGTGGATGGGGATGACCTATTGAGGGGTCTCAAGCCAGGGGCTAGGGTGGAGCCACAAGAGGCCCCCTGTGGAGATGGCCGTGGGCTTCCTCTGCTGTTAGGAGGAAGGGGCTTCAGTCGTGGATAATGCTATACATTAGGGACTGGACTGTCTAGAGTCCTCAGGCATTGAAGACCCAGCTCTCTGGAAAGGCTGAGGCAACTCAGAAAGATCTGACACTTAGCTGCACATACTGACATGTTTTTCCCTGTCTTTTCAACATTTGATGATAGAACTCTGCCTCCAAAATGCCCAGTGGTGATGCTCATCTTCTTCTCTAGTTCCTGTTCCCATCACATTATGCACCAGTTGGGCACACGGGCGTGCACACACCAGCCCTGTGCTTACCCATTCTGAAAGCCCTTGCCAGGAAGCCTGCACTTGGCATTGCCTTGCTTAAGCAGGAATGTTGGAAAGAGACGTTGAGGCTTCACTTAGCCAAGAGTGACTCACCTCCGCAGTTCCCCAAGTCAGATGTGGATTCTAAGTATTCCAACTTGGAAACCCCTCTATAATGGGCTTGGAACTGAGCTGCACAGTATTTCAAGCTGCCCACAGAGCCAGGCCCTCACACTCTGATAGGTGTTCATTTAATTCATAAACTAGTGGGATAAGTACATGATCAACTATTGAAATTGTTTCCCTTTGTTTGCCCAATGAATAGGTTGTCATGGTTTAGCACTGTTTTATATTTTCAGTTCTTTGTAACTTAATTACATAATTTTATTTTTTTAAAGCTTATTTGGTGTAATGATATTTTTCAGTACATGTTTTAATGAGCTTCTGTAAATGCCATCTCAATGTGGTTTTGTCACTGAATGGAAACCAAAATAAATTTCAGATAAAGCAATGAAACCATTACATTTATTAATTCTGTATTAAAGTGTACTAAAAATAAGACACTTGGTGATTCGGGTAATAAGGGAAAATGGTATCTTTCTTAATCTTTGGCTGAGCATCCCTTACTGACATCAAGAATTCTTGGATTTTACAAAGTTTTCTGAGTGCCATTGTGACCTCATGTGACAAGAAGTCAAAATGCAAAAAAAAATTGTTCCAAGTATCATAAAATTACTCTTGGTTTGTATATAAGGTATATATGAAACATGAATGCAATTTTTGACCTGGGGGTGCAGCTCAGTGGCAGAGCATTTGCCTGGCATACACAAGGCCCTGAGTTCCATCACCAGCACTGCAAAATTAATTGTTTAGAACTAGGTCCCATCCCTAAGGCATCTCATTGTGTACAGATACCCCAAATCAAAAGGGGAGGCATGGGGGATGAACAACTTGGATATGTACCAGCAAACTACAGGTGTCATCTCTGGGCTTTGCTCACATCCTAGTCCTGACCGACTTTCTACCACAGCACCACCTATCTGAGCCTCAAACTGTCCACATCAGCAGCCTGGCCACTTGAGGAGGAAAGATATGTCCTCAGAGGTAAGGAAGAACTCCACTGGAGAAGTGTGTTCAGAAATCAGTGCAATTAGTGCTTTCTGTGTGCAAAGAATTAACAGTGCAGTAAAGGCATTACAGGTGGGTCAGGGCAGGTGCAGGGGCCACTCATTGTCCCTAAAGAACTACATCATCTTCTTCTGGGCCCGCACTCTTGAGCCGAGATCCTTGAGGTCTGAGTATAGGTTCCGCTTCAGGATGGCACTGCTGCACAGCAGTGCCCCTTGCAGGGCCCCCATCAATCCGCAGGTGAAGATGTCCTGGCCTAGGAGGCAAGAGCACAGACTGTGAATGTCCACCACGTGAAGAGAGGGAGGGCCAGGCTCCCGTCTTTGGATGCCAGGGAGGCCCAAGGTCATGGATCCTGGCAGAATGGGCAGTGTACCTGTCAGGTAGAGGTTGGGGATGGGGCTCTGGGCCCTGATGGAAGCCATCACGTAAGGATGCAGGCGGTCCAGGTCATGGTCGGCCCCATAGGTGGCCCCTCGGGTAGCAGCCAAGAAGAACTGATTGGTCAGTGGGGACCCTCCCGTGGCACTCTCCACCTAAGGCAGGAGGGAGGGCATGAGTGGGAGCCCCGACAACCTGAGCTCTGCCTCCTGGACGCGGGGTCCCCACCTGCATGCTCACCCTACCTTCCCCTCCAGCTGTGGGAACAGTCTGAGGACCACGGATATGGAGGCTTCAACAAAGGAGCTTTTGAGGGTCTCATAGTCGTGGCTCCGCTTCCCTTGCGGCTCCTCCTGCCACTCCTCAAACCACTCGTAGGCGGTGGGTATCAGCACAGTCAGCGTGGACCGGTCTAGGGACGCACAGCGGGGTTACTGCTGTGCAGTCCCACCCACCGCTGACCCAGGCAGCTTCAAAATATGGACCTACCTGGGAAGCGGCCGGGCCAGGTCGGGTCCTTGCTTGAAGGGGAAGCAATAAAGTAGAGGGGTATGTGTTCCACAGCCTTCTCCCTGGGCATGGAGATGTAGCGCTCCATCCTGTGGGGAGAGGAGTGTGGCTGCAATGCCAGGCCTCACCTCAAAGCCTCCACTCGTCCCCAGGACCTCCTTGGAGATGAGGCTGGGCACATTGCCATGTGAACCTTCCAGGAGCACACTGGAATGGCCTATTGACTGCTCATCCTAGTGTCCAGGCAGGAAGCCCCAGTGGGTTGACAGCCCAGCCAACACCTGTCTCTGCATGCACACAGGGCCCCTGTGGGTTGATGGCCCAGCCGATGCCTATCCCCCAACTGAACACAGGGTCCCCGTGGGTTGACGGCCCAGCTGACCCTATGCCCACATGCACACGCTTACGCCTTATCCATGTTGATGTCGAAATAAACATAGTAGTTGGTGGACTGCAGACCCAACTCCTCCTTGGTCCCGCGCAGGCAGATGAAGACAGAGAACATGCTCAGGCCTGGCCGCACCATCTGCAGCTGTTGCTGCACACCTGCCAGACAAAGCAGGTGGAACTGTGGACAGACACAGGCACTCCCTGCTCCAGACATCTGCAGCCCATTCCTCGGCTGCCACTGAGGAGAGGGTCCAGGCCTTTCTGCCTGCTCACCTGCCCCTGCCTGTGTCACACACGGCCTCAGGCTCCAGCTCTGCTCAGTTGAGCCCAGCCCTTGGCTGCCACTGGTTTGCAGCACCTACAGGACAGTGGATCTGACTGCTCCATCACCCCTTAAGTGAGGAGGAGATGACAACTTACAAAGACTACACAAATAGTAGTTTGTCACAGCCTTACTGTCAGTATGTAACACAGCCATCTAATGAAAACAGTGGTAGTCCCCATGTGCTCTGTCACGAGGCCTCGAGATGACAGGCCATGCATGTGATTGCAAGTCAAACAACATTAGCTCAGCATTCAACTGCGAGGCACCCCAGACCTAAACCACTGGGCTTCCCCTCTCAACAGATGATCCCAGACCAATTTTTAGAAAATTTACCCACAATTCTTATCCATTACCTCCAGACCTGTCTCCAGCAGCTGTGTGAGAGCTCAACCGCTGCTACTCTGCCTCCTCCGTGAACAAGGATTGGCTGATGCCCTAACATGTACTGGGCCCTGCGGAGCTAGCCCTGGCTCACAGCAGTGACAGGAGGCCCATTTGCTGGGAAGAGGCTTTCCTGGAGGAACCATGTGCTGAGGACAGGGACACAGAGGGAGGCGCTATAGACAGCCATGGCAGGACACCCAGTTCTGGGGGCGCACAGGAGACACAGAACGTGGGCTTCCACAGCTGCAGTCACCTAGGTCCTATATCCAGGTTGGCTATAGGCAGGCATGGAGGAGAGCCCCTGTCTCCAGAGGCCCCTCTCTCCCCAGTTGGAAGGAAGAGGCTGGGAAGCCAGACCCTTCCCTCTGGACCACCCCAGTGTCTCCTGGCCTCTGTAGGTGGAAGAAAGGCCCTCCCATCCCTGAAGGATCCGCTGCCAGGTCCAGCAATTCCACTCCTGGTCTAGCTGGCCCCACCGGCCCCAGAGGCCACCAGATATCTGGCTCCTGTCTGAAAGGCATACCAAAAAATCCCCACCCCAAAGAGCTGGGAAGAAGGAGCACCACCCAGCTCCTAGAGCAGGCACCTGGGTTCATCTGGGGCAGTCTCTGACCCTGCACCCAAGAGGCCGAGCACCCAAGCCAGCTGGTGTGCCCTGGACTGTTCAGGGCTAGGATACATGCGGGCAAGACCTGCTATGGGGCTGGTGGCCTGGAGAGGAGCAGGGGGACCTGGGGCCTGTCAGGGCAGAATCCTAAAAGAGGAGGAGGCAAGGCCAGTCTGTCCAGCCAGGCCAGGCCCCCCTGCCCTGCACTGGGCAGTCCCTATCATGCCCCACTCAATTCATCCTGAGACACAACTGCCAGCAGATACCAGCTTGTGACACTCATCTGTTGTGGGTGGCGGTTTTTAGGACCCAAGGGTGCTCAGCCACATCCCTGGCACTTTTTTTTTGTTTTTTGAGACAGGGTCTCACTAGGCTGCTTAGGGCCTTGCTAAATTGCTGAGGCTGGCTTTCACCTGCTATCCTCCTGCCTCAGCCTCCAGAGCCACTGGAATCACATGCCCAACTGCTGTGGTTTTGATAAGTATCCCCCAAGGCTTGGTCACCAGTATGTGGTGCTACTGGGAGGTGGCTCAGCCTTGAGGAGGTGGGCCCAGTGGGAGGGAGTTAGGTCACTGAGTGTCTTTGAAGCATACATGGGACTCCAGCCCCTTTCCCACTGTTTTTGTTCTTCTGGTACTAGGGATTGAACCCAGCCAGGAGTGTTTAATCACTGAGTTATATCCATAGCCCCCCTTTTTATATTATTATTATTTTAGATGTTGACAGACTTTATTTTATTCATTTTATTTTTATGGTGCTGAGAATCGAACCCAATGCCTCACACATGCTAGGCAAGCTCTCTGCCACTGAGCCACAGCCCCAGCCCTTCCACAGCCCTTTTTATATTTTGTTTTGAGACAGGGTCTCACTAAGTCACTTAGGGCCTTGCTAAATTGCTGAGGCTGGCCTCAAACTTCTCATCCTCCTGCCTTGCCTCCCAAGTTGCTAGGATTGCAGGTATGCACCACCATGCCCGGCCTTCTCTCTCTCTCTGGTTCCTGGCAGCCATGAGGTGGACAGTTCTCCCCCACACACACTCCACAATGTGACATCCTGTGCCACCACAGGCCTAAAACAACGGGCCAACTGACACAGATGAAGCCTCTGAAACCATAAGGCAAAGCAGATCCTTTTCTCTTTTTAAATTGATCACCTCAGGTATTTTATCACAGTGACAGAAAGCTGCACGCCACTTTAACTCTTAGAGACAATACAGCTATCACCCCCCCCCCGCCCTCCCCAGGAGACCCAGGACCACACTGTTCTGCCAAACCACTGCTCAGCCTCTCTAGCACAACCCTAGAGTGGACAGCCCCCTCCCCACTGCCACGAACTCCATCCCAGCCAGTCAGGGCCGCTCTGTCCTTCCCACCTCTTGCCCCTGCCAGAGGCCTTTGTCATCCCTCCTGAGTGACTTGTCCCCTCTGGCCAGCAACCTCCATTCCCTATGTCACACCAAGCTGCAAGTCACATGCTGTCCTGACGTGACTTCCCATCTCAGCACTCCACACATCCCGGCCCTGCAGGGAGTGCCCCAGAGCTTGGCTCTCCCTCTGAGACCAGGCTCCTCACGGCTCTGGCACTTGGCTGGGCAGCAGAGGGAGGGGTTCGGTCCCCTGTCAGGGCCTCCACCTCCCCAGCCACAGACATGGGGATGATACTACAGCTCAGAGTACTTACCTGCTGAGACAGTCAGAGAGGGGCGTCACCAGGCTGAGCATGTCCATGCCAGAGCCTGGAGCAGCAGAGCAGCCATACCTGACAGACAGCGGGCACTCTCCGGCAGTAGGTGCTCATAGGTGTTGAACAGGCCTGCGTTGGAGACCACAGTGGGGCAGTAGATGTCCACCAGCTCTTGTCCCTTCTTCACACGGACACCTGCAGCACAGGAGCTTGGCTGAGGCTCTGTGAGCTCCAGGAGGAGACCTCGACAGGTCTGGCCTACACTCCATCTCCTCAGACTTGGGAGTCCAGCCTGCTGAGGGCCAGGCAGGGAGGTGACCACAAGCATTCCACCTCTGCCACAGTCGCTTCTGTGCTGACCTGCCTGGCTCCCTCCACATGGCAGATTAACTTTCCTGTGGCCAAGACCCCACCCATCCCTAGCACACCAACTCCCAGGCCCCTTCACTGCTGCTGGAGGCAAGTACCCTAAACACTCCCCACTGACACCTCCTCTGAGCCTTGTGATCTGGTCCCTCCATGTCCAGCCTCACCTCTGCCTCTCCCTGGCTACTACGTAGAACTAGGCCCACAGCCGACACCCTGACACCGGCTGCTCAGCAGCCCACCATCAGTCACCCAGCAGGTTCTGAAGATGTGAAGACAGACAACTGCTGTCCTGGCTACTGGACGGCAAGTTTGAGCCCACTAAAGGCAACACTGTGAGATCTCGACTCAAAAAAAAAACATAAAGAAGATACAGCCTTGGGCTAAGGACATAGCTCAGAGTAGCGCACTTGCATAGCAGGTGCAAAGCCCTGGGTTCAGTCCCCAGTACCACCAAGAGAAAATGACAGCCCCTACAATCAAGAAGGTGGTCACAGAACACTGGATAAATATTTTTATCTATCAAATAATTCAGAATGGCTCTTTGGAGCCCACGTGGCCCTTTTCATGCCAGACTCATCACTCTGCTACCCGCCACACTCTGCAGCACACCTGGCCCCTCAGCCTGCAGAAGGTGGGTTCCTCTGTGCCTTCTGCCCTCAGGGACCCCGGAGCCCACAGCACAGCTCTCACCACAGGCTTTCCCAGCTGAGTCCAACAACACAGTCTGCACAGTGGCCTTTGTGAGGACAGCGCCCCCGGCTTGCTTAATCACAGGGATGATATGAAAGGCGATTTCACTGGAACCCCCTCGGGGATAAAAGGCCCCCTGTAGGTAGTGGTTGACCAGCAGAGCATGCATGGAAAAGGTGGTACGGCTGGGGGTCACACCTGCAGGAAGAGGGGAGGAGGGTTATGAACAGGTACCAGGACCACTCAGAAAGGAACAACACACCACCAGAGTCCATCACAGGACCCAAGGCTCCTAGGGGCTAGGGCCACCGCAGGAGCCATCTCCATCCCACCAGGACCCTTACAACCTAGGGTCCAGTAAGAAGGTACTGCCTGCAAACTACATGTCACCAACACCAGGAGCCTGGTGTTGGCTAAGAGAAAAATCACCCAGGGAATGGTTGAAGGGGACTTGCACAGCGGCACAAGCTGCAGAGGGCCAGGCCATTCTGGTCCGTTTGTCAGCCAGGCAGATTCAGGAAGAAGATAGAGGCCAGAAGGAGGGAGCACAGCCTGCAGCTAGCACACACCATAGGTGGGGAAAATGTAGCTGAGCACGGCCTGGAGCTCAGGGGAGGCCCCCAGCTGCTGCAGGACCTCAGCCAGGCTCTGGGTGGACGCATGCAGGAATGGAGAGAACCGAGTCAGCAGCCCACACTTGCTGAGGAGCTGGGCCACGCACAATGGGAGGAACTTCAGCAAGATGGCGTGAATGGATCCATCCGCTACCACCTGGGAAAGAAGACAAGTGTGGGAACAGGCCTTACTCTGGGACAGTTGACACACCATCCCTTCTAATAGCTTGCACCGGCTGAGGGCCAGCAATACTTACCCTTCGTTGAACATTGCTGAATTTGGACTTTAGTTTTAATTTACTTTAAAAATATTTATTTTTGGTAGCAGGAACTGAACACAGGGACACTCAACTACTGAACCATATCCTCAGCCCTATTTTATATTTTTCTTAGAGTTAGGGTCTCACTGAGTTCCTTAGTGCCTCACTTTTGCTGAGGCTGGCTTTGAACCAGTGATCCTCCTGCCTCAGTCTCCCTAGCCACTGGGATTACAGGCATGTGCTATCATGCCCTGCTTCAAGTATTTAATTTTATTTGTTTTTTTTTTTGTGTGTTTGCAGTGCTAAGGATTGAACCCAGAGATGCTCTATCACTGAGCTACACCCCAGGGCTTTTCCATTTTGAGACAAGATCTCAGTGAGGCACATGCCTGTAATTACTGCAATTCTAGAGGTTTAGGCCAGAGGACTGCAAGTTTGAGGCCAGCCTGGGAAACTTAGCAAGACTCAAAATAAAAAATAAAAAGGGCTCGGGATGTAGCTCAGTGGTAGAGTACCTCTGCCCAGTATTTATGTATGTATAAATAAACATATATAAATAAACAAATGACATGTCTTGCTAAGTTGCCCAGGCTGATCTTGAACAGGGGATCCTCCTGTCTCTGTCCCCCAGCACCATAGCTGGGGTTATAAGTATGTACCACTGCACCCAGCCTGAATTGGGTGGGGAGACTCTGTACTCTAAATATTCCCTTCCTGCATACTCAGATGAGGCTTTTCTGCTTATAAATTTCCTGGTCAAATTCCTTTTCAGAAATCCCATCTGGTCTTAGAAGAAATAAAAAGGAGTAGAGATCTATCACCTGCAAGGCAGCATAGCCAGGAGAGCAAAGTGCCCTCCAGAGGCCAGAGTGGGAGTGGCATCCATGAGCCCTCCTCCTGGCCCTTGGGGCTACCCACTCCAGCCACTCCCCTGCTCAGGTACTCCACTAATGAGGAAGATCAGTCTTGGGAATGAACTGGGTCCTGAGCAAGTCCAAGTTACCTTCACCAGCTTTATGTACTTGTCGATGACATCTTTTTCCTGGGGAAACTTCTCCTTGAGGCCTTCAATGTATGCTTTCTTCCCGCTGTACATGGGGAACTCCTTTCGGCCACTGGGCCTGTCTAGTACCACTGTGTCAAAAGGCGAGGACAGAGAAGCCCAGTCCAGCTGCCCTTCAGTAATCTGGTCCAAGATAAAGCGGCCAAAGGTGCCCTCCTCCATGTGCCCAATATAATGGATCCCTGTTGGGAGGTGGAAAGACAAGGTGGCTCAGGGATAATGGGACTGAGCCTTGGGAAGGGGAAAAGATGGACCAGAACCGCTGCCCCTCCTTCCTGCAGAGAGGTGGCAGAGCAGACCCACCACATCAGGTGGTATGGCTGTCAGACAAGGAAAGTGGTTCCCAGAAAGAAGATGGCACCTGCAGGACAGAGAAATGTGTCCCCCAAGCACTGATCCCAGCCCTGTTCCACACAAGCCTCACCTGTGTCAAACTCAAGGCCATTTTTGCCAAAGGTATGACAACAGCCCCCTGCCTTGGTGTGCTGCTCCAAGACCAGGACTCGCTTGCCAGCTTTCGCCAGAATCGCAGCTGCAGCCAGGCCCCCAATGCCACTGCCAATCACCACCACATCCAGGTTCTCTGGCACTTGACTTGCTGAGAAAACTGCAGCAGAAGGGAGGAGGAAGAGGGTGGGCTTCTCAGACAGGGGCAGGAAAATGGCAAAGACAGAGAAGACTCCTCTAGCTTGGACTGCAAGAAAACTTAGAGCAGTGTAGCTGTTGACTAAGGTTTCTAAATTCACCTAGGAATAGTCATAACCAGCCAGCGATTTGCATTGTCTGAACTAATTTAACCACAACCACTACATACCTGTGGATTTTTACAACTTTAAAAGAAAGTAGAAATCAGTTAACTACAGAAACAAAAAGAGAAAGAGGATAACAGGTGGATACACCTCAGTGTAGACACTTCTGAGGAAGCAAGAGCCAGGAAAGAAAGAAAATGGAGTGGGGGATGGGGAGAATGCTAAAGGGCAGGCTGGAACCAGCCATTCACAAGCTGGGTTTCTTCGGATGATGTAGGGTCTGCAAATGCCACCAGAGCATCTGGTGTGCATGTGGTTCTTCCAGATCCTGATTCAGAGGCTCAGCAGGACAGTAATGCCCAGAGCCTACTGCTCTGAGAAATCACAGCACCACCCCCTACACTGGGAAGGAGAGGGGAACACCTTAAGAGGAACAATTTGTGCTAATGGGCACTTGCATATACATCTAATCTAAAAATCGTGCCTAGTGCCAGGCACAGCAATGCACAACTGTTATCACAGCTAACCAAGAGGTTGAAGCAGAAGGATCACAAGTTCCAGGCCATATAAAGTACAAAGGGCTGGGTATGTAGCTCAGTAGTACAGCAGTTTCCTAGCATGTAAAGCCTAAATTCAATCCTACTACCCTCCCACACATACACACACACACACAAAGGAAAGAAAGACAAAAAGTATTGGCTGACTATAGCAAGTTTGGTCACAGAGGGAAAAAAATCTATAAGCAAGAGCGCCGTTGGAGATCAAACAATATTTTGGGGGGTTTTTGTTCGTTTTGTTTTTTGCTTATTTTTTCCATCGAAACTCTCTCTAACCTTGCAGGTATCCCCACTTGAGTTTCACGACGAATGCAGGTGCTGGTGGACTAGAGCAGTGGGTTCAGAGCTGAGAAACCCTGTTGAGCCTCTCCCCAAGTTCAGAATCCAGACTCAGTTCTATAAACTGGGGCCACGCCTACCCCGTCCAATCCCTTGGCCTGCAAAAGCCATTTCCTCTTGCAATGGGGAGAGATTTCTGTGCGAGCCCGCACAGGGTCAGAGAGCCAAATCGGGGAAAGGACGCAGGGCAGGGCATCGCAGGCCATCACAAGCCTAGGCAGTGCCAAGACAAGGACAAGCCCTCGGGCAGCAGCTTCCGGGCTTGCAAGCGCAAAGTCATCACCGCGCACCCACGAAAACCGGCCCCACTCCAAGGAAGCCTCCCGGCACTTTATCACAGGGAAACTGAGGCCAGCCCAGGTCGCGAGGCCGCCGAGCGCAGCGCGGACCCCTGGTCCGGCTGACCTTGCTTAAGAACCCTTTTCCTGGCCTCCTTGTCGGTCACCAGGGGCGCGGGCGGCCGCTTGACGTCCTGCAAGAAGGGGTTCGGGGAGCGCCCGGCGAACAGCCCCAAGTAGACACGGCGGACGCCCGCGAGCAGCAGCAGCACCAACAGCAGCACCAGGGAGAGCCACATCCCGACGGCTCACAGAAGTCTGGGCGGAAACGAAGCGCACAGCTTTTAGGGCCGGTCGCACCGCCCTCGGGTCCCGGGACTGAGGCGGTTCTGACCACGCCCACGCGAAGCAGGCTCCCAGCGCCGGTTGGACTTCCGGCCCCCGGTACAGGCCTGGCCGCGCGCCGAGCTCGCCGCTTGCCCGGAAGGGCGGCTCACAGCCGAAGCGGCGTGCGCCTGCGCAGAGCAGACCGATGGCGCCGCTTGGGGCGCACGGACCCCGGTGAGCGGGCGGCGCTGAAAGGAGGCCGGGCCGCGGGGCCGCGCACGGCCGGGAGGCGCGCACCCTGACCGAGGCCGGAGCCGACGGGCTCGGGGACCCAGGCCAGGGCCCGCCGCCCGGGAGCAGACGCCGAGCCCGACCAGGCAGGCTGGCCGAGGGTGCCGTGAGCCGCCTGCCAGGGCCCTCCGTGACGCACCGCAGGGCAACCCGCCCCGGGTACCGCCGCCTGCAGGCCAGGGAGCGAATCCGCCCCGCGGCGTGGGCCTAGGGGACTAACCGAGTTCCTAGGGGCCGTGCGATGGACGTCCGCGACGTCCAGTCACGCCTGAGGTCGGCGCCGTGAGGTGACCGCGGTGGTGCAGGGCGTGCAGCAGTTGGCGGTGGCTGCTTTGGACAGTCCACCTCCCCGGGGGCCGGACCAGGCTTTGTCAGCCCCGACGCGACCGGTGCTGGGAAGGAAGCAAAGCTGAGGCTCAGAGCCGGGGCCGCCTGCGCTCCGCTCCCGGGTTAGCTGGCCCGGTCCCCAGAACCGCAGGTCCTGAAGTCACCCCAGCCCAGAGCCGTGTCGCTGCCCTCCGCGCGCCGAGGTCTGTCCCCGCCTCTCCACCCGTGGCCCGGGTCGTAGGAGGCTGCCTCTGGCCACGGCGGCTCATTTATTCAGAATAAATTCACATCTGTTTAAAGATTTTAAGTCTCTTTTTTTCTCAGTAGAGGCATAACTGAACCAAGAGGCTAGCTTTCTCTTCTGTGTTTTGCAGAGCCGAGGCGTCATAGCCTCAGAGACTTCTTCAGGACTCACAGAAACCAGCGATGCCGTGGTGATGGCACAGTGGGACTGTTTTCTTCCTCCGGGTCTGAATGAGCGCAGGGAGGAGGGCCAAGGTAGAACCGGCGGACCTCTGGCTGTCCTGTAGCATCATCAGACCTCCGGGAACCCCTTTTTGAGCCCAAGACAAAGCTCGCGTGAACAAATGATTTTGAGTCATGAATGAAAAATTTTGTTCTTTCTATAATGAAAAAGAATTAAAAGACGGGCAGGTAAGCATGCCTTTGGGGAAAGAAGATGTCGGTTACAGATATGTTGTTAATAATAAGAAGAAGACAAGATATCAAAAGAATGTGAAGTTTTAGAAATACTTAGGGGAAAAAAATCTCATATCTTTTTTGTCTTGTTAAAGGAGATCCTGGGCTGGAGTGTTATCAGTGACAGAGTGCTAAACTAGTATGCAGGAGGCCCAGGGTTCCCTCTTCAGCACCACAGAAAAGGAGATTCTGTTCACCTCTGCATCATCTGCCTTTCCTGAAAACTTGATTTCTAAGTGGCTTATGAAAGTTTATTTTTGTTTGCTTGGGTTGGGAGAAAATTTCATTGAGAAATCACCCTGCAGCTCAGTCTGCAGCTCATCGGTATGACATACCTTACTGTCCTTACCCCTGTCAAACACCGCTTGCCTGATTATCCTCAGGCCTCTTGGTTCACTGTGCTGTATCTTTCTTGGGCTTGACAGCGAATCCTGCATTCTGTACCTTTTCTTCCACCTTACCTCCGGAAGAAATGGTCTTCAATTTAGCTTGTGGGATTCAGTGGCCAGAACAAGGACACAGTTTTGCTTTGAAAATCTAGGAAAGTTTCCCCACTGTAGGAAGACAGATGAGCTGTTCTTCCAGAAAGAGGTCTCTGGACATAGAGATACCTAAAGTGTAGAGGGGAAAGGACAGGGTAAATCCTGGGTATGTAGACTCCTGCAGGGAGTTGTTTAGCATCATGAATCACAAAATTTTTTTGAAGCAAGATTTCTTTTTTTTTAATCTTTATTTATTTAAGTGAAGCAAAATTTGAAGAAAAAAATTTAGTTACATATTTCATACCTTTGTGCTGTGTTAAGAGGTGTGGGATCAGACACAATGGTGCACACCTATAATCCCAGCAATTCAAGAGGCTCAGGCAGGAGGGTCGTAAGTTCAAGGATAGCCTCATCCACTTAGTAAGGTGTTGTTTCAAAAAGAGCTAGAGATGTAGCTCAGTGGCTAAGCATCCCTGGGTTCAGTCCCTAATTCAAAAAAAAAAAAAAAAAAAGGAGGGCAGGGTGGCAGGGAAGCATCAAAGAAATGACTTTGTGTTCTGTGCAAGGGCCAGAGGAGAAGTGAGGCACCATTATAGCCCCAGTTGGTAAAGCAGGCCACTGAGGAAGTAGAACCCAGCTGGAGGGGATACCGAAGGCAGAGGTGGGGTATATTCTGCACAAAAACCAGTCGGATCAAGGGTCAAAGGTCAGGAGAGCAATTGCTGCAAGTGTGTTGGCTGGGTTGCTCTGGACAGTGACACATTGGTCACAGGCCAGTTTTGAGGGGAGGGGGTTCTGGTCAGCCGTGATATGCCTGGGTTTCCATTTTTTTTTTTTTAATTAAAGGCATAGGGCTGGGGTTGTGGCTTGCCTGGCATGTGTGAGGCACTGGGTTCAGTTCTCAGCACCACATAGAAATAAATAAAAGGCCACTGATAACTAATAAAATATCTTTAAAAAAATAAAAATAAAGGCATAGACACGAGTTTATTTAGGAAGATAGATACACATTCAAGGGAGAATGCATGGTGTCTCAAGGGTGAGAGGCCTGGGCTGTCATTCTTGCTTCCAGGACATAAAGAAGTCAAAGCTGTGTATAAGAAGTGTTAGTTACCAAAAAAAATTTTTTTTTAAAGAGAGAGGGGGAGAGAGAGAGAGAATTTTAATATTTATTTTTTAGTTTTTGGTGGACACAACATCTTTGTTTGTGTGTGGTGCTGAGGATTGAACCCGGGCCGAACGCATGCCAGGCGAGCGCGCTACCGCTTAAGCCACATCCCCAGCCCAGTTACCAAAAATTAACAGGAAGGTTAGAGTAACAGGATAATTTACGATTTCAGGGCCTTGACATAAGTGTTGATTTCTTTGTTAATTGTTTCCTTTTAATTACTGTTTTTTCTTTAATTTAGAGAAAACATTCATATGGTTCGAATCTAAATATTACAGGGGATATACATATAGTGAAAACTAGCTTCCATCTTTGTCCTCCACTACTTGGTTTTCCTGCTTGTATGGATCTATCTGCCTCCTGGGGTGTAACTCAGGACATAGTCATTCAGAGGTGCTTATGGGTTTATGAAGACAATGGCGAGGTGACCTGCACACTCTGCTCTGCCTTTCCTTGAGAAACCATGGAGATGGCCACACCAGGCATCCTCCTCCTTCTTCATAGCCTTGCATGTGTCACTGGATTCCTGGGCAGTAGATGTCTTAATCAGTGCATTGGTGGACTCTTAGGGTCCTTCAGCCCCTTGCTGTTATGAACGGTGCTGCAATGAGTGACACTGTCAAGGTACATGTTGTTTTGCACAGGGGTGAGTGTCTGGTGCGTGAGGCACTAGAATGCAGGTGCCAAGCCGAGGTGTGTGGTGTGTGGTCTGATCAGTGTCATCGACTCCCCCGTGTGGGCGCTCTAGCCAACAGTCTTAGCAGACTTTTTTTGTTGGCTGGTTGTTTGTTCGTTTTGAGGGCAGTGGCTGAGCTAGAAACTGAACCTAGGGCCTTCCACATGCTATGCAAGGGTGTGTCGCTGAGCTCCAGCTCTCACACTCTGACCTTTGATAATCTGACAACTGCAGCATTATCTCTAGATTTTTAGTTGGCATTTTTCTCATTCGGAAATTTGAACATTTGTTCATGTTTAAGGATGACACCTTCCCTTTTGTGTAAAATGTCCAAATCCTTTGCCTTTTTCAGCTGAGTTTAGTTTTGAGGGTTGTTTTGTTTTGTTGTTGTTTTTTGATTTTTTTTTTTTTGATACCAAGGATTAAACTCAGAGGCACTCAATCATTGAGCCACATCACCAGCCCTATTTTGTATTTTGCTTAGCACCTTGCTGTTGCTGAGGCTGGCTTTGAACTCAAATCTTTCTGCCTTATCCTCACAAGCTGGTGGGATTACAGGTGTGCACCACAGCACCTAGCCACTGCTGCCACCGCCGCTGTCGCCATCGTCATTGTGGTCTTCTTCTTCTCCTCTTCCTTCTTCTCTTCCTCCTCTTCCTTCTTCTCCTCCTCCTCCCCCTCCTCCTCCCTCCCTCCCTCCCTCCCTTCTTCCCTTCCTCCTCCTCCTCCTCCTCCTCCTCCTCCTTCTTCTTCTTCATGCTATTGGGGCTCAAACCTGGACCTTGCCCACAGTAGGCAAGAGCTCTTCCACCACACTATCTCCCCAGCCTGCAGTTTTTCTTCACACCATATTAAATAGAAGTTCTTCATGACGGTTCCCTGGAGTTCATGTCTTTTGTGATTCTTGGTAAAGGTGCAGCATTTAAACTGTGGTCCTTGGGGAAATGTTATGTCCTAGGAGATTGACCCTGGCCTGTCTCACAGGTTAAAAGACTATCTCCTGGGCGTTCTGCGGCTCATGACAAGAATGGTGGTGCTCTCGTGGACTTCAGAGGAATTCCTGTACGTATCACCCACGCTCAGTGCCTCCTGCCAGCACAGGCCTTTGCTCCATGCTGCTTTATAGGCTAGTGCTGTGCTGGGCACTGGGGACATGGGCTGGCATAGGTTCTGCCCTCCAGGGGCTCACAGTGGGGGTGGGGGTGCAGATAAACCACATTACTTCTGTCTAGTAAGGTAGCTGTTGTAGGAAGCAGAGTGTAAGGCAGTGCAGTACAAAGGCACTCTGTGGTCTCAAGGTGTTGTGTGAATGTCTGTTCATTCACTGTCAAAGAACACATGCACTTGTCCCCACATTGCCCAGCTTCCACATTGTAATTGGAGCTTTCCAGGCACTCCTTTAAAATAGACTTTGGGGCTATGGGAGCTCAACCTCCAGCATGCACCCCCTACCCCCCAAAACAAAAAAAACTTAATCCACCTATCAGTGGATCACCAGAGCCCCTGGCCTCCAGTTTCAAGGATATTCAGTGCAAGTGGGTGGGAAATATTTGTGTGTATGGGGCACATGGATTCTGCCCTCTCTCTAAAGGTGACCTGCCCCACAGATCTCAGCGTTGAAGACTCATGATGTTCTCCGGGCCCTGACGGCAGAAACTAATGGATGGGAGCCAGGTGGTAAGGACTTCTTGGGGCCCCGGAGTCGGGGTGGAGCCTAAGCCAGACCTTGTATGGATCTATCATTTATCATTGGAATTTCTTATATTCTTTATCCTTCAGAATTTTGTGGATTTATGTTCCTCAAGGATAATTAGAATCAACACTGGGTCAGGAGTGTTTCTCTGCTACTAGTTCACTATGTGCCTCTGGGAAAATCATGTAATCTCTGTCTAGAGTAGAAATATTGATCTCTCTCATTCTCAAAGGGATAGTACAAAGATGAGTCCACATTTGTGAAAAGGCATTGGAGTAGTCTCCTGTTTTATCTGTACTCTATAAAGTTCATTCAACTTGCTGATTTATTATGGAGAGAGATCCTCACTAGCTCAGAAGCAGCCATTGTGGAGTCATATGTCTGGTTTAAATTCTGGCCCTCTCACCTACATCACCTGGAGGAAATCACTTAACCTTTCTAATCCTTTCCTCTAATGGAGGTGGGGGTGGGCGGTGGCTCAGTGGTAGAGCCTAATTTGCAAGAGGCCCAGCACTGCAGAAAAGAAAGAAAAAATGAGCAGATTGTGTAAGAATATGTATGATGGGAGTTTTGTAAGGATTAAGTGAGATAATGTAGATAAAGTGCTTTATACAAAAAAATATGGATTGGTAAGTACTCATTACTATTGGTAAGTCTTACACACTAAAATATAACCTCCAGAAATATGGAGCTTTTATAAATATTGTAATGTAGAAAAATTATTTGGGCATCTACAAAGTTCTCTTAATAGAATATCATCCATACTGTATGGTGACAAACCCAACATTAGTAAATAACTTTTACCTTAAATGCCAAATATTTTATACTTAAATTTTTTGTGCCAGATACTTTTTATCATATTTTAAAAGTTTTTCATATTGTTCTTAGCTAATTTCAATTAAACAGGATGACTAAATCAACAATTTTGTTTCACTTATGAATACATGGAAGAGAGGCAAAATAAAGCAGACACTTCAAAAGGAAAAGCACCTGTACTAATCTAAGCTGAACCAATTCCCTAAAGGTCTGCTCTTTGCCCTGTGGTCTTCTGTTAGTCAGGATTTTCTCTGGAAGCAGGAGGGTCTCTAAGAGGACAGGGAAAGCTCTTAAGTGGTTTGGGTGTTGTCTCCAGTTTGTAGGCGCTGGCCTGGTATCTCTAGTGGGTTTCAGGTAGCATGTTTTTGGTTTTCCCCCAGGGTTGGGACGGAACCTAGGGCTTTACCCATGCCAGCCAGGTGCTCTACCAGTGAACTGCATCCCAGCCCTTGACACTGCTAGCCAAAAGCTAGTACTTCCTGTTGTCTAACCTGTGGTGACAGCAAATCCTTACCCCTTTGCTGCTGAGCTCTCTACTCCTTGCACACAGGCTTTGGTGAAGCATTTACGGGTGAGGGAACACAGAGTGAAAGATTGATGTCAGTGCTTGGAGGTGAAGGTCTGAGGGTGAAGAATCACAGACACAGGAAGGTGGGGATAAAGGTGGGGACATTCACTTAGATCATAGGCATTCCTTGTGGTTGTTCCACTTCTCCTTTTCTGGCCAGTCACTTTGTCCCTCATTTGATCTCCTAGGGGCCCTGCATGCTAAAGGCAATTTTTGTTTTGTTTTTTCCTAATTAGGTATATATGACAGCAAAATGCATTTTGATTCATTGTACACAATATTAGCACAACTTTTCATTTCTCTGGTTGTACACAATGTAGCGTTGCACCATATGTGTAGTCACATATGTACCTAGGGTAATAATGTCCATCTCATTCCACCATCTTTCCTGCCCCCATGCCTCCTCACTTCCTCCCCTCCCCTTTGCCCAATCACAGTTCCTCCATTTTTCCCATGCCCAGCCCCCATTATGGATCAGCATCCACTTATCAGAACATTCATCCTTTGGTTTTTTAGGATTGGCTTATTTCCCTTTAGCATGATATTCTCCAACTCCATCCATTTACCTGAAAATATCATAATTTTATTCTCTTTTTACGCTTAGTAATATTCTATTGTGTATATATATCACAGTTTCTTTACCCATTCTTCTATTGAAGGGCATCTAGTTTGTTTCCATAGTTTAGCTATTGTGAATTAAGCTGCTATGAACATTGATATAGCTGCATTACTATAGTATGTGGATTTTAAGTCCTTTGGATATAAACCAAGGAATGGGATAGCTGGGTCAAATGGTGGTTGCATTCCAAGTTTTCCAAGGAATCCCCATAACTGCTTTCAAGATTGGTTGCACCAATTTGCAGTCCCATCAGCAATGTATGAGTGTGCCTTCCCCCGCACATCCTCATCAAATTTATTGTTGTTTGTATTCTTTTTTTTTTTAAAGCTTCCAAGGCATGTTACCATTTCTTTTTTTTTTTTTTTTTTGAGAGAGAGAGAGAGAGAATTTTTTGATATTTATTATTTTAGTTTTCAGCAGACACAACATCTTTGTTTGTATGTGGTGCTGAGGATTGAACCTGGACCGCACGCATGCCAGGCAAGCGCGCTACCGCTTGAGCCACATCCCTAGCCCCCTGTTGTTTGTATTCTTGATAGCTATGAAGGCAAGTTTTATTTTCTTGACCATCCAAGGTCGAGTATTTGTGTGAAGTTGTCTACCTTGGAAGCCCTCAGTCTCAGTGTCTGCTGCCTCAGACTAGAGGTGGCAAAGACAGGGTTTCCTTGAGGTCCCCACAGGCGGGCCCATCTCACCTGCTGTCACTGCCCGCAGTCGGCTGTGCCTGAGCACGTGTCTGTGTCAGTAGTAATAGCTAGTGTTTACTGACCCCTAACCTTTGGGCTGCAGCACTCTCCAGTGGCTGCAGAAGAGATACAATTGACTAAGTAACTCATCCAAGAAGCACAGCCAGTGGGCCACGGGGGTCTCACCTTTACACCTTGTCTGGCTGTCAGGTGTGCTTTCAGCCACTCTGTTGCTTCTCTGCCACTGTCTCTTCTCACTCTCCATTAGCATTTGGTGGCATTTAACCTGCAAGTATACTTATTTCTTTATCTATGTTTCATTACTGTCATGAAATAGCTGAGGCTGGGTGAGTATAAAGAAGAGAGGTTTATTTTGGCTCACAGGTCTGTTGCAAGGTTGAGGATGCCTCTGGTAATTGCCTTGCTGGCAGGCCCAAGGTAGTGTGGGACATCTCAAGGGAAGAGATCGGGATCACACCTGTGTGTCTCCTCTGGCCTCTCTTATAAAGCCCCCAGTATTCAATCTTGGGCTCCACCATGATGTCCTTATTTATTTCCAGTCACCTCCTACGGATCCCAACTGTGAGTAGGAGAGTCAGACTGTGTCCCCACTCTTAACCACTCACAGTAGAATTGAATCTCAACACTGGAAGGGTTCTACTCAAGAACATGCTTAAGCCACGTCCAAACCTAGTACTCTCCAGATAGTTCCTCACCCCATGAGGGCCTCACCGACACTATGAGGCAGGAGGAGCCATCCTAGCCTACCTGTGGTCCTTGCTGTTGTTAGTAAAGTCTCCATCCTTCATGTTGTTGGTTGATGTCACACCTAGAAACTAGAAACACTTGTGACAGAAGGTACCCCAGCAGTTTGGGCTAGAGTGGCAGCTATGGTTTGGAGAGAAGACTATGCAGTGGCTGCTGCCCTTTTGCTCCTGCTTTCCACTGTCATGGAAGTTCATTGGGCATTTGCAGAGCCCCTGCCATGCGTGTGGCACTGTGCTGGGGTCTGGCGAACCCTGCCCTGTGTCTCACTGCCCAGTGGGAGACAGCTAGGACACCATGGTGAGCATCAGGTCTCCTAGTCCAGACCTGAGGTCAGAGGAGCTGTCAGGGAGGGAGGCGCAGGAGCCCACCTACAGTGAGAGGAGCTAACCAGCAGGGATCTGAGCTTCCTGGCTAGCAGTCTGGGAGGACCCAAGGGTGGAGAAGGCAGAGCGAGTTCAGGTCCCAGCTGGTTCCCAGGCAGCAAGGGGGCAAGGCTCTGGACTGTGAGGGACTCGCGTGTGTCCCGCAGAGGGAGGACTCTCTGTGGGGGTGGTGGCCTGGAAGGGCAGCTGGAGGACACCAGTGCTGCCTTCCAAAAGCCCAATCTGGCAGGCCTTGGGAGCCGGCAGCCCATAGCAGACAAGCTGGCCCTGTCTTAGGAGTGCTCCCTTTGTCTTGCAGTCGTGAGTGCAGAGGTGCTCCAGGCCCAGGAGGAGTGGGAGGCTGTGGACACCATCCACCCCGAGGCAGGTAAGCGAGGGCACCTGGTAGTTCTGGGGCTCTGGGATTAGGAGACGATTCCTGAGTGTTCTCGTTTTAGCAGTATGACATAGAATAAAATCTCTTTCCAAACCCAAGGATGGTGATGTTCTACCTCCAGGGGAATGGAGATGAACACCAGGGCTGCCAGCACTGCCTGCCATCCACCTAGCCCTGAGGGAGGCAAGGAGGACCCTGGGTAGGGGCAGCCTCTGCAGGGTGTGGAGGATAGAGGCAGGCAGCAGGGACCCCACACAGGATGGTCAGGTCGTTCACTATTCAAGAGGGCTGTGAGGACGGGGTAAAACCATCTATGAGAGTGCTCTGAGGTCTGGGAACAAATAGCCGCAAGTCTCTTTCTGAGAGGTCCAGATACAGGTGTGGGAGGATCGAGCTAGAACCTGGACCTAGCCTGAGTTCCATCAAGCTCCTGGAGAGACACGACAGGGAATAGCATTAGCCATCGCCTCTAGGGAGAATGGTAAGCTAATTCCCTGCAGGCTATAACAGGATAGGAGAAGGGCCTGCATGGTGTGAAATCAGAAATGCCCCTGAGCAAACCTGGAGCACACTCCCTTGAGGGTACCCACTCCAGGCAGTGACTTGCTCCCTCAAAGATGGGTAGAATTTGGGGACCCTTGCAGGTCACCTCTCTCTCTACTCAGTGCAGAGGGCAGCTAGCAACTCTGAACAGTCCAGTCCAGCAGGTAAAGCCAGCTCCTTGAAAGAGGAAGGCAGGGACTGGGGATGTGGCTCAAGTGGTAGAGCGCTTACCTGGCATGCGCGAGGCACTGGGTTTGATCCTCAGCACCACATAAAAATAAAGATATTTTATTTATTTTAGTTTTAAAACTAAAAAATAAAATAAAGGAAGGCTGTGGCTATGGGTGTCTGATGTTCAACTGGAAGCCAGTGCTTGGCTCCAAAGTGACAACCAGGAGGCTCTAGGTAAGGTTTGCGGACAGATTGACGACTGTTACAAGTCCTCAAGTATCTTCCCTTTTGCCACAGAGAGCTGGGGCTACTCAGACCAGCCTGGACAGCTCATCTCCTTTGGGGAGGCCCTGCAGCACCTCCAGACTCTGGACCTCTCTTCCTTCAAGGTAACAGGGAGGGTTGGGCTCTCAAGAAGGCTCCTGCTTCCCAGGAGCCGAGTTCCCCTCCCTCCAGGGTAGGGCCCTGGGCCAGCAAGTTGGAAGCTTCCATGTAAGGGCCTCATCTCACCTAGGGAACACTGGAGCACAGGATCCCAAGTGACCAGGGCCCATGACTCATCATGGCACTGGTAGCTTTGTGGGACTGTGCTTGTGGAGTTCCTGTGGCCCTGTCCTTCAGGGGCCTGTGCAGCTGTCCTCTGCTTTTCCCTCTTAGTGATGGGAGGTGGGAACCAAGGACCAGTAAGCGCCTTGGGGAGGCAACACAGCTGTCCAAGGAGCTGAGTGAGTCATAGCCAATGGAGGCAAGCTCCCTGAAGGATCCAGGAGCCACTTAGGAATCTTAAGTGTGGAAGGCCATCCTTGAACGTGATTTGAGTTACCTCCCTGGCTGGGCGAGAGGCGCTTAGGCACATCTTGTGTCCAAAGCTTTCCCCATCCTTCTCAGGTCCGAGGGCTTGTCTGTGTGGAGGTGTGCCTGGCCACCCAGTCATCACCCCTGATCTTGGGACACTGCCCCCACCTTAATCTTCATTGGATGGGATTTTCCCCAGAATTTTTTGTTCCCCAATAAAAGTCCACTCCCTGGCGTGTTCTCGCTCTCTCGCTAGCCTCTTCAGTAAACCTCACTACCACAATAGGTGGCTGGAGGCTGAAGCTAGGAAAAGCTGTCCTGGAGCTGGTTTAAAGGTAATTAGAGTCTGTCTCTTTAATTCAAAACTCCCTAGTGATTTCTCATATTCTGAACTTTCATCTATGAAGCCTGTGCTGGCCGCTGGCTAAACTTAAGAAATATGTGGGGTTAGAAAAGGAGGGAGTATGGGGGAATCCAGGCTGGGCTTTCTGGGACATCCTGAGTGTTTAGCAGTCAGTTGAGAAAAAGGCAGGTGCAGATCGTCAGCATGGAACCTGGCTCAGGAGTTGTGGTGGTCACTAGAGTCCAGAGAGTCAGAAGCTACCGATTGGAGTATCCCCAGGCCGGGGCTGGAGGTGGGCTCAGTGGTAGAGCATTTGTCTTTGCCTTGCGTGTGTGAGGCCCTGAGCTCCATACCCAGTCCCTTAAACAAAAGAAAAAAGAATGTTCTAAGGCTAGCAGCAGTGGTCCTGACCACAAGGAGCCAGCACAACCGAGCTTAGGAGGCGCTGGTCATGGCCAGGGCTGCAGCCACACCTCAGCCAGCGAGTCCCCATTAAGCCCCTCCCCACTGGCCCGCATCCTGGAAGTCGAGTTGTAATTCACCTTGTGAGAGAGGGAGATGGACATGTAAAGGGTAGGGGCAGCCCTGCTGAGAACCCTGGCCACCTTTTTGTCTAACTACATGGGGATTCCTCAGAGCTGGGCATCCCAGGAGTCACTGGAAGAGCTAGTGTTGGAAAATTCCGAAGGACCAAGTGCACAGAACTGGCAGGGAATATCTCTTTTATAATCCAACTTCAGGGCACCTCTTTCTCCCTGCAGAGAAGCTGGAAGAGCCTCTGGGAGGCTGGAGGGTTCTTGGCAGTCTCTGCCTTCTTTCACTCCCAGAGGCAGATGCTAGCTGGGAAGCCAACTGACCCCAGATGATGGTCAGTTCTATAAGGCAGGCTAAGCTGGCCCTTGGCCCATTACCTGTAATCTTTCTCCCCAGAAGAGAATACAACCAACTGTTCGAAGGACTGGGCTCGCCGCCCTCCGGCACTGCCTCTTCGGACCTCCAAAGCTCCACCAGGGCCTTAGGGAAGAAAGGGACTTGGTCCTGACCATTGCCCAGTGTGAGTGTTGGGACTGCCACAGGGCACACACTGTCTGGGTGCTGGGCTAGAGCACTGTGCCACTCATCCAAGGCCAGGCCAGGGCTCTTGCATGCACCTGAGGGCAGGTGGGAGCTGGAGCTGAGAGGAAGGTGTCTTGAGCACCCAGTCCTCCCACGGGATAGTCGGCAAAGCATTGGTGCTTTGGGGGGCAGGTGGCCTGGACAGCCAAGACCCAGTGCATGGCCGTGTGCTCCAGACCATCTACAAGAAGCTGACTGGCTCCAAGCTGGACTGCGCCCTCCGGGGAGACCACTGGGAGGACCTGGGCTTCCAGGGTAAGGAGACATGCACTTTCCCCTTGCTTGCCCCTGGTCCCACAGCCAGGGAAGAGGCTGCGCCAGCAGTGTGAGGCAAGATGGGGGAGACACCTCAAGGGTACAGCAAAGGCAGAGGCCGAGGACAGGAGGGGAAAGACCCCAGGCAACCCTCAGAAGCGACAGGACCTGGAATAGGATTGATTTGGTTCTGTGCTCTTTTTCTAGTGAAAATCTTATTATATATTTTTAAAATTAAAGGAAGATGATCTCACTTGTTTGGGGTGATACTTTTGTGGCATGTTTGGGAATCACTGGGTCAGTCTTGAAGCAGGATGTGAAGCTTTATTCACTGGTGGGCCAAGGGGCAGCAACTAAGTTGCCTCTGCATATCTTGACCCCTTGCAGAAAGTAGGATATCTCTTTTATAACCCAAAACCATGAGCTACCAGTAAGTCAAAACATAGCAAAGTAGGAAGTGCACTTCAGGGTATAGTAGTACACTGCTCAGGAAAAATGGGAATTAAAAAGAGAACTTAATATGTTGTATAAGAATAACAGCATATGCTTAGCAGGAGGTGGGTTATGTAGCAGGGTTTCACATGGGAGAAGCATTTCTTATGTGAAATGGAGTCTCAGGGTAAAATGGAGTTTGTTTGGTCAAGGCACATATAGTTTGACCCATAACAATACTTTTTTTTCAAAATCATATTAGGTTATATTTGTATGGAATAGCAAATGACCTTAATTAGAAAAGCCTTTACGTATGCACACTTGGTTATAATCTGGTGGCACTGGCAGTGTATTTAAGCCTGTTTAGCTTAGTTGTCCTTCCTGCGTATTGAGAACCACACCATACAGTTGATTGCTTCCACCATCAAACATGATGTCAAAAACTCTGGAGGGAGGGCTGGGGCGCAGCTTGGTGGTGGAGCGCTCGCCCAGCATATGGTGGCCCTGGGTTCCCTTCCCAACACAAAAATAAGCCACAGGGGCCTTGGCATCCCACCCATGCACCTGCTTGCTCCTCGCCTTGTTCTTCCCTCCTCGTATTCCAGGACTCCCTCTCCTAGTCTCCTGGGAAGAAAGTTTAGAGATTCCCTTCACCTGAGAATGCCTCTATCTCCCCTCCTCGGAGGTCTGTGGGTACCAACGTTAGCCTGTTTCTCCTTCAGCTCTTGAAGGTGCACTGCTTCCCTCTGGCCTCGTAGTGTCTGGTGAGAAGTCCACAGTCCACGGGCGCTTGACTTCCTCCCCTATGACTAAGAAGTGTGGTTCTGTCCGTGCTTCCTAGATCTTTTGTCTGTTGTTGTTGTTTTTTTTTTTTTTGTTTTTTTTTTTTTTTTTTAATAACGGGGATTAAACCCAGGAGTCATGTCCCCATTCCATTTTTTATTTTGAGACAGGGTCTTGCTAAGTTGCTTAGGGCCTTGCTGAATTGCTGAGGCTGGCCTTGAAATTGCAGTCCTCCTGTCTTGGCCTGGGATTACAGGTAGGCGCCCATGATGCCTAGCTTTTGTCTTTAGATTTCAGGATTTTGACCAGAACATGCTTGGGGTTAGCTCAACTGCTTGAATCTGTCGGTTTTATGTCCTTTGTGAAATTTGGTAAATTTCCACCCATGATTACTTTGAATACTTCTTCAGACTTTGTCTTCTCTTGTGCTCAGGCCACAAAGTTAGACCTTTGCTGCTGTTGGGTTTTGTGGTTGTGGACATTGAACCCAGGGCCTCGCACTGCTAGGTAGCTGTTGTACCACTGAGCCACATCCCCAGCACTTTCTGCTCATTCTTTAGATCTTTGTTATAACCTAGTAGATCTCCCATGCTTCATTCATCTCTGCTCTTTCCCCTGTACTCTTGCTCAGATGGGGTAATTTTATTTGTTCCACCTTCATAGTCACTGATCTCTCATTCTTTATCTTCAATGTTTAGATTTATTTGATGTATTTTTTCATTTCTAAAGTTTCCATTTGTTTTTTTCTTATTAGTATTTCTTCAGTGGAACTAGAGGTGTAGCTCAGTGGTGGGGTACGAGCTTAATGTGCACAAAGCCCTGGCTTCCATCCCCAGCACTGAAAAGAGAAAAGGCAAAGTATATTCATTCATAATGGCTCTTGAGAGGCAGAGCTGCTGTGGTAGTTTTCTGCTGTTGGTATGACAAATCTCCAGTTTAGTAGCTTGGAATAACACAGCATGTTCACTGTCCTCTGATTCTGCAGTCCAGAGGTCCCACGCAGATCAAGGCTTCATGGGCAGCCCTCCTTTTTGGAGGCTCTAAGGGAAAATCCACTTCTTGTCTTTCCTGTTTTCCAGAGGCCTCCTGCATTCCTTCTTCTCAGAGCCAGAAACAGCTCCTGTGAGCCACCCTCTCTCTGGCCCTGTGCTTGTGCCTCCCCTTCTGCTCTTGGGGACCTTTCTTACCACACTGGGCCCTCCCCAAGAGCCCAGGAGAGTCACCTGCTCTGCTAATGAGCATCTTAATCTCTTTCCCATGCAGTGTATTCGGAGGCACTGGAGATGGAGGTGTGAGGCGTTCTTCTGTCTACAATGGCTGCTCTGAAAGCCTTGCCACGTCACCCCAGCTCTGTGTCACCTTAGCATTGTGTCTATTGAGGGTCATTTCTCATGCACACTGAGGATGAGAAATGAGATCATCCTGTTCTCAGCTTCGTATGTGGTTTTCTGTTACATCTTGGACATTTTGAGTATTGTGTGAAGACACTCCGGATCTCATTTATATCTCCCATTCTAGCAGGCCTCCTCGGATGCCATGCCAGTGGGGAAAGGAGGGCTGTCACCTCACTGGGTAAAGCCCAAGTGTCCCTTTGGGCCACTGGACAAAACTGGCTGGGAGGGGCAGGAGTACTTCACAGCTACTTTCACATGACCTCCACTGACGTGCAGAGAGGACAGGGTTGCTCCTTACCACTGGGAAGAATAAAAATGCCTCGTTACAGACAGGTCAGGGCAGAAGTTCAGGCCCCTGTGGGGCCTTTGCTGAGGAGTGGGAGTGGGGACATGTTTCTCTGTCCTGTTTGGCTGGATAGGATGGTTATTATCTAAAGTGTTATGTCTTGGCTAGGCATGGAGGCCCATGCCTGTAATCCCAGCAGCTTGGGAGGCTGAGGCAGGAGGATTATAAATTCAAGAGCAGCCTCAGCAATTTAGCAAGGCCCTAAAAGCTTAATGTGATGTTATCTCAAAATAAAACATAAAAAGTGCTGGGGATGTGGCTCAGGGGTTGAGCACTCCTGGGTTCAGTCTCTAGTACCAAAAATATAAATAAATAAAAATAAAATGTTCTTTCTTGCTAGGCTGCTTCTCTCCTGGCCCTTTGGCCAGAACAGCAGGCTTTCTTGGGTCTTTCTCTATTTGTGCTACCGTAATCTGTTTTCTGTTGCTATAATGAAATACCTTCTTTAAAAATGGAAGTGGATCTGGCTTGTGAGTATATTGGCTGGGAAGGTCAAGAGCGTGGCATCCCGTCTGCTGGGCCTCTGGCTGGGGCCGTCCTGCTGTGACATGACGTGGCAGAGGACAGCACACGGCCCAACAGAGAAGCACATCCCCTGAGTCGCTCCTCTTCATGTGAAGCTGCCAGTCCCTTCATGGAGGCCCCACCCTGGTGGCCTCATCGCAGCCTGGTTACCTCTCAAAGGCCCTACCACCCAAAGCCACCAATATATGAATTGGGGGTTAAGTTTCTAGCACATGAAATTTGGGGCATACATTCAAGGCGTCGCATGCTCCCCTTGGCATTTCTGGGTTGCCACTCTTCTCCAGCTTTTGGATGAAATGTATTAGGCAAAAAGAAACCCAAAAACTTCACCACAGTGTTGTTCCAGGATTCAGAGCACTGGCCCGGCGGAGGCGCCTGGCTGTTGCAGCTGCTCTTGGTGGAGTCACAGGGAGGATGTGTTACTCATCTCCCTGGAACCAGAAGTTCAGATGTGTCTTGTAAAGGCTCTTAAGTGCCTCCAGAGGGCCATGCAGACAAGAGAAAACTGCTGTCGGAGGTGGCCCCCGGGATGCCGGGGGACAGGCCTGGGTGGTCCTGGAGAGCCAGCGGAAAGGGGCTGGTATAGGGCAGCTCCCCAAGCAAGTCCCTAGAGGTCAAGGGGTCAGGGCTTGGTTGAGCCCACTCACCATCATGTCGAATTTTCTCATGGCTGTTGTAGGAGCGAATCCAGCCACAGACCTTCGAGGGGCGGGCTTCCTTGCCCTCCTGCATCTGCTGTACCTGGTGATGGATGCAAAGACCTTGCTGATGGCCCAGGAGATTTTCCGCCTGTCTCGTCACCACATTCAGGTGGGCTTTGGTGGGAAGCCAGAGGAGAGAGCTCTGGAGCAAGGAACTGAGCAGGCGGGAAGACTTCACTGGTTGAGACTGATACTAAGGCTCTCGGATAGTGAGTCAGACCCTGTCATACGATGTGTTGGAGTCTGAACTCCACCACTCATTAGATGTGGTCTCGAGCAAGTTCTCAGCAGTATGGAGCCTTAGTCTCCTCATCTGATGATGGGGATCCCAGCAACTGGATCTGGCTCCTTGAGAAAATTAAATGGGACTGCACACAGAGCACCAGACACACACGGGAAGCTGTTCACCCTCTGCGCCTTGAGGAGACCCTTGCTCAGGGTTGGTGGCTTCTCCTGACCCTAAAGGCAAGGAGTCAGCCCTCAGCTAACCCTGTACTCGCCATCAGGGTCCTGCTCTCTGTCCAATCCTGCCTTCTGGGCTTAGGGCTAATGGTTTCCTAAGCAGTGAAAGGAGGTAGTCCCTCCATTTTAGGGGACAAGTTTGACCTGCTTCCTTCCCTCGTCTAGCCCAGGTTCCTGGGAGCTGGGGCTCACTCACCGCTGCATGGAGGTCGTTCACATCCCATGTTAGTCACTTCTCGTGGAGCTTGGGATGCCTCAGGAGCAAGACAGGATCCCCTGCAGAGCTGGCATGACGTAGGCTTAGTGCCCAGGTCCATTAGAGCATGAGAGGCAGCAAGTGCTAAGAAGGCACAGTGGGGTGGGTCAGAGAGGAGGAGGAGCTGGTGACAGGATCCCACAAGAGGTGAGCCAAGATGTCACCAAGCCTTGAAGAAGGTTGGGGAAGGACACTCCAGGCAGAAGGAGAATGGCAAGGAAACCAGTGGGAGTGGGAGGGACACAGGAACACAGCAAGACTTGGCCCAGAGGTGGCAGCCAGATTCCACAGGCCTGCCAGCCACAGGAGAGGCTCCAGGTTTTTCCTTGAGTCAGATGAGGAGCGGCTGCAGGGTTTGAGCAGCTGTTCTTACTGTTAAATTAAGGTGAAGGGTAGTGTTCAGGAAAGGCTTTCTTCAGGTCCAGGCTGGTGGTGATCGGGGGCTGGGGCTGGGGGTCTCTAGAGGAGATACTGATTATACAGAAGTCAGTGTGGGCGTAAGAGTGTAGAGCAGCTGTGTTGAGGGTTGAGCAGGGTTAGGGCTAAGAAAGCAGACAGTGGGGTTGTTCAGTACATGCAGCTGAAAAGGAGAACAGGGCTGGGGTTCTATTTTCCACACGTATTTTTAAAAATCCCTCAGACTTGGAAGTGGCAGTGTTAGTAAGCAGTTGGATATATGAGTGTGGAATTAGGGAGAGGGCTGTGGGCTAGACCTGTGGCTCCAGAGATGCCCTCCATCAGCCTTCCTGGGACTTGTTAGAAATGGACCTTCTGCGCCCTCCCCAGACCTCAGGAATCAGAAACTCTTGAGGGGGCCAGGACACCGTGTGCAGGACATTGTGTGCGAGGGATCCTGGGAACCTCCAATGAAGGTGGTTTTCAGGGGTGAGGCAGCCTAAGCCACTGCAGCATGAAGTGGGCAGCGCAGGCTGAAAGCAGGACGGGAGCCCAGGGGTGGGTGCCACTCTGGAAGCCAAGTGGAGCAGGCCTGAGCCACCTGGGCGGATGGTGCCGACTACGGAGAAGAGCATCTGCAGTGTCTGGGTTTGTCCTCGGGGATCTTGATGTGAGCATTTTCAATGAGGGTTAGACACAAAAGACCTTGATTTAGATTGGGTGTAAGAGGGAATTGGAGGGATAAATTGGAGATGGTAAATTAGACAACTTTTTCAAGGAATTTTGTCACAAAAGGGAGCAAACAAGGCATGGTAGTGGGAAGGATACTTTTCAGTAGTTTTTATTTCACATAATTCCAAGTACTTGCAATTTTCAAGTGGGCAATATCATCTGATAAGGTGGCAATCAAAGCTGGGGGCTGTGGGAGGAGCATGTACAGGGATCTGCAGAGCAGAGGTGCCTCCCCTCCACATCCGCAACAGCAGCACTGTGGGCACACAGCCAGGTCCACAAGTCAGTGAGTGTGGGAATATATGCTGTTAACATGCAGCAGCGGCATGCTGGAGTAGGGAGCACGGAGCACTACTGTTCTGCCAGGGACGTGGTGGCAGGATTTGGGGAGTTGAGGAAGGGTGAGAGGTGTGGACCAACCAAGGCTTAGCAGAGGCTCGTGGGGCTGGGATCCAGGAAACCAGTTGTGACCTGAGGGTCTGGGGAGAAGTGTATAGTCACCGCAAGCAGAGGTGCGAAGAAGACGAGCTTGGCCTCAATACATTCAGGATATATAGGTGGCCAGGTACGGTGATGCACACCTGTGATTTCCCACAGTTCAGGAGGCTGAGGCAGGAAGACCTCAAGTTCAAGGCCAGTCTCAGAATTTTAGCAAGACCCTGTCTCAAAATCTCAAAAAGGGCTGGGAATATAGCTTAGTGGTAAAGTGCCGCCCGGTTCTATCCTCAGTACAATAAGTAAATAAATAACGAGGTAGGGCAGCAAAGTGTTGGAATGAAGGGAGCTGTTGGGACCCCACACACCCTTAGCCATTGGGTCACATTGTCTTAAAGAGGCCAAGTCTAAATAATGCACTTTAATTTTTATTTTGAAATAATTTTAGACTTAAAAATTGAAAAAGTAACCCAGAGTTCCCATATATCTTTCTCTTACCATCCGCTAGAAATAACCTTGTGTAGTCCTAGAACCATTATCAAAACTAAGAAAGTATTAGCTGAACTACAGCCTTTGTTCAGTGTTCTTTCTGTGTGTGCTGTGCTGGGGTCGCAGCCTGGGCCTCATGCTGGCTAGGCAAATGCTCTGCCACTGAGCACACCCCAGCTGCGGAGCACATAACCTCAGTGGAACCCTGGTTCCCTGCCTTAGGAGAGCCGCTCAGAGCCACTGACCTCAGTGTTCTCACCTGTAAGATGGGATGACAGCATGAGCAGCCACCTCTGCCTCTGACTGGCTCTGGCCAAGCTGGGCTCAGGGTAAAACAGGGTGAGGCTGGGCAGCCACTGACCCGCTGCCCCTCCATTCCAGCAGTTTCCTTTCTGTTTGATGTCTGTGAACGTCACCCGCATCGCCATCCAGGCCTTGAGGGAGGAGTGTCTCTCCAGGTGAGGCCCAGCTGCAGCTGGTTAGTGTGACCCCTGCTAGTCCTGGAGAGCCTGGGCAGAGTCCCTGTGCACCAGTCTCCAGCCACCTCTGCTCCCCGACTTGGCCCAGGAGCAGAGCCGCCTGGAGAGCAGTGGTATCTGGGTTTGGCTGGCTCCTCTAGGGCTCCCTGAAGGGAGGGAGGGAGGGTGCCCGGGTGTCTGCCTTCGTCTGTGGCTTAACTGGCCACCTCCCTGGTCTCGTAGGGAGTGTAACCGGCAGCAAAAGGTCATTGCCGTGGTGAACAGCTTCTATGCTGCCACTTTCCTCCGCCTCGCCCACATCTGGAGGACCCAGCAGAAGACCATCTCAGACTCGGGCTTTGTTCTCAAAGGTGTGCTCTTTGTCCTGGGGAGCTGCAGCCCCTGAACCGTGTCTCAGGTCCAGAGACCCTGGTGGTTTCTGCTCCGGGCTGCAGCTCCCTCTCTTGCCCCCATGCAGCAGCCACCCTCCAGGGCCTGCTGCTCTGAGTTCTATGCCACTACTCCCTTCCTTCCTGGCCATATGCCTCTGGGGGTCACATTTTCTGAATCAAACATGGGAACCAAGGGTCCAGCAGGGGACTGACTCTTGAGAGCTAAGACCAGCTGGATAAGGCAGCACATGGGCCTGCGCTCTCTTGTTACTCTCCGTCCTAGGTGGTCTTTCACGTTGGCCTCCCTGGCCCAGGGGTTAGGAGTGCTCACTGGAGCTGCTAGGCTCAACGCCCTGTCTGTTGGGTACCCAGAGCTCCTTGAGCTTTCTTTTCCCTAATCCTCTCCTCCAGATTTGGAAGCGTTGGCCAAGAAGAGCCCACGGCGGCTGCTCAAGACCCTGGAGAGCTACCTGGCCCGGGCATCAAAGGGACAGGCCTCCTTATTGGCACAGAAGTACCCTGGGCCACAAGCCTCTTGCGCCTCAGATCTCACCTTCACAGGTGTGTGTGACCTGCAGCCCCACTCCTCTGAGGGTGCAGGGCTGATCTGAGCCTCCCAGAGACCAGCTGATAGAAAGACTCCCAGCCTGGGCCACCAGGCTTCCAAGGACACATGGCAAACCACGTCTAGTGCCCCCTGGCCAGGCCAGGCGCTTTCCTGCCTCGGCAAATGAGGTGAGAAGCTCCTGGACCTGGGTACCCTCACCAGTGCGAGATGCTCTGGGCGACTAGACCTGACTGCTCCCTGCAGACCTGCCCCAGGAGCAAGCAGAGTCCTGCCGTCCCACCCGTGCTCCCGCCCCCAGGGCTGCATCCCAGCATTCGTGGCAGTGAGTGGTGCCACGCCTCTCCACAGCATAGGAGCTTGCCAGGTGGAGACAGCTGGAGCTCTGGCTCCCTGGCAGCATTGAGTCCTACCTCTGGGTCAAATCCCAGGGGGAGGAGCAGCGATGACAGCCAGCAGGAGGCAGCACTGGCAGCTGGTGCCGCTCCTCCCCAGGCCTCCCCTCCTCTCCCCTCAGTTTGTGGTCTAGAGATGGGCATTGGGCTGGTGGCCCCGGCTGCCCCATCCCAGCTGCCCACCAGCTAGGGGCTTGTCCTGGGAGACTGTACGCTTCCTCATGATTGTTTTCTGTCCTGAGTGAGGAAGGAGGAAGTTGCTCACACACCAGCGCTTCTAGAATAAAGCAGTTGCTCCAGTTGGAGAGTCTGGTCCCCACCGTATCCTTCCAGGACCCGTCTTGCAGGGCCTTCCTCTGCCTTGTCCCAGGTCCCAATTAGAGCCCTGCAGGTGGAAGCATGTGGCCCAAGAAGGAGCAGCTGTCTATGCCCTGGCCAGACTTGGCACTGAGCTCCTGCCAGGCTCATCTTCACTGGCTGCAGGTGCGAGCTCTGGCCAATGGACACGGTGGCCCTGGGTCTTATCAGGGTAGACTGGCATGGTGTCCTGCATTTGCTTCTGGACAAGCCTGGCTCTGTTGCTCCCCTCACAGCTCCAGGCCAGGCACCCGAGCTGGGGGTGGGGGCAGGTGAGAGCCCCCTCCATGCCTCCATCCTTCCTTCAGGCCTAACAACTGCAGGTGGGACCCATTCCAGAGGTGAGGATGACAGATGGCCTTCTAGGTGCAGAAGGATACTCCCTCAAGTGCGGCTGGTGACAAGCCCTGCCGTCTGCCTCATGTCACCTTTGCTGGACTTAAACAAGGCTTTGTTCTGTGAATTCCTGCAGCAGCGCCCTCAGACCAGCAGAGGGGGATGCAGGCACAGTGGGCTTGGAAGGGAGGAGAGCTGCACCTGGGTCGCGTTGCCGGAGCCTCAGTCAGGTGTCCTCCCTCCCTCCCTCCCGTCACCTGAAGGCCCACTAGGAACATGGGCCCCACCCGTGGGGGCTAGGCTGCATGCCAGGGCTCTGGCTAGGCTGCATGCCAGGGCTCTGGCTAAAGGGGAGCAGCTGTCCCCTCAGGAGCAGCAGTGGTCTTTCCTCCCCCTCATGGCCTACTTGAGGCTCCTCAGACCAGAGTGCTCATGGCTGCTTTCCTCAAACCTTCAGCAGTGGCCAGTGGTGTAGTCCAGGAGCTGTTAAGGTACAGGGCTGCCAGAGGGGAATGAACCCTCTGACAGGAGATGCAGAAATCTTAACCTGTGCGTTTTCCTTAGGGAATGGCCTTGCCCTCCACGGGGACTTGCAGTACTCCGTAAATCTAAAACTATTAACAGAGCCACTGTGTGTGTGCTAGCCTCTTGCCTTTCAAAGCTGTGCCTGGCACCAGCTCTTGCATCCTGTCAGATCAAGGATGGGAGGATGTGGGGATCTGCAAAAGGCAAGTGGTTTTTCAGTGTTGTGTGGCACAAAATCAGCAAGAAGAATTGATCAGCTTTGGAGCTGGGAGCCACCACTGCCTCAGGACGAAGCCCTGCCTGGCCTCAGGGCTCAGGCTTGTCCAGGCCACACCTGCTGTAGCACCCCTCTGCCCCTTGGCACTCCTCCCTTTGCTGTCTCTCCCCCACACCACACACAGGAGAAGGAAGCAGGTGAAGACAAGAGGGGCAACTTGCCCAGGAGCAAGAGAGGCAGACGCCCAGACAAGAATGGTGCTTATCTCTCAGCCCCACCCTGGGCCATCAGCCAGCAGGACCCAGGCCACCTCTAGTCCCCCTTGCCTCCATGGCCCTAGGGACTGTGAAGCATCTGGAGGGACAATGAAAACCCACCCAGGCAGGCAGTGGGAAGAGTGGGGAAGGCACTGGTTTCCTTTATTGAAGTCAGCGGGGCTTCTCAACACTGAGCAGGCAAAGGCAGGCAGGGGCAGGGGGACGTCCACCCTCACTTCCAGTCCTTGAAGAATTGCTTGAAGATGGGACTTTCGCGGCCCTGGGGCAGAATCTCCACCTGCAGGACAGTGGGGAGAAGGCTGGCTTGGAAGCTGCCACCTCTATCACTAACAGGGGTGGGACAGAAGGCCCAAGCACATGCAAGCCAGGCCAGGCAGCTCCTCCAGATACGCGGAGAGAGGAGACGGGTTACAGGGACCGGGCTGAGAAAGCCCTGCTTCAAGGACCAGTGCAGTTTGGCAGAGGCCACCTGTTATCCATGAGCCCTATCAGAACGAAAGGCTACCAGGGGTAGTCACAGCCAGAGACAGTAGTCCCAGGGAGCACAGGCCAACCACACTGGACAAGGAGGCCCAGGAGTGGGGCCTGGGGCCCAAGGTGCCTCCTCACCTGAGTGTTTGCGGCATACTGCATGCGGGAGATGAAACCTTCCGCCACTTGCAGGGCCGCCTGCCGCTCCTTCTCGTTAGCCTTTCTCCCTGCAGCACAGGAAGAGTAAAGAACAGAGATCCTTTAGAGTTTCCATCCCATTTTTCTTGAGGAAATTTAACAGGGGTCCATAGACTAGCTATCAAATTTTTGTTAATGCGAATGCCAAATAGCTCTTTGGAAGTATGAAATCGGCCTCGTAATACTTTTTCTAAACTGGCATCTCAAAGGTAAATGAAAACTACTTCTGCCAGGTCTGACCATCAAAACCCACGCTGGAGCTCTTGACCACTTGGATTCCATCTCCAGCAGCACAAACTACCTTCTACTCTGACCAGGGCCCTGGGGATACATCAGGAAGAATGGGTTTTCTCTCTCCATCAAACTGTAGGGGCAGGACCCTTACCTGTTGTGCCTGTCAATTGTATGGCTAGCAAGCCTTTTCTTTTCTTCGTACTGAGGACTGAACCCGGGGGCACTTTACCACTGAACCATATCCCAAGCCATTATTTATTTGTGGTGGTGCTGGGGATTGATCCAGGACCTTGTGCAGGCGAGGGAAGCACTAATCCAACTGAACCATACCCCCAGCCCTTATTTTGTATTTTGAGACAGGGTTTCACCAAGTTGCCCAGGCTGGCCTTGAACTTGCGATTCTCCTGTCTCATCCTTCCAAATTGCTTTAATATAGGCATGGTCACCGTGCCCAACTCAAGCCTTCTTGACAAACAGAACAAAAGGGACAATTTATTATGGAGAACGGACTTCTATAATGCCAGTGAGTCTCCACTGGTATAATGGTTGTGCTACTGGAGTGCTAATCAAAATAAACCACGCAGAATCCACCCATTTCTGCAGGACAGTCCTTAAACCCAACCTGTGCTCCAGTTCAAGGCATTTTTCCCAAAGAAATAGTGCTGGGAATGGTGGCTGGCTCTGCAGCCAGGCTGTGGGGACCCCGTGAACTACAGCATATCTGAACTGACATGCTTCAACTCCCTGTGAACACACCAGCCGCACCCGACCCACAGGCACCCATCTTCCTGGCTTTCACACTCCCCATTTCTCCTCTGGATTCTCTTTCTGTAATAATTCTTTGCTTGAGGTTCCTATGCTTGGCATCAGTGCCGCAGGGCACGTCCCCTCCAGGGAGGGCAAAAGCAGCCCCAGCAGGAGCCTTTCTCATCCCCTCCCCAAATCCTAGAGATCAACCATGCTGCCAGCACCTCCAGGCCCCTATCCCAGGTCTCTGCTGGATTTGGGAGGCCACAGTATGAGCCGCTGGGAGCCGCCATCTCTGGACACCTCACCTCTCTTTCTGACCAGGCTGGGGGCTGGCAAGTTCCACATCTTGTTAACCCTGTAGCTATCTCATCGAGACCATCAGATAAACATAGTTCCTGCTTTAGAGAAGCTTGTCCGCTGATCAGGAAGGTGAAACAGGCTCCAGGAAGCAAAGCCAGGGCCCAGGGCCTGAGGGCCAGAGCCAGCAGGACAGGAGGGCTCAGCACAGCAATACCCCTCCAGCCAATACCATCTCTCGATACCATCTCTTGGGAAACAAGTTCTGTGAGTTCACCACCCACTGCATAAGGTGATGTGTAATTTATCTAGAATTTACCTGTCACACCTTGAGGCAGAGTCCAAGGTTGGGGTTTCCAAGCCCTGAAGGCCAAGGAAGGGGCTAAAAGAGTGGTTGCCAGGAGTGGTAGCTGCCCCCAGGTCTAGCGAGCTTAAATCTCTGGGGCAGGACCCAGCAACACGTCTGAGTAGGCCCTCAGCAACTGCAGGGGGCTGCAGCTTCAGAGCAGTGGCCATGGGTGCCTGCCTGGGCCAGGGCAGCTACAGGGCCCAGGCGGCTGTGGAGAAGCCCCGCGTACCCTTCCAGATGTAGATCTTGCCACAGAGCCCGTTGTCCAGCACGAAGCAGTCGTCGGGCACCAGCAGCTCAGGGGCAAAGGGGCTGGAGTCGGCCACCTTGGTCAGGTCCATCTGTCCAGTGGCATCAGAGACCTGAGGGGGGGAGGGAAGGCCAAGTCTGACTTCCCGGAGCACTAGCCCTCGTCTCAGCCCAGAGAGGGCCAAGGCCCTCTCTCCTGCTCCCCAGAGCCTTGCCCTGGCCGAGGCAGCCCCCACCCCTGCCCTCCACCTCGATACTGCTGGGCATTGCCTGGTGAGGCTCCAAATCCACTGACTCACCAGAGGAGTTCAACAGAGGACACTTGGAACTAGCTTCTGAACTTCACCAGGAAGGGCCCCAAGGTGAAATGACAGTTATGTCCTTGGGGATTGCCACCCCCCACTTCCCATCCTCCTGCCCTCTGAGCTGCTCCTCTACCTTCAGCCCCAGCCCTGCGCCTGCTGCACAAGGCCTGGAGTGCCCACCTTGTAGAGAGCCGCAGCCTGGGCATTCGCCTGGTCAGCTGTGAGGTCTTCTTCAGGGTTCCCCTCCTTCAGAGCAGGCTTGGGGCCCAGAACCTGCAGAGCCAGAGCAGGCCAGGTATACTGGAATTCCTGCCCCCAAACTTTAAAGCCGTCACGCTCAGGGCCACCCCTCTGGTCTGGCTCACCATGTCCTGCACCAAGGCACTAGGGAGAGTGAGCACACCCCACCCACCAGCCAGGCTGCCTGCTCCTCCTCACAGAGATGCCTGTACCCTGGCCCAGCCACCCTCGCATCCCAGCTCATCACTGACTCTCTTGACCACTTCCAAGGAGGGCGCCCAGCTGCCCATGCCAGTGTCCTCCAACCTGGATCATCTCAGCAGGCTCCTCCCCATCAGTGACGATCTCCACTTGGGCCTTGCCCTGCCGCTCGCTGTCCCGGATGGCCAGGGCCAGGTCCCGGGCCTTGTTGCGCTCCAGGATGTTGGACCTCCCACCACACCAGGCAAAGATGCTCTGCAAGGAAGGGGGCAGCCCAGTCACAGCCAGCAGCCGAGTCCTGCCTCAGCCCAGAAGGGTCCTGTTCTCCCTGGAGGACTGTCCCTGGATATGTGACAGAAGGCAGGGACAGACTCCAGAGGCCTTAGAGGAAGACTGTGCTATTCTTGCCCATGTCACCTCTCACTCTAGGAAGTGAGCCTGACAGACTTGCTCCCTGCCCTGTGCCCTCGCCAAAGCTGAGCTGGCACATAGTTAGGCACAATACAGATGTGTGCTGAATGGCGGGGGGGGGGGCAGGCTGCGGGGAAGTGGGGATGCCACCCCAGAGCTGTTTCCCCTCCCCCGTCTCCTCTCCTGAACTGCCACTGGATACAAGGCCTGTCCCTGTGTCCCTGCCTCCACTCATCACCGCCGCCCTCCTGAGAACAGCGAGGTTGACCCTCCCACCTAATCTTCAGCCATCCTCCAGCCCCAAAGCAGTGTCCTCAAGGCCTTCCTTAGCCACCTGCACTCTAGGACCATGCCCCTTCCCTCCCCAGCCCTGCTCGCCTGCTCCCTCCCCTGAAGGTCCATCTTTGGCTTCTCCCTGGGATGGGGGCTGGTGGTCCCTCCCTGCCTGAGAGCCCCAGCCCCTGGCCTCTGACCTACTCACTGCTGCATGGGCTAGGATGGGGACAGACCATCTTGGCTGCCTCCCCAGGCCCCCATGCTGGCCCAAAGGAGCATCCTGGACTCAATGCATGAGTGGCCAGCAGGCAGGTAGCCCAGGCCACCATGGCTCCTGAGAGCGAGGGAGTGGACTCAGAGCCTGGGAACACCGCCAGAGGCCAGCTCTGCCCACAGTGGCCCTCTAATGTGGGTGCAACCAGATTCAACCAAAGATCAGAAATACTCAGACACATTGCGTCTGTGCTCCCTGCAGTTACTCCCTACCTCTCCAGCACTCACCCGGGAGATGTTGTGGTCACCTGGAGGGGACCAAGTACACAGTTAAGTGCCTGAGTCTACATAGAGGCCATCTTACACAGGTCAGAGCCACGGGGCTCTGGTGGCTGTGGCCCTGGAGACAACCCCAAGGGCTGGGCTGGGGATGGCACTCCCTGGTGGAGGGTCCACTGGGAGTGGGGTATGGCCTCATTCCTTGCCCAGCCTCGGCCACCCACCTGGCCCAGGTCCAGGATGAAGCAGTCCCCGGTGTTGAAGCTGTCCCAGCTCAGCGCCCGCTCTGTGGCCCGGATGTTCTTCTTCCCCTTCACCTGGTAGAGCTTCCTGATGGCCGCCGGGGCTGTCCCAGGGGAGGTTTTGTGGAATGCTGACTCCACACCGCCTTCCTGCAGCCCAGAAGGGACCCCTTCATGCGCCTGAGCGACCAGGGCTCTGCACCCCACCCGCAGGAGACAGGCAGGAAGGGGGGACACAGGCTGAAGTTGCCCTGACCTGGTACTTGAGGCCCCGCGGGAAGTAGCTCATGAAGAGGTCAGACTCGTTGCCCTGCACCTCCCGGTGCTGCACGGGCCGCTCCCCTAGCAGGGTGTTGAGGTGGACAGCCAGCACAGCGCAGGCCCCCTGCTCGTCCCGGGAAGACTGCTGGCCTGGGGCAGGAGGGAGGTGGAAGGGCAAGGTCCCCGAGGCCCATGCCAGCCCCCACCCTGAGCCAGACCCCACCACTCTGCCCTGTACCTATCCACAGGTGGAGATGAGAGAGATCTTCCGGGCCATTGTACAGCACCAGGTAGGAGTCCCCCGAGAAAAAGACTCCCTGGGTCTCGCGCGCCACAGGCACCGGCTTCAGCTTTTCCACCCGCCACACATGCAGGCCAGGATCCCGCACGGAGGCCGGGAATGGAGAGCCACTGCGGGGAGGGAGAAGGCTGGTGCCCAGGACTGGAGGAGTGGATGAGGGCTCAGGGAGTGGGCAGCCCTGGGGGTGCTGGGAGGGGAGGGTGGGTGGCTGCCTACCTCTTGGGGATGGGTGTGAACATGTTGTCTCCGGACCTGCAAGACAGAATATCCTTGTCACAGGGACTCAAGGGCCCTCACATATGGGTCTGGAAGGCCCTGCCAGGTGGCCAGGTATATTCAACTACTTCACTTACAGGAGTCCAAGAGGGGATTGCCCCTGGTTCAATTACACAGGCAAAGAAAAGCAGGTGGAGAGTCAAAGTCCAAGGTCACACATGGTCACTCAGCTGGGCATGGCTTGTGGAGACCAGATCTCTGCACCTGGCCAGGTGTCCCCACTGTCTGACCTCTCAGCCACACCTGCCTTCCACTCAGACCCCAATAACCAAGACTGGGAGGCAGCTCTCTAAGCAGAAACTGCCATTAGAAAAGCCAAAAGCCAATGGCTTCAGCTTCCACCATAAAAAGAAAAGGACAGAAAAGGACAGCTGGGCACAGCGGTGCACGCCTATGATCCCAGCAGCCCGGGAGGCTGAGGCAGGAGGATTGCAAGTTCAAAGCCAGCCTCAGCAACATTGAGGCTCTCAGCAACTCAGTGAGCCCCTGTCTCTAAATAAAATACAAAATAGGGCTGGGATGTGGCTCAGTGGTCAAGTGCCCCTGAGTTCAATCCTTTGAACTGTGGGCTTCCCTAGTCTGGGTTCTGTGCTACGAGAACAAGCAGCCTGCCTATCCAAAAAAAAAGCCCAAAATGAAAGGACAAGCAAATGAAACCCAAAACAATCAGAAGGAATTAAATAATAAAAATAAAAGCAGCCGGGTGCAGTGGCACACGCCTGTAATCCCAGCAACTCTGGAGGCTGAAGCGGGAGGCTCACAAGTTCAAGACCAGCCTCAGCAATTTAGCAAGACCCTGTCTCAAGACCCTGGGGATGTAGCCCTGGTAGACAGAGCATCCGAGGGTTCAATCACTAGTACTGCATTAAGAAAAAACTATATCTCCCCTTGCTTAATCTATTTATTTTATAAACTAATCAAAGTGAACATGTAATTTTCACAAGAGGGGGTGGGTTTTCAATAACTCTAAGATGCCCAGGTTTCCCATAAAAGTGGGAGAGACAGATCTGAGAAGACTGAGCTTGAGAAGTGAGAGGGATGGACAGGTGCATGGGACCTCAGATCAGCATTGTCCTTCCTTGTCCTTCTCCTTGTCTCTCCTACTTCTTATTTCTTCTAACCTGCCTCAGAGTCACTGTAGGTTCTGTAGAGATTCAAATGACAACTGAAGGATTTCAAAAGTTTTATGCCAGTGCATTCACTGTCTCAGGTGAACAATGAACAAGCGTGGTCCTGGAAGGTACAGAGTGAGAACTCAAGGAGAAACAGACGGCCCGAGCTGGGGCTGAAAGGCACCTACCAAACACAACAAAGTGAAGCCTCACTAAATGTCCTTAAAGGCTGCCTAACTACTCCCTGCCCTCAGCGGCTCCCCAGCCTGGTCCCTGGCATCACTGTGTGCCCAGCTCCCTTCAGTGCTGGCATGAAGCACCCATCTCTATTGCATGGGTCAGGAAGGACGACCCATGGCACGGATTGTGGGGAGAATACAAAAAGCAGGCATTTTAAAAACACATCATCATCATCTTTAAGGTTCAGAAAATGGGTGGCGACAGCTGGTTTCTTCCCACATTGCGGCACACCACACAACACACACCGTGTGCCCACCCAGCTCAGCTTTGTAAGGGGCCTCCCTCTAGGCAGAGTCAGGGCGAGGGGAACCAGCTGAGAAGCCAAGGGGTGTCACTGGGACGATCTTGGAGCCACTGAATGGAGACCAGGCGAGCAGGGGCGGTCTGAGCAGGCACCAGGGCGGGTGAGAGCAGGGTGATGGGTGTGCAGTGCCTGAAAACCACGCCTTTCCTTTTCCACCAGCAGCTACAGAATAGCAGAGGCGTTCTTTGGCATCCCAGGAGGAGAGGAAGGGAGGGGAGTTGCTTCTGGGTCCCACCAAGGGTCACATGCTATGCCCACAGGCCCTGGCTGAGTCACCAGCAGGGAGAGCTCAAGGAAGGAGTGCGGTCAGAAGCTGTGGGCTTCCCTAGTCTGGGTTCTGTGCTACGAGAACAAGCAGCCTGCCTGTCCAGGCCGTGAGCCCCCACAGCAGGGCAAGTGGCCTGGGGGTCCTATAGAAGGTAGGTGCGGGGCTGGCGCTGCACTCAGTGGTAAAGCATTGCCGGGCATGTGTGAGGCCTTGGGTTTAATGCCTGGCACTGCAAAAAAAGGAAAAATACTAAAACAAAAAATTTTTAAATAAAGTACATGCTTGACAACGCTTTGGGGAACCTCCCCTGTGTCTCCCTGTGAACCCCAGGGTTAGCAAAGGACCCAACCAGCAAGCTTCACCAGAAGCCATCATCCACATCCAGCCACCTTCAGCATCATCAGTGCTACATCCTCTGCCTCCCCCCAGGGGCCTTGGATCAGGGTCAGCCTGGCTGGTCTTCAACAAGTTTCTGAGGGTCTGTTAGACAGAACCCTGCCCTGCTGTTCCCCTGGAATCATCTGCCATCCCTGGCCCTCGCCCTGCTCCTTAGCTTCCACCCTCACTGTATTCGGAATGAGCCCGATCTCTCCCACCTGCTGCACGACTCAGTCACTGTGGTCCTGTACCCTGGACAGGCCAATAAGGTGCTCCCTGTCTGGCTTTAACTGGTCTCCATGAGTAAGCGGTCCCCTACGGGCTGCAGGCCTGAGGCCTGGCTCCTTTGCTCTGCAATGAGGTTGCGCATCCACATGCTGACCGCATGCTGAAGTCACCCCATGCTGCTGTGGACTCTGTCTGGAGCAGAGTCACCCTTGACATACCAGGATCACCTGAGGGGTTTTGTAAACTCCCAATACCTGGCCCCAGACTTGGCCAGCTACAAGCAGGCTCCCTGGGTAGAGCCTAGGCTGCCCCATCATATCCCTGTCCCCCACCTCGCCCCAGGCTCTCCCAGGAGGGACCAACCCAACCTCTGGTCCTTCCCTCTTTTCCCCTCCTGCCAGCCACTGGCACCCACAGCTCCTCAGCCTCCTTCATGTGTGCCTCCAGCCTCACACCCATCAGAGCCCGGCATCCCAGGGCCCACATTAAGGGTCCAAGGGATCTTCCAGATCCTCCTCCTCAGCCTCCCCAGGAATTACCCCAGGCCTCCCACCTGGGAGGAAAGCTCCAGGCCCCACTGCAGGTGGCCCTGCAGCAAGACCTGACTACTCCACATCTCCACCTGAGCAAGGGGCACTCTCATGCCTCCCTCTGCGTGTCCCCCAAGCAGCCTGTGGCTGTCCACTCTGTTCCACTCCTTCAAGGCCTGTGCTGGGGCTCAGCACAGGCAGGAAGGGGAGCACAAACCCAAGGAACAGCCCAGGCTTCTGGGTCCAGCTGCAGGGCGTAGTGAGGTAGAGGGCCACCATGCCCAAGGAAACCTCAAACCTCCCCTGGGCGGGACATCACTGAATCACAGACCCAGCGTGAAAAGGAGCCCTAATGCTCATCTAGCTCAGTCCAGCCCCACATCTGCCTCCTGACACACACCCAGACATGCACAGCACAGAGCTCCCCCTGCAGTGTCCTCCGCCAGCCCCTCTTGGATGCCATTGGAGATGGGGAACTCACCTCTAAGGAAAACAGCCTCTTCTATATCTCCCCCCAGGTACTGAGGGTTGAACCCAGGACCACTCCCATGCTAAGCTGGCACTCTACCACTAAGCTGAACCCCCAGCCCTTTTTATTTTGAGACAGTCTCACTAATTGCCCAGGCCTTGAACTTGCTATCCTCCTGCCTCAGCCTCCTGAGCCACTGGGGTTGCAGGCGTGTGCCACTGAGCCCAGCTAATGCACACCTTTGAGGAAATGCTTGACAGCCGTCAGTGTCCCCATTCCTCTGGGTACCTGTGGAATATCTGCCCTCCTCAGGCCCTGATTCCATAGACCCCTGACTGGCCTCTTCGCCTCACAGCCAGGCTGCCCCTCGGTGTGCAATGCACTTGTCCTTCTGGATAAGGGCAGAGAGGAGGTCTGCTCCAGAACCACACCAGACCCCCAGCCTGGAGGGCTCCTCCCCAGGCTCCACCTCCTCCTCTCACCCCAGGCAGGCCCTCCGCAGGGAGTTGGTCAAAGTGCCTCTAGCAGAAGGCCCGGCCTGCCCACCTGGCTGGAGCCCCTCCAGTGGTCAGACCCCCCATAGTCCTGCTCCAGGGCACTAGATGCTGCCCAGGGGGACAGAATTCGCACTGGGGGTCTCAGGCATCCCTAGGGGGTCTTCCACCACCTCTCACACTCAGGGTAAGCCTGGGCTCCTCCCTCTGCCTCTAGGGCACAGCCCACCAGGACGCTCCCATCCCCCAGGTCATCTTGGAGAGGCAGTCAGGTAGGAACCAGAATCTGGCATAAGCCTGCCAGGGCTACAGGCCAGGGCCACCAGTCCTGGATGTTTCCAGACCCTGCAAGTCACCCTTCCCTGTTCACCCAGAGGGTCCCAGCCAGCCCCACTCCCAGGGCCACTCCCCGTCACCTCGCCTGGTTCCTGCTCCTGCTGCTGGGTTGTGCTCTACTTCTCCCAGCCAGCCCCGCCCCAGCTCTCACTTCCCTCTCTCCTCCACGCTGCCCCACCCACCTGCCCCGCCCTGGGAGGACGGGCAGGCCTGGACAGGGGAGAGCCAGCATCTGGTGCTGTTAGGCACCTCCTCAGGGCGTCCATAGGAAGACTAGAGGTGGCCTTGGGCCAGGAGGCCCTGGCCAGCATGTCTGAGTCTGGAGCCAGCAAGAAAAGCCATGTTCCCCATTCACCAGTCCAATGGCAGCCTGCACAGCCCTGCCTGGCCTGGTTAGTGTCATTTCCTGGGTGGGGTCACTGACTGTCCCAATTTGTTTTTCCCTTGCCCTGAATGCTCTTGATTTCTTTGGGTTTTTGTTGTTGTCATTGCTTGTTTTGGTACTGGGGATGGAACCCAGAGGCACTTAACCATTGAGCCAGATCCTTTTGATTTTTTGCAGCTCGCTAAACTGCTGAGGCTGGCTTTGAACTTGCAATCCTCCTGCCTCAGCTTCCCAGGTTGTTGGGATTATTGACCTGTGCCGCCATTGCACCCAGCTAGATTGGTTTCAAGTTCAGTTCTGAGGGAGGTCTGAGCCCCAGAGTGCTCAAGATGACCTCTGACCGGCTGCTCACTCACCAGGCACTGGCGGCTCTTGGGAAGCAACAGAAACCAGTGCGACTCAGGCTGACCAAGTGCCAAGTCAGTCAGAGACACACAGCTGGTCTGGTCCAGCTTGAGGCCACACAGGGAACAGGGGCCCCCCATTCCCTCTGAATTGGTGTGGAAAGAAAAGTGGGGCGCAGGTGAGGCTCCAGAATGAAGTGAGCACCAGTGACTCCACCTGCTGGCTTGGGGCTGCGCCTGTCCCTGAAAAGCACTGGTCAGCAGGGCTATGTGGGGTCAAGGCTCCACCTGGGAGCAGTGGTGGGCACATGGAGCAAACCCCAGAATGAATCTCTCCATTAGCTGATCTCTCACCAAACCAAGATGTCCAACTGCCCCAGAGTGCTGGATGGATGCTTCTTTTCCTTTTTTAATTATTTTTGCAGTATTAGGTTTGGGACCTGTGGCCTTGCACGTGCTGAGCAAGAGCTCTACTATAGAGCTACACCCCCACCCTTTTTAAATTTTATTTTGAGACAGGGTCTTGCTAAGCTGACCAGGCTGGCCTAGAACTTGGAAGGAGGGAGTCAGGTGCTGCAGAGTGCGGGCCCCTGAGCCCCAGCTGCTCAGTGGCTGAGGTGTGGGGACCACTTGAGCCTGAGTGGCCAACCTGGGCACACAGTGAGACCTGTCACACATAGAGGAGGTAGGTCATGTGCCTGGGAGCTCGACATGCCTGCCAGCCACCTCTGGTACAAGGCTGCAAAGCTGGGGTCAAGGATCAGTTTTCCTTCCTTCAGTGCCCCTTGCAGGACTGCACAAGTTTGTCCCAAATGGAGTGAAGGAAGCACCTCCTCACCACAGCCCCACATGGCACACCACCCTTCTTCCCTGTGGATCACAGAGCAGGCACACCCCCGAGGCCCAGGGAGGTGGACAGCCACCACAACCTCCAACCCCAAGCCCCAGAGGGCGCTGCTCAGTGACCCCACCTCCAGCTGGCCGCTCAAGACCATACCTCAGGGCAAGTCTGGGGCTGGGGCAGCTCAGGGCAACCACGCTGTACACAGCTCTGCAGGGGGTTGCAGTGTGCCTTCCCAGTCTGTCCCTAGGTCCTTGGCCTTTCAGGCTACCAAGAGCTACTGTTCCTTGAACTTGGTGCATCAGATGGGATCTTGTTGAGCCTCTGCCTCTGCCGGCACTGCTCAGGCTTAACAAAGGAAGTTTGAAGGAGGTTCAGTCCACTCCTCTGGGGTGATGCTGGTTTCTGACCTGGGCTGGTCTTCGCAGCAACACCTGGGGGAGAGCCGCTGGCCAGGCTTTGCTCCAGCAGCCACGCTCTTGCAGCATGCAAGGCAGCAGAGGTCCTCGCTCCCACCTCGGCTCCAGAATGTGAACTCCGGCTCCTTCTGGGCTCCTCATGCAGTGCAGAGACCTGTCCACTTCTTGAGCAGCCACCCAGAATAGTTTCTCCACGGCCTGCTGGTGGGTGTGAAACCACGGCACCTGGCTCCTCCTCGGCATGAGTACCAAGCAGCCCCACTCCAGAAGTGCCAGTCCATCCTCTTCACCCACCTCTGCTACCTGCAGACACAGCTGAAACCCTCCACAGTGCCCTCTGCTGCTCTGGGCATCAAGGCCACTGGGCCATCAAATCTGAGGGGGAGTCCTTCCAGCCACACCCTATCAGCAAGTGTGTGCTGGTGTACCCAGCACCCTGTTGCCCTTGGCCTGGCTCTGCACAGCCGGGCTGGAGCATCCATGTAGGCCAGCTTCACAGTGAAGTGAACTGATGGCAAATAACTCATGATTCTGACAGATGCAACAGCCACCTGGCCCACGTCCCTGCCAAGTATGAAACACTTCCACCACTCAAAAGGTTCCCTCCTCACTGTTTTGCCATGCGCCGCATGAATGGCACTCAGTAGGTGACAGACTCCCCCAAATCTCTACCGAATATCTTAACAGATTAGAGAGCAAAACTCCCACATCCCAGGACTGCTGCAGCTTTCAGCCTTTCAAGGCCCCAGGGACAGAAACCCCAGCCCTGTGCAATGGAGACTGGGAGGCTACAGCCTGGCAGCCAGTGGGAGGCCCTTAGAAAAGCCTGAAGCCCCTTGTGGACAGGAACTGTTGCCATTGGTATTAATAAACTATTTCTAAGACAAACATTTGGTTGAGAAAAAAAAACAGAAGAGCCTGGGTTTTGACTGCCCCAAACGGCCAGCTTCCTACTACTGTGTCCGGGTACACAGGCTAAGAACTCCTGAAATTGCAAAGGAGACTCCCTAGCAAGGTCCTGTGCTGTCTTCCACTATTGACCGGGCCTCCCGCTTCAGGTCTTAGGTTCTGGTCCATAAAATGCTCCTGACTCCAGTCCAGAGGTGCAGCTCACGCCACCGTTCCTCACCCAGGGCTGATTTGAACCTGCTGCAATTCGTCACAATCCCAGCCAGCCTCAGAATTGCCCACACTTCTCAGGGTGCTTCTAGCCTGTGAACTTGATCTGCAAACCCATTTTTCTAGATCATTTCTCATTCCCTGAGGAGAGGTGGACATAGTGTGTAAATAAGACCTAAGATTCAGAAAGATCTGTTTATCATGTGTGTATGTGTCTAGTGCTGAGGGGGAACCCAAGGCTCACTCTGTGTTTCTTGGTACTAGGATTAAACCCAGGGACCCTAACCACTGAGCAATACCCCTAGCTCTTTCTTAATTTTTTGAGACAGGGTCTTGGTAAGTTGCTTAGGCTCTCGCTAAGGTGCTGAGACCGACTTTGAACTTGCAATCCTCCTGCCTCGGCCTTCCCAGTCCTTTGAATTACAGGTGTGCGTCCCTTGTCTGACTCTTTTTCTTTTCCATAAGCTTTTTGGAGCATTATAATTATACATAATTGTGGGAAGCCATTCTCACACGTGACTGGGCGACTCCCGGTTTGGGTCTGAGGCATTCTGGCTGTGTCGGAGCTTTCCCGGCCCTCTCCTGATGAGAGAACCCGTCCGTGTGGGGGTGTGACTGACCACTGACCCCGGGGCCCCAATCACTGACCCTGACCTTGGAGTGCAGGCCCCCCTCAACCTTCATTGGATGGAATTCTCCCCTGAATTTCTTGTTCCCCAATAAAAGGCTACTCCCTGGCGTGCTCGCTCTCTCTCCTGCTAGCCCTGAGTAATCCTCGCTGCCCTACTTGGTGGTTCGAGGTGGCAGCCAGAGGGAGGAGCCGTCTCGGACCTGGTCATAGAAAAAGGTAACTGAGTCTGTGTGTTTTATTTCGATCTCTGCTAGCTAACTTTTATGCCAAGAACCTCATTAATGAAACCATTGTGCTGGCTGCATGGTGGACATAATAGTGGGACCATCTGTTACACATTTATACATGCACACAATATAGCAATATTATTTGGTCAACATCATCCCCCAGGATTTTCCTGTCTTTCCCCTCTTCCCTCCCCTCGACTCTTTCCCTTTGATTTTTGTGAGACTTTTCTTCCCTTTTTCCTCTCTAGCTACCATATGTGGAGAAAAAGCATCCAATTCTTGACCTGTTTCTTTTTTATTTGGTGCTGGCAAATGAACACAGGGGCCCTTTACCACTAAACCACACCCCAGCTCTTTTATTATTATTCTTTTAGATGTACCTTTATTTTATTTATTTTTATGTGGTGCTGAGGATCAAACCCAGGGCCTCACATATGCAGGCAAGCACTTTGCCACTGAGCCCCAGCCCCCACCCCCAGCTTTTTGAGACAAGATCTTGCTAAATTGCCCAGGTGGGCCTTGAACTTGTGATTCTCCTGCCTCGGCCTCACAAATACCTGGATTTCAGGTGGCTTTCCTTGTTTTCTCTTTTGAAGTGGGACTCCTTAAGGTCCAGAGCCAGATTCTGATACCCACCCCCCGCACACACACACCTTGGGGTTTAGTTTACTTAATTCCCACACACACACACCTCCATCCTTTGATTCTCAAAGCAAAGTACGGGCCAGAGTTGCCCATATATTTTGTTGATGAACACAGACTTCCTTCGTGTTCTCCTTGGTAGAGTTGAAGTCTCCATCGGCCACCCAGTGACCAGCCTAGGGCACTCAGCCAGTCCTCTGAGGGCCTGAGCTCTTTCTCCCTGCAGAACGGGCAGAACCCAGTGTTGTTGTGTGAACCTATAAATACAATCAGTAAGAGTGTAAGTTATAGGTTATAGAGTAGTAAAAAAATAGATTATTGATATGTAAGATTTTGATAAGTGAGATAAGACAATTATAAAGCAAGAACTGTCACAGACTGGTCTAAGACTCCATTTTGCTGCCTTCTGTTAAGAAAAACAAAAACTGTTACAAGAGCTGTTTCTGGGGCTGGGGATGTGGCTCAGCTCGCCTGGCATGCATGCGGCTCGGGTTCGATCCTCAGCACCATGTACAGACAAAGATGTTGTATCCACCGATAACTAGAAAATATTAAAAATTCTCTCTCTACTCTTTAAAAAAAAAAAAAGAGCTGTTTCTGAGAAACTAAAACGAAAGCAGATTTCTTATATTGTTCTTTGAACTTTGTAACCCACAAAATGTACTCAATTAAGGATATCGTGGTCTTGGTGACCAACTATGAACCAGAGTCTCGCCCCCACTAACCACCTGCTGGAGCTCAGCATATGGTGTCTAACACCTGCTCGAACCCAAGATGCCAATGCCTTGCGCTAATTGCTGTCTTAGCGTCTATGACTGGCTTGCATGACGCTAAGCAAAGTCCCCAAGCTGTGGTTTTTCGTCCTTTTTCCCAAGACATAGGCCAGGAAAAGGCTGTTCTCCCACACAGCTTCAGTCTCTAGGGTGGGTGACAGTCCCCCACCAGGTGAATAAAGCTCTCTTTGATTTGAATTCGGACTTTGAGCAGTTTCTTGACGGGGCTCCCCATAACACCCAGGAGGCCTCTACACTACAGCCCGGGCCCTTTTTATTTTGTATTTTGAGACAGGGTCTCGCTGAGTTGCGCAGGCTGGCCTACGCGATCCTCCTGCATCAGCCTCCTGTGTCTCTGGCACGACAGGCGGGTGCCGCCACGCCCTGCTGCCCGGCCTGGGCCTCCATGCCAGGCAGGCCTGGGCCTCCCAGCCCACGTCCCCACTCGAGGGGGGACATGGCAGGGACGCGCCCCTCTCGGTGCCACGGGGTGCCCTTCTGGAAGCAAGTACGTCGCGGGGCCGACAGTCGGGACAGGGAGGATCCCAGCCTGGCCGAGCGCCCACAGCCGGGTCATCTGGCGGGCCGTGAACTGAAATCCTCGGAGAGGCGGCCGCAGCCTTCTGCTGCGCCAGGCCCACAGGGCCGGAACGCAGTCACCACCACCAGACTCTGACGCAGGGCTCGAAACAGCCGCACGCACGCACGGACGCAGGGACGCACACACGCACGCACCGGGCGCTCTGATCCCGTCCAGCGAGTTACGCACCTCAGCGAGGCGTGGCCTCGGTCGCAGCACGCTCGCACGCACGCACGCACGCACGCGCCGGCCGTCCTGGCTCCGCCCCTCCGGCTGTCCCTCCCAGCGGCCGTGGGGCGGGCCTTGGCGCGGTGCAGTGGGGGCGCGGTCAGGAGTGGTGGCCCGGGTCGCGGGTGCTGCCCCGCGGTGGAGGGGAGGGTCCGGCAAATTAGAGGACGAGGCTTCCCGACCCTGCACGCTGCGCGACGGCGGGGCCGACCCCGCCCCGGGGGAGGAGAGCCCCTTTGCTTAGGGGGAGAGGAAGGAACGCCCCCCAATCCTAGGGAAGGAGATCCCCGCCCCGGCCCTCCTAGAGCAGGAGTGCCCTGCTGCCCTGGAACGGCCCAGCCGGTGCGCCCACATGTCTGCCCAAGGCGGCGGTGCGGATGGGCGGGTCCCTGTGTCCCGGTGCGGGTCCCGGGCTGCTGACCTTCCCGGGGCACCGGCCTCACGTGGCAGAACAGGTGAGGGTCGAGGGTCACCACTGCGGGTCGTAACCGGGCACTCCCGCTGAGCATCCTCTCCTAGTTCCCTGCTCAGGACTCCGGGTCTTTGCCACTATCTCGCCCCAATTTCCTGGGTGGCCCAAGGGCCAAAGAAGGGACTTACCCAAACCCTTCCGTGCAAATGTGCAAATCAGCCTGCTCCGTGGGGAGAGCTGTGCTGAGGCCCCACTCCCTGCACCCTCCGGAGGCCTCTTATCTGATTTCTGGCTCCCAGGTGGGGCTCAGGTTACACCTGTATCAGGAGCAGTGACACCGCAGTGGCTAGGAACACGTTCGATTTCTGTCTGCAACCCATTTTCAGCTTTTACACTTCTTGATCTGGGCACATAACTGCTACTTGCCTCATGGTCAAAGCCCATGAAGGTAGAAGCTCATGAAGGTTAACCGTGGCCCTGAAATGCCAGCAAGCGGTCAGTCCTATGTAGGTAGTTAAGGGGAGACCTGTTAACTCCCTAGAAATACTCCATTTACTCTAGGAACAATGGCAAACTGCTCCAGATGGGTTCAAAGCAGATAGATTGTCCAGATTCTCTTGGTAGAAGGGAAAGCGTTCATACTGACTGGACAAGTGGTCAGTAAGCATGCCCATTTCTACTTGGAAGGTTCTAGAAGACATTTTTCTGAATCTTTCTGGTTTTTGTTTTGTTTTTTTTTTTTAACCAGAGTTCGGGGATTGATTCCAGGGACGCTTTATCCCTGAGCTACACCCACAGCCTTTTGTATTTTGAGAAAGTATCTTGCTAAATTGCTGAGGCTGACCTGGCCTCGAATTTACAATCCTTTGGCCTTACAACCCTTCTGCCTCACCGTCCTCCAATCCCTGGGATTACAGGCATGTGCCACCATACCCAGCTGAAAAACCATCCTTTGATAAGTAGCCTTCTGCCCCTAGAAACCACAGATGGGTACCTAGAAACTTGAGGGCAGCACTGACTCAGTCCCTTACTGAGTTTTCTCATACATAAGAAAACTCAAATGGAACCACCGTTTGACCCAGCTATCCCACTCCTTGATTTATACCCAAAGGACTTAGCATCAGCATACCATAGTGACACAGCTGCATCAACATTTTAGCAGCTCAGTTCACAATAGCTAAACTATGGGATCAACCTAGCTGCCTTTCAACAGGTGAATGGATAAAGAAAATGTGGTACATATGCTGAATGGAGTATTACTCAGCCTTAAGGAAGAATGAAATTATGGCATTTGCAGGTAAATGGATGGAACTAGAGAATATCATGCTAAGTGAAATCCCCAAACCAAAAGCTGAATGCTAATCCATAATGGGAGCAGGGGATAGGGAAGAATGAAGGAAGTTTAGTTGTGTCAAGGGGAGTGAGGGAAGGGGTGGGGCTGTGAAGATGGAAAGGACAGTAGAAAGAGACATTATCCATATTTACATGTCTGATTGCCCTATTGGAGTGACTGCACCATGTACAGGCAGAGGAAGGTTGTGTACAATGTGTTCAAATGCATTCTGCTGTCATGTATAACTAATTAGAACAAATTTTTTAAAAAAGTTCATTCTGGGGGTGGGGAGGGCTGAGGTTGTGGCTCAACAGTAGAGCGCTCACCTAGCACACAGAAGGCGCTAGGTTTGATCCTCTGCACCACAAATAAATAGATAAAATAAAGGTATTTTGTGTCAACTACAACTAAAAAATATTTATTTAAAAAGAGTCCATTCTCTCACTATGAGAAAAAATATTTTCTGGCATAGAAAATGAATTAAGCAGAAATTTTATTTATTCTTCTCCTCAACTTTTTTTGTTGTGGTTTTGTGGGGGGTTTTGTTTTTTGTTTGCTTTTTGGTACCAGGGATTGAACTCAGGGGCACTAAACCACTGAGCCACACCCCTATCCTATTTTGTATTTTATTCAGAAACAGGTTCTCACTGAGTTGCTTAGTGCCTTGCTTTTTCTGAGGCTGGCTTAAATTCCGGATCCTCCTGCCTTAGCCTCCCAAGCTGCTGGGATCACAGGTGTGGGCCACCTGGCAGGGCTATTATTTTCTTCAAGCATTGTTACAAAATTTTTCTAAACATGTCCCAACTTAAATCAAATGCAGTTTTCAAGTAAAACACAGTGAGGTGAAGAAATTTTTTAGATTGTGCCAGGCACATTGGTACACCCCTGTAATCCCAGGAAGCTGAGGCAGGAAGATCCAAGTTCAAAGCCAGCCTCAGCAACTTAATGAGCCCCTGTCTCAAAACAAAAAAATAAAAAGGGCTGGGGAGGAGACTTAGTAGTTGAGTGCTTCTGGGTCCAATCTCTGATACAAAAAGAAAAAGACAAAAAAACCACCTCTCATTTAGAAAAGTCAACATCAGGTCTGGGGTGGCTGAGTGGTTGAGCACTGGTCCGGCATGCAGGAAGCCTTGGGTTCACTCCCCGGCCCTGCAGGTGTGCGTGCGTGCACACATACAAGTGTCTAAAAGGCATTTGACCAGGGAAGGGTTTTCGTGTGATTTAGAGGCGCTCATTCCTCGTGTCTTCCTCCCGCCTCAGCCTCCCGAGCAGCTGGACCGCAGGCATGCACCCCTGCACCGGCTTCCTCCAGTCTTGAGTCAGCACAGGCCCTGGTCCCTGGCTGGCAGTCAGCCCTCAGCACTGTGAAGCTCTGTGGCCACAGAGAGACCCTGATTGCAGGCGCTGAGGGTGCACAGCTGGCCTGCAGGACGTGACAGGCCTGGAATCATATTGGAATGAGAGCTTCCTTATTCGGCTTAGTCCCAAACTCCTGAATCATAAGCTCCTGTGTGGCTTGCAATAGCTCAGAAGCCATTGACAGCCTGTTCCTGCTTCCTCCTGATCTGCCCGGCAGACTGCAGTTGACGTCAGAGCAGTGCTATTAGGTCATCAGAGAACGTGGAGAAGGGCAAAAAGCAGCAAAACCTGGGTTCTTTCCCCTCAGGGGCTTTTCCCTACTTACTTTCTCTGATAATAAGGCCCGGTCCCGTCCGGTCACGCAGTTTCCTCTGTCATCCTCGGGGTCCTGGGACTGAAGGAACAGGCCACCATTCGTCTCCTTACCACCAGGGGTCGCCCTTTCCCATGGAACACCTGCTTAATTCTATAGTGACGTGAGACAGGGTGAGGGGACTGTGGCTTTGGCCCTGTGTTCATAATTTAATGGCTTTTTTGGGGGGGGGCACTGGGGACTGAACTCGGAGGCACTCAGCCACTGAGCCACATCCCCAGCCCTATTTTGTATTTTATTTAGAGACTGAGTTGCTTAGTGCCTTGCCATTGCTAAGGCTGACTGAACTTGTGCGTGATCCTCCTGTCTCAGCCTCCTGAGCCACTGGGATTACAAGCTTGGCCACCGCGCCCATCGTAATTTAATGGCTTTGATCCAACGCCTGGAGTGCATCTCCTCTTCCGTCAGCTCTTCCGCTGGTAAAGGAAGGATGTAGGGATGGAGATACATCCTGAGCCTGTGTCCAGCCCCTCCAAGGGAAGGTGGAAGTTCAGCCAGTTTTCCTAGCCCCTCCCCTTGCCAGTCTAGGGAAAAAGAAACAAGGACAGGCAGGGCAGGGCAGGAGATCTGGAAGGCAGCTCCCAGCAGGAGGAGGAGGCTGCTGTGCACAGAGAGAATCCTGGGGGAGTAGCAGTGTCCACTTCAGGCTTTGAATGTGGCCCTGCTGCTCTGCCACTGCAACTGGTTTTTAAAATGGACACTGTTTCTTTCTCTCCCTGCTCCTCCCTAAACTCTCCCCCTCCCTAATCTCAGGGGAGACAGGATCACCTTTTTGGCCCATCCTAGGCAGAGGTATCTGTCCCTGAGCACACACCCACCATAGGAAAGAAGTCATCCAGACTTTGGAGATGGCACCAGAACGTCTCAGAAACGACCATCTCCCAAATTAACTCCAACAGAGAGCACAGGGAATGCAGCCTTTGAGTCACCTCTTTAACAGCCCCAGTTCCTGCTGATGGATCACAGCCTCTGAGACAGGAATGCCCTGTGTCTCCTTTGCTAGCAAAACAACAAACTTTTTTCCTTTTTCTCAAAACTGTGTCCTGAGTACTGGACTGGCATCGGGGACAAGGATGGAGCTTTCAGCAGCAGGGGGAGAGCAGAAGGGTGTTTGGGAAGGTCAGGGGAGAAGAGTCCCCTCTGGCAGGTAGACAGAGAAGACCCAGAGGGTGGAGTGGTCAGATAAGGATGTGCTTGCACCTGAGAGGGGCTATGCTCAGCAGATAAACAGAACAAGCCTCAGGGCCTGTGCCAGGCCTGGGACTGGTGATATGGGCAAGAAAGGAACAAGACAGGGCATTTTGACACATTGTACACAAATGGAGCAAAACTTCTTGCTCCTCTGGCTGAATATGGTGCAGAATGACTCCCAGGGTGTGATCTAGTAGTGAACCTGACAGGCAGGGTGACCGCCCACTTATCCTGGAGAAGGGCCCCCACAGGCTGGCTCTGGAGCAAGCATGGAGGTTTCTGTTGGAGCCATGGGGGTCTGCCGTGGTCTGGGACCACACCAAGGAAGGGTCCCTCAGCTGTGGCCTGCAGGCAGAGGGGGAATGGGCAGGGCAGGCCCATAGAGGCCACGTGACATTCCATCTCCTCCAGCAGGGCCAGGCTTCCAGAACGGGCCTCTGCCTCCTGCTGGGCAGAATATGAGAGTGGGCAAAGGGAACAAGCTAAAGATTAGCTCAGGAAGCTATGGGGATGCCTGGAAGGAGGATCCGCCCTGGAGGGCAGAGGGCTGGGCTCCCGGAGGGAGAGGAAGGGAAGGGATGGTCCTCAGGGCACAGGCATTGCCTTTGGGGGACAGGGGTCTCTGTGTGTGAAATGTTTTGAAGTGCAACTTACTTATGAAGAGTCTTTCTTCTTTTTTTTCACTTGATGGTGTTCCGTTGGTCTGCTCTCTGAGAACTTAACAGAGCCCTTTCTTTCTGCCAACTGAAATTTCCTCAAGTCCAAGAATGCAAAATGGCCACCCCAGGCCCACAAGTCCAGAGAGAAGGCGGGTATGCCTGAGTCCTGGGAAACATGGAGGCAGAGGCTGCAGAAGCAGGTGGGGCCTGGTGGACAGGAGGGAGACTGGGGGCCACCGGGAGCCTGAGGCAGGAGAGTTGAGAGTCCCAGGCCCTCTTGGACCACATGGCAAGGCCCTGTCTCAAAAACACAAAAGACAAGAAGCATGTGATCCTCATTCAAGGAGCCACAAGGGATACTGCCACACCTGCTGGGAACAAAGGTTCTAGAACCAAACAGGGCAGGCCAGTGGGTCAGAGGGAGCAGGGTGGTGCCAGCTGCTCCTGCACCTTGCTCTAGAGGCCAGAAAAGCCCACATCACCTCTCACCCCAGCCCTGACCAAAGCCAGGAATCCACTCTTAGGAAAAACATGGCCTTCCGTCCACTTTCAGGGGAGAGGAGGGAGGGTCTGATACAAGCAGCAGTAGAGGATCAGCACAGGGGGCGGGGCAGAGACCCCATCTAGCAGCCCTCCTCCCCCCATCATGGGTGTCACCAGGGCAAGCTGACTCACTGCTGTCACTGAAAGCCACCTCGGGAGGGCGCTGGGGTGGAGAGAGGGCCCTCTGCCAGCGGGTCATCTCGGCCATCCTCTCTCCGTGGTGCACATGGCTCCCTTCTAGGTTGTCCCTAATGGCAACTTGAACCCAAGCACACAGAGCTCAGTGGGTTTCCACCAGGGGCGCACTGGCCCCGGACTTGGCCACCTCTCTGCTGAAGATACCCCAGCACTCAGCACCCCTTGCCCTCTGCCTTCTCCCCACCCTCACCCTCCTCTCCCTGTCTCCCACCCAACCCTGGCCAGGCCTCTCCTGGTGCCAGCCACAAGGCTCAAGCTCAGGTTCAGAGGTGCCTCCTTCCACCAGATGGAAACCCCATGCCTCCCCTTCCCACCCCAGGAGGACAGTCCTGGCCCTGCCAGCACCCTGCAGGATTTCTCCTTCCCTGAGTTTCCCTGGTGGAGCAGAACCTGGCTATAGGACCCACCTCAGCCCAGCATCTCTCTCCAGGGCTGGCTTCCCCTGGCACAGTGGCCCCCTTGCTTCCTTATATCAGAAATCCTGGTCACCTTTCTCCCTTCTTTTTTATTTACCCCAATATTTTATATATAAACATATATAATTATTATTTCTGAACTGGGGATTGAACCCAGGGACACTTAACCACTGAGCCACATCTCCAGCCATTTTTATTTTGAGGCAAAGTCTTACTAAGTCACTTAGGACTTTGCTAAATTACTAAGGCCGGCCTTAAACTGTCGTGTCTCAGCCTTCTGGGCCGCCGGGATTACAGGCGTGCACCACTGCACCTAGCTTATTATTATCAATAATATTATTGTCATTTTTAAAATTCCAAGGGTCTAAGAGTAAAGCTATGGCCATGACTCTGGGTCTTCTTGGTCCCTCCTTCCTGAGGGCACCCACACTGGGGCTCTCCCTGTGGCTTCTTGGCAGCCATTTGGTGTGATCCCACTGATGCTATGGTTTCCTTTCTAGGTTAGAGTTCTTAACCAGCTCTGGCTAGTGTGGGTGGAAATAACTTATGACAAACAAACGTGCTGGGGGTCCTGGGTGGAGGGCAGGGGTTGGGGGTAGTTGAGCTTGGAGCAGTGCTAAGTTTTGAGGCTGACGTAGAACTTGTGCTTTTCCTGCCTCAGCCTCCAGAGTTGCTGGGGTCACAGGTGAGCATCATAACACCTGGCCAGAACCGATTGATTTTTGACAACTCCCTCCACAATTCTTATGATCAGACAAATGGAAAAAACACTGCTCTAAATAGCTCTATCCGCCCCCACCCCCACTTTTTTTTTAGTTGTCGATGGACACACCTTTATTTATTTTTATGTGGTGTTGAGAATGGAACCCAGGGTCTCACATGTGCTAGGCAAGCGCTCTGCCCCTGAGCCCCAGCTCCAGGGCCCCCCCACCACCATTTTGTTTTGTTTTGCAGTAGAGGGACCAAACCCAGGGCCTCACTCATGCTAGGCAAGTGCTCTGTGGCTGAGCTGCATCCCCAGCCCTTTTTAGTTTGAGACAGTGTCTAGCTAAATTGCCAAGACTGGCCTCAAACTTGAGGTCCTGCTACCTCAGCCACTGGGTGGCCAGGATTACAGATGAGTGCCATCCCCATGCACCCCGCTGGCTGCTGGTTTTCTAAGGTGGATTTAGACGCTCCTATACACTGTGGCCTGCTCTCACTGGACATTGGAAGCTGGGCTCTGAAAAACCTGAGAATCACCTTGTGCTCTGGAAGAACCATAAAACGGCTCTGGGTGCTGCCAGAGCGTGTGACAGTAAACCTTCACAGTGTGAGTTTCTACCAATGTTTCTAGGGACTCCTCCAGAGGGAATGTCTGTGGTGTAGCAAAGCACCTATGCCAGAGATGAGGAGGAGGTGTCCAAATCGGCCTGTGTGACAGTAAACAGCAAGGTTCTGCAGGGCTGGGGGTCACCGAGCACCTTCCTGCCTGCTCCCAGGTCTGTGCTGGTGGTGGCCTGCCCAGATGGCTTGGGCTGCAGCCTCCACCTGGACCATGGCATTTGCCTATGCAAACCCCAGGCAGAGGGAAGAGACCACTGGGGTGAGGGCAGGGACTCTGGGAAGCGCTCTACTGGGGTTTAATGGTGGGGTGTGTCCATTACCTTCTTTGCGCTCTGGTTTGTGGTCTCTAATCCCATAGGAGGTCTCTATGAGTGAGGGAAGTTGCCCCTGCTTTACATTCAGCTAGCTAGGAGGGAAGGACAGGAGTGGACCTGTGTGCCTAGCTTGACTCTTGTTTTTTTGGTGGTTATTACTGGGGATTAAACCCAAGGGCACTTGACCACTGAGCCCCATCCCCAGCCCTATTTTGTATTTTATTTAGAGACAGGGTCTCACTGAGTTGCTCAGCACCTCACCATACATTGTTGAGGCTGGCTTTGAGCTCACAATCCTCCTGCCTTAGCCTCCCTGGCTGCTGGTATTACAGGCATGTGCCACCGTGCCCGGCTCCTGGTTTGACTCTTGTTCTTTTTTGTTGTCATTTTTCCTGCACCACTAGGGTTCCCGATTAAACCACCCCAGTGACTCTGCATGAGTTTTATTTATTTTTTCTTTTTTTGTATTACAGATTGAACCGGGTTACCACTGAGCCACATCCCCAGCCCTTTTAATTTTCTATTTTGAGATAAGGTCTTCCTAAGTTACTGTGGGCCTTGCTAAATTACCCAGGCTGGCCTCAGACTTGTGATCCTCAGCCTCCCCAGTCCCTGGGATCACAGGCATGTGCCACAGAACCCAGCTCTTCATGGCTTCTGAAATCCTGGTCCCATGACTCACCTGGTCTCCTCTTAAGGCCATGGCCAGCTCCAGCCCCAGGCTCTCTCCTCAGTGCCCCAGCTTCATGCCCTCCAAAAGCACAGGTGCCTGGGCTCAATTTCTTCTTTGTGCCAAAGGTCAGTCATCACCAAAGCAGAAAATGCAAGAAAGCTACAGACCTCAGAAGGTCCCATATCCACAATTATAGTGTATTTTGTGGCTCAAATGGTCAGACACCCGACCTGCCCTCCCTTTATCTCAACACTTCTCAGAAGTCAGTGTTCCAAAATTTACTTGGTCCTCAAGGAAGCCCACAAATGCCAAAGAATCTAATGGCATCACAGGGGATCGGGGTTCAGACCCCATGTTAGAGGAGGATCTGCGGTGGTCAGCACCCAGGCAAACCTCAGAAAGAAGCCCCCTCACTGATTACAGGCCTTGGAGAAGCCCTTCAGCTTCTCCGAGCTTCCGCGTTAGAGACTGAGTTGTGTCCCCACACTAACATGCTGAAGCCCTAACTCTTAGTATGGCTGTCTGTGGGAGATAGTTCTGTGTACAGATAAGAGGTCTGTGAGGACACAGGGAGAGAGGTCACATCAGGAACCAACCCCAGTGACCTGCAGAGATTCTAAGCCTCTCAGTCTGTGGCATTCTGTTGTGGAAGTTTGAGCTGATTAATACACCCAATCTCTTCTTTGAAAAGTATAGATGAAACTAGTGCCTGTGTCATGAGATTATTTTGAGAATCCAACAAGGAAATACAGACGTAATGCTGTTCATCTTTCTACAGCATCTTCACCTCCTGGAATAGTGCCTAGAGGTTCAATAAATACCCACTGAATAGACCCATCCATGAAAAGTGATGATGTCACACTGAATCTCAGGGCCTATTTCTGAGCTCCTCGCTAGCCTTCATCTCTCGGCTCATTGGTCACCACTCGCCAGCCAAGGGCAGCAGGAGCCAGGCTCAGGGAAGTATGTGCAAGGGCCATCTTGTTCTTAATTGGAACTACCAGCTAAAGCATCATTCTCTGTGAGGCTGGAGATGGTGCTGTGTAAATTGGCTCTCCCTGGCACCCTTGAGGCCCTGGGTTAGATTCCCAGCACTGGCTGAAAACCAAGCAAAACAGGGGGATGAGAAGAAGAGCAAGAGGAAGAGGAGGCATGGACATGGATCAGAGCCCAAGGAAGGCTGCCTTCCCTGGTCCCACTTGGTCTGCTCCTAGGGGCAGAGAGACTGGAGACCACAACTGTGGGGGAGGAGAGCTGGGACTGGGAGTGGGCCCTGGGAGTGTCCTGGGTGAAGTCCACTAGAGTTGTAGGCCACAGCTGGCCCACCTTCCCAGTGCTTAGGAGATGCAAATAATGGGAACAATAGGCCCCTGTTCCCAGGCCACCAGTCGCAGATCCTGGGTTCCAGGGAGGTAGAGGTCCTGTACACTGCCATGGTGAGAGTTGGTGGTCCCAGGGTAGCCTCAGCACACAAGCCTGTCCGTGCTAGGGGCCAGGGCACGAGAGGCACTTGCTAGGCTGACTACCCGGCCCCTTCCCTCTGGCTCTTTCCAGGAGGAGCGTAGGAGCAGCAGCAGCAGGCCCCAGTGAGTACCAGGGAGGGCTCTCCATTCCCTTGCTTCCACTTTGCCCTACCCTCTGCAAAGCACCTGCCCCAGGGGCAGTGCTGGGTCTACCCCACTCCAAGGACCCTACCTGTACTCCCACCCTCTGTCACCCCACTCCAAGGACCCTGCCTGTACTCCTACCCTCTGTCACCCGCGGGCCAACTCATCTACCTTTTCACCCTGAGGGCACTGGCTCTGTCCCCAGCCTCCTGCTCTTGCTGCCCTAGTGCCAGGGGCATGGTGTCCTACAACTCTAGGGCACTCACACTGTGCGAGAATGTCCTAGAGTGCCAGGTCTAACTGACAGGAGCTCAGAAGCCCCCTGAGCAGAGTTGACTGCAGTCTGCTTGCAGGTTGGGGCCACCCCTTCCACCCCCCAGATGTGTGGGTAAGTGACGGGATCCCACAAGTAGGGTGTCCCCTAGGGCCCCCCGACACGCATCACTGGGATCCAGCTCTCCCACCTGTCTTGGCCAACATCTGCAGCACAAGGGCAGAGGACTAGCCCAAGTGGGACTGTGCCTGGGAGCCTTGTTTCCAAAATGCCCACCCATGGCCTTCAAAATGACCTCATGGCTCTGCCCTGCCATGGTGCTGTGTTCCTTTAGTTAAAAGGATGGAGAGGGGGTTACTAGAGGAGGGTGGACTGGGAGGAGGTGAGGCCTGTCTATCTGTTCAGATGTCTCAGCTTGGAGAGAAGATGTACTGGGCCCCTCTCCTCTGTCTGCCCCAGAGACCTGGAGACACAGGGTAAGTCCAGCTGCTGAGGCTGGGGTGGGGCAGGGGGCAGCAGGCAGAAGCTACTGGGGTCCTGGACCTACTCCATCCTTCCCTATCCAGCATCCCTTCCTAAAGGCCCGAGAAGAGGACGATGAGGAGGACAAGTATGAGCTGCCCCCCTGTGAAGCTCTGCCTCTCAATCTGGCCCCTGCGACCCGTCCTGGAGCGGAGGAGGACTCCCTGTACCTGGGTGAGGGCCGGCAAGTGGAGGCGGGAGGCGCCCACAAGGGAAGACCCTGAGTCCTTGCCTCTTCTCCCGGCCTGCGCAGGCATGGAGGGGAGCTGCCCTGGCTGCGGGGCCTCCGGGCCAGGCGCAGGGGCTGGAGAAACGGAGCGGAGAGGCGGGAGGGAGAGAGCGAGCGCGTGACCGAGGCGGCCGCAGGAGGCTGGGACCCTGGCCGCGCCTTGGGGGCCGGGTGCCCTCTAGCCCGCAGTGCACCCTGCGCTGGCCTCCCACTGCGGGCTTCAGCGGCGGGCCAGGGAAGCTGGCCTTCTGGTTGCCATGGCGACGGGGATGCGCGCAGCCAAAGAGGGAGGGGAGCGGGCGGGGGCGGGGGAGAACCGGGGGCGGGGGAGAACCGAGGCCCGGGGGCCGGCGGAGGAAGCCCGCCCACGAGCGGGGGGTCTTTTACAGATCGCCCCGGCCCTGGGGGCCCTTCCAAGCCAGCGCCCCGGCCTCGGCCTTCCCCGGCGAGCGGCCTTCTCGCAAACGCCTCTTTCCCCGCGCGCGCCTCCCCAGGCCCGCGTGTCCCCGTGAGTATGCGCGGCACCTCGTTGGCAGGCTCGCCCACATTTGCACTAGAGGCCTCTGAAATGTAGGGGCCAAGCTCAGAAGACAGAGCCCATAACCTGGGTCGCCGTCGTCCCGCCCCTGGTCCCTTCCTGTGCCCATCGCTTCAGCAGGACACCCGCTCCTGCTCCCACAGCTTGCCCAAGCTGGGACAGCTGGGACAGGAGCCAGCTCCGTGACCCTCCTGGACCCTGGGCCTGAGAACCCTGCTCAGGGAGTGAATCAGCACTCTCTCAGCTGCTGGTCACTGCCAGCCCCCACTCCGAATTCCATCTGGGTTATGGATTTGAAAGCTACCACTTTCATTCTGTATGTAAAAATGGAATAAAAACCAGGGAGGGAGTGGCCACAGAGGAGAGCAGAGCCAAGTGTGGTCCCTTTTCTTCTTGTGTCTGGTGGCGGTTTTTAAGGCTGCAGGGATGTTACACTGGCCATCCAGGCAGTCCATCCCTGCCTGCCCATGCCTCAGTCCCTCCTCCCTCCTCCCTCACGAGCCCCATTGTGCCCACAGCTGAAGGCAGCAGCGAACCTGCAGGTGGCATCAAAGCAGGCACCTGACTTTGGGAGTCGAGGTAAGGGGAGTCCTCTCTTTCCTGGCTGCATCCTGGGAGGGGAGTCCTCGACCCCCACGGAGTAGAATTGAGCTGGCTCATCACCTTCTCAGCTGCCCCTCCTTTCTACCTGCCAATCCCCAGAAGTAGGGAGTCTAGGTAGGCAGTGAGCAAATGGCCTAGACTCTAGCCCTGTCTGCACCTGGAGTAATCTCTGAGTCAGTTGAGGGACACCCCACAATGAAGTGGTCAGTCTTGAGGGCCTTCTACTGAGACATCTGAGCCAGTCCCTATTAAGGGCATTCTGGTTCTGCCTATAACCCTTGCCACCGCTGTCCACAGACTAGCCCTTATGGTCCATTGCCCTGAGGTCTGTTGACCCAGAACCCTGGGAGGTCAGGATAGGGAGGGACCTGGGGAAAGAAGAGGCCTTGCAGGGTGACCTTCTCCTGCTCAAGGCCAGCACATTCCCTTCTACTGTGCTCACTGGTTGCTAAACCCTCCAGACCTTGAGAGTGGCTTTGCTTTTTGGACCAGCCCAAAGTCATCTGGAGCCATGCCTGGCAAATGGGTGGGGAGGGCAAGCTGGACACCCACAGGGTTGGGTAGAGCATGGCTTTCCCTGGGGCTTTGAAGCTGGCTCTGAAGACCCTCTGCAGAGACCTCCCAGGGTTCTCACCCTCTCCCTGCTGGTTCTCTCTTTTTCCATGCAGAGTGGGGTGCACCCGCCAGAGTGGTAAGCTGCCCCATCCCCACCTCCATTCTAGGGTTCTGGCTGGAAAGCCACTTGGGTGGGTGGGCCTTGGAGGGCCAGGAAAGATCCCTGAAACTAGGGGAAAGGCCCAGTGCCTCAGGCCCCTGGCAGGTGTGGGATTGCTGTCCTGAGGGCCTCCCAGCACCTGCACTTCCTGTGCTGTCTCTGAAGGGGAGGGGCTTACAGGATGCCCCTCCCAGGCAGAGGAGCACTTTTGACCACTTAAGCTGATTTCTAGAAAGGGCCACTGGTGAGAAAAGAGTGAGGTGCCCGAGCCTCCCCCATTACTGCCTCCTTCCTGCCCCGCCCCACTGCTTAGGTCAGAGGCCCCCTCCTCCTAAAGTGAACCCCCAGGGCTGGCCACCTACACCCCTCCCTACCCTAGGTGCCAAGCCCTGTGAAGAAACCTGAGGAGGACATCTACCTGGAGTGTGAGCCTGACCCAGGTGCTGCTCGGTTCCCCCCAGACCATCTAGTCCTACTGCATCCAGCTGTCCCCAGCAGGCTCCCTCTCCTGCCCCATCTTCTCCCCACCCCCCTACACACAGTTACCCTCAGACACCACAAATCTCTTTGCTTCATGGCCCAGGCTGACCCACCCTGTTTCTACAATGAGGTGACCCCACCCGATAGAGCAAGGTCTGGGTGGATCTCTCAACCCTGCAGCCAGGCAAGCCTTGCCCTCAGGTTGGAAGGAGTTCCAGAAAGCCCCACTGCAGAGAAGCCGAAGGCCCTGCTCCTCCCTGACCCACTGCTTGGATTTCCTGGGCTGCTGTCCATCCAAGCCCAGCCTGCCCTCTCTGTTTCAGTTCCGGCCTTGACTCGGACTCTGAGCTCTCAAGTCCTGCTGCCCCCAGTCCCTCTGCCAGTGACACCTGTGGTGCCCAGGTGAGTGCCCCACCAGATACACAGGCACATGCCTGAGAGCGAGCAAGGGGGCACCAATTCAAGCTCCCCCAGCCCTGATGCAGTGTCCTGGGGTTGCTGGCAGGGGTGACAGGAGCAGTTGGGAGGCTGGGTTTACTGGGGTGCTACTCATGACATGATAAAGACCTGAGTTCTGTCCCCAACCTGCTCCCTGCAGGCCTACCATAACCCCCCAGGAATCTCGGAAGGTAGGAGGCTAGTGGTCAAGGGGGGTGTGAGTGTTGGGAGGGAGGAGCAGGAAGACTTCAGGAGAGGGGCATGCTAACCAGACCTCTGCTGTCCCAGGGAGCAGCAGATGCCACCTCCAAAGGTGAGTACATCATGTTGGGGCACAAACCAGCAGACCCCAAGGCCCCAGGCTCTGTAGGCCCAGACTCCCTCCCACCCCTGGAGACTCATTCCCACTTCTAAGACTTCCCCAGCCATGAAGACCCCACTTTGCTGAGATTAGGCCTGAGCGGACCCTCTTGGGCATTTTCCAGGATCTGCGCCAAGTGGGGAAGCCAAGATTCCTCCTCACTTGGGAGTTACACAAGGGCTGGCTGGTAGGTCCTAACAGGGCACAGACCTACCCACAGGGGAGCATGGGGTGCCCTGCGGTGGGCCTCAGGACTCCTCCCACTCCTGCTCCTGCCCTAACACCTGAAGTTGTGCCCAGAAGCTGCCTTTGCCCAACCCACTCCCAGCCCCAGCTCTATAGTGGCTTTTTCCGGCAGGAAGGAGATTGTCTCTTCCCTCCAGAGGGCCCCCCAGGAGCACCTCTGCTGCTCAGGTGAGAGGGGCTGGCAGCTGACTGTGGTGGAGGCCAGCAAGGAGCAGACCTCTCCCGGAGCCCTCCTGGGCAAGGCAGCTGCTCCACCAAGATCATTCACTGAGCACATGTGCAGTGCCCTGTGGGTGGGACAGTATTGAGCATGCGTATGGTGCCCAGCTGTGCAGCAGCAGGCACTGGCACTTGGCTCTGCATGTGGGGCTCAGTCTGGGGCTGAGACATGTCAGCCCCAGCATCCTCTGCACCCCCCATGCCATCCAGTGCCCACACGTCTCTGAGTGGCTATGTGTGTGCATGCAGGATGGCAGCCTGCTGGGCCAGCCATGGTATGCAGGGAACTGTGACCGGCTTGCTGTTGAGAGGGCCCTGCTTCGCTTCCAAAAGGTGGGCAGCTGCAGGTCCCTGGCCTTCTCCAAAATCCCTTCAGCTCACAGGCTGTGGCTGGCTGAGCAGACGGGAGCAGGAGACCGGGTGGTTCTGGCCCTCCTGAGTTAGGGCTGCGGTGGGCAGTTGAAGACAAGGCCCATGGCTGAATTCTCTCCACAGGATGGAGCCTACACAGTGCGCCCAAGCTCAGGGCCTCACCGCTGTCAGCCTCTCACCCTGGCGGTGCTCCTCCGAGGCCGGGTGTTCAACATTCCCATCCGGCAGCTGGAGGGCGGGGGCCACTATGCTCTGGGCCGGGAGGGCAAGAGCCATGAGGAGGTGAGCTGGAGGAGGCAGGGCGTCTGGGCCAGGGGACAGATCACGGTGCCCGCTGAGGCCTAGCCAAGAGCACGTGCCAGGGGAACCCACAGTTCACATTTTCCTGGGGTGGGTAAAAATGACAGCAGCCCAAGTCTGACCTTCCTCAGAGATACCTGGCACTTTGGGAAGAGGCCTGCCCCTCTTGCCAGGACTCAGTCTGCACAGGGTGGGGCTTTGTGCCTGTCCTGAGTCTTGTGGGCAGAGGGCAGAGTCTCAGGAGCTGACCCATACCAACTTGCACCCAGGATGCAACTTTGCACCCAGTGTTTGCAGGGGTGTAGTCCAGAGGCAGCCACCCACCACTCGGCTCCCCATACCAAGGACAGGCGGAGGCAGGCCACCAGTGGTTTCCCTTAGTCTGGCCACTGGGAGCCCATGGGTGCAATCACAGGGAAGTCACAGAGGCTTGTTGGGACTGGGCTGCAAAATGACAGTGGAGCTTCAGGGGCCACAGGAAAAGGAAAAATACCTGGAGAGGTGTCAACACGCCCCCTGGGCGGCCACAGCTGCCTCAAGAAGCTACTGGCAGCACAGAGCTCAGGGACTCATAAACGCCCTGCCTCCCTCCACAGCTCTTCCCCTCTGTGGCGGCCATGGTCCAGCACTATGCAAAGCATCCGCTGCCTCTGGTAGACAGACACAGCGGTGGCCGGGAGCTCACCTGCCTGCTGTTCCCCACCAAGCCCTAAGTCTACAGTGGACCATACCCATACCCTCCCCCACCCCACCCCCGGCCCACAGTGTGCCCCTAGACCCCCATCACCCAAGATGCCTTCAGGTCTCTTCCCCATCTCCAACATATGGTCCCTGCAGGACCCAGATAAGAAGCACTGACAAAGGTTGGCTAGAGGGAGGAAGAAGCTGCCACCATCCCTTCCTGCAGCACATCAAGGGCAAGCATGGCAGCGTCTGCCCTGTGTACTAGGCCACTTGAGGTGTCCTAGGTAGAGGCAGGATGGTGGCCCCAAGAGGGTGACCTCAGGGAAGCTGAGCCACAAGGAAGCTGTGAACCACCTCACAGCACTGCTGGGACAGCAAAAGGAATCCCTTCACATTCTCTTGGGGACATAGCACCTTTGTGAAGGGCCTAGGTCACCCTGCACTTAGTACCCTCTCAATAAACATTTGCTAGATGAATTATTTTGTGCTGGGGATTGAACCCAGGGGCACTCTACCACTGAGCTACATACCTGGCTTTAAAAAAAAATTTGTTTTAATTAGTTATACATGACAGTAGAACGCATTTATGCACTTTGATATATCATACATAGATGCAATATAATATGTAAAATGAGAATTTATATATATCTATATAATGTTTAATATATATAAAATGAGAATTTTTCTGAATGTACATGTTGCAGAATCACAATGGTCATGCTATCACATATATACATAAAGCAATAATGTCTTTTCTTTCTACTATCCTTCCTATCCCCACATCCCCTCCCCTCTCCTCCCATCACTTCCTTCCACCTAATCTAAGGTAACACTATTCTTCTCTAGTTTCCCCCCTCCTTATTGTGAATTAACATTAAAGAAAACATTTGGTCTTTGGTTTTTTGGGATTAACTTATTTCATTTAGCATGATATTCTCCAACTCCACCCATTTACTGGCAAATGCCATAATTTCATTCTTCTTTAAATCTGAGTAATAATCCATTTTATATATATACCACATTTTCTTTTTTTTTTTTAATTTTTTTTTTATTGAGAGAGTGAGAGAGGAGAGGGGGGGGGAGGAGAGGGAATTTTTTCTCGGCGGACACAACATCTTTGTTGGTATGTGGTGCTGAGGATCAAACCCGGGCCGCACGCATGCCAGGCGAGCGCGCTACCGCTTGAGCCACATCCCCAGCCCCCATATACCACATTTTCTTTATCCATTCATCTATTGAAAGACATCTAGGTTGGTTCCATAGTTTAGCTATTGTGAATTTTTATATTTATATATTTATAAATATATAAATATAAAATAATGTGAATTTTTATATTTATAGCAATGTTTATAGCAGCTATTGAGCTGCTATAAACATTGGCTTGGCTGAATTAATGTAGTATGCTGATTTTGGGTATAAACTGAGGAGTGGGTCAGCTGGGTCAAATGGTGGTTCCATTCCAAGATTTCTAAGGAATCACCCTACTGCTTTCCATAGTAGTTATACCAATTTGCAGTCCCACTAGCAATGTATGAGTGTACTTTTTTTTACCTACATCCTCACCAACATTTATTGTTGATTGTATTCTTGATTGTCATTCTGACTGGAGTGAGATGGAATATTAGTGTAGGGTTTTTTTTAATTTTTAAATTCTAATTTGTTATATATGGCTGTAAAATGCATTACCATTCATATTACACATATAGAGCACAATTTTTCATATCTCTGGTTGTATACAAAGTATATTTACACCATTTGTGTCTTCATACATGTACTTAGGGTAATGATGTCCACCTCATTTCATCGTGGATTTTACATCCCTTGCTTTCCATAGTGGCTGCACCATTTTGCAGTCCCACCAGCAGTGTATGAGTGTGCCTTTTGCCCACATCCTCTCCCATACTTATTGTTGTTTGTATTCTTTTTTTTTTAAGAGAGAGAGAGAGAGGAGAGAGAGAGAATTTTTAATATTTATTTTTTAGTTCTCAACGGACACAACATCTTTGTTGGTATGTGGTGCTGAGGATCGAACCTGGGCGGCACGCATGCCAGGCAAGCGCGATACCGCTTGAGCCACATCCCCAGCCCTGTTGTTTGTATTCTTAATAACTGCCGTTCTGACTGGAGTGATATGAAATTTTAGAGTAGTTTTGATTTGCATTTCTGTAATTGCTAGGCACGTTGAACACTTTTTCGTATATTTGTTGGTCGATTGTACATTTATTGACTGGGTTATTTGTTTTTTTTGGTATTAATTTTTTTAAGTTCTTTATATATCCTAGAGATTAATGCTTTTTTGGAGAGGCATGTGGTAAAGATTTTCTCCCAATCTGTAGGCTCTCTCCCCACATTATTGTTTCGTTTGCTGAGAAGAAGCTTTTTAATTTTAATCCATCCCATTTATTGATTCTTGATTTTACTTCTTTTTCTTTTTAATATTTATTTTTTAGTTTTTGGCCAACACAACATCTTTGTATGTGGTGCTGAGGATTGAACCCAGGCCGCACGCATGCCAGGCCAGCACGCTACCACTTGCGCCACATCCCCAGCCCTTGATTTTACTTCTTGCAGTTTAGGAGTCTTATTAAAAAAGTCAGATCCTAAGTTGACATGATGAAGATTCGGGCCTACTTTTTCTTATATTAGGTGCAGGGTCTTTGTTCTAGTGCCTGTCTTTGATCCACTTTGAGTTGATTTTTGTGCAGTGTGAGAGATAGGGGTTTAATTTCATTTCATACCCGGCCCTTTTTATTTTTTATTAGAGGCAAGGTCTTGCTAAATCCAAGCTGGCCTTGAACTTGGGATCCTCCTGCCTCTGCCATGTCCCTGGGGTTACTGGTGTGTAATCTGACACAACCAGTTTGTCGAATTAATTCTGGAATCTGCTAAGAGACACTGAGATGGTGCCCAAGAGGCTCCATGGTCCCTGAGTGTTGAGATGGTGCCCAAGAGGCTCCATGGTCCCTGAGTGTCACAGGACAGACTGGACGGGATTGGCAGAGGTGCGGTGGGCTAGGCTACATCAGCAAGGGACAGCCAGGTCTCTACTGCATAGGGCTTTTGGCCTTAAATGGGCAGTGCCAGGGAAGAGCAAGGTCAGGCCGGTTGTATTTTCGTTTTGTTTTGCTGTGGCTGCGGGGTGAGGAAGGGAGGGAGACTGAGGGCTGCCTGTCACGGGTTAAGCAGAGAGTGGAGTTCATTAACCACCGCGTGTCCCCGGGGACCAGCTCGGGGAGACCGGACAGCTCGGCTCTGATGGACAAGCGGGGCGGGGGCGGGGGCGGGGCTCCGGGCCCTGGCGCGCCGCCCCGGACGCCCCGTGCGGAAGTGCCAATGACCGCCCTTGCGCGCGCCTCGCGAGCTCCGCAGAACAAAGCGCGGCCCTGCGGAGCGCGCCCCCGCGGCCGTGCCCGCGCCCCTCCGCGCGCGCCGCGTCCCCGCCCTCCGCTGGTCTCGGACCGCCAGAGCCTGGGCCGCAGCGAGCCGCGCGGCGAAGAGGCCGGGCAGGCGCGGAGGGAGGAATACCTGAGGCGATTGAGATGCGACCGCGAGGTGCCCTGACTCTCCACTCTGACTGCTCGCGCGCACGACGGGCGGAGGGCTGTGGCAGGGCTCTGACCGCGCGGGAGCCACGGCCCGCCACCCCAGCCTCTCCCGCAAGGCGCCCGGACTCGGTCGGTGGCGACGCCACTGCGGGCCCGCAGGTTCCGGCGGGGCGCCAGGACGAGGCCGGGCTGGCGGCGCGGCCACCCGCGGGTCTGTCCACCTTGGGACATTGGCCCCTTCGGTTGGGCCTCGGTACAGCCAGACACTGCGTGTCCCCCCCCCCCCCCGCGGCTTTGCAGGGTCTGCAGCCCTGGAAGGGCTGCTCCCTGTGAGGACACAGGACTCGGACCTGTTGTTGCTGAGCTCTGAATTTGTCTGGCTTCCAAGGCCGGAGAAACTGAGGACAAGGTCTCAGGGGGCGCCTTTCAAGGAGCGAGGCTGCGGTCTCCCTGCGGGAGAGGACAGCAGTTCAGGAAGTGGGGTCCCTCTATGACTAGGGCTCTTGAGGGCGGGAAGAGAGCATGGCCTGAGCTGGGCTGCAGGTCTGCACTGAGGTGCCCCCTCTGCTCCTTAAGCCCCAGCCCCTTGCTGCTCAGCCCACCAGTTTGCCCTCCTGGGTGCCCTGTGGGGAGAAGTGCCCCCTCTGCCAGTTGTTCTGGACTAATTGATAAGCCAGAGGTGCAGTCTGTAAAAGGCAGGCCCTGCCCCCACACAGGCCTGGAGGTCAGGAGGGCAGATCAGAGACAAGCGGAAGCCACCACACAGTCCAAGTCCCCCAATGACTAGGCGAGGAGAGGGCTCCTAGGAGCAGACATTTTGCCAACAATGAGAGGACCCACTCCAGGGCGCTCCTCACTGCCTTGTCTTGGCTCCTCGGGTTGAGATGAAGAAATTAAGGCCCAGGAGGGGAGGGAAGTCTGAATGGAAGAGAGAGAAGAGAGGGGTATGCACATTTTTTCCTCTAGAAGGAATCTAGGGGGAGAGACCTGGAAACTAGGGCCAAGGGAGGCCAGAAGTGCTGAGCAAAGACTGACTCAGAACCAAGGCCACAGTCCCAGGAGCCTGGTGTTCCTGCTTCTGGCCTGCTGCCGGCCTAGCCTCTTCTTGGGGCTCTTTTCCTTCACTCACAGCCCTCATCCCTGTCTGAGGACATCCTAGAAGCAGCCCCATGGCCCTGGAGCAGGATGCAGGCCCCAGAGTGCAGTGGGGCTGTGAGGGCTGGCCTTGCCCTCCAGGGCACCTGCTGTCCCATCTTGGCTCCAGAAGGTCCCCAGTGGAGACCTAGAAGAGACAGTGGGTAGCCCAGACGGTCTTACACACACACACATACACACAGGCACTTTTGTACTCTGAGAGGATCCAGAGACAGAGGAGGCACAAGGCAGGGGTGACAGTCCCAGAGGGCCAGAGGACCAGGTTTCCCTCCTGTGAGCCTCCTGTCACAGTCAGCCCTGAGCTGCAACAGAAATAAGTCAAGGCCATGATGGTGCCTGTCATATGGCCTCTGCCTCTCTAGTACCTGGAGCTATGGTGGAGGGTCACCTTTAGTTATCATTTTATTTTTTGGTACTGGTGATTGAACCCAGGGGTGCTCTACCACTGAGTCGCATCCCCAGCCCTTTTTATTTTTGAGACAGGGTCTTGCTAAGTTGCCCAGGCTGGCCTTGAACTTGCAATCCTCCTGCCTCAGCCTCCTGAGTTGCTGAGATCACAGGCATGTGCCACCATGCTCCATCACGGTGGAGGGTCAATTTTTTAAAGTGGTGATCTCATGGGCTAGAGAGAGACCAGACCCCAAGTTCCCAGATCCACCCAGGAGGAGACAGCAGCCAGTTGTAAGAGGATGTCCTGCAGAGACCTTAGCAGGCTGGGTCCTCTCAGGCCCTCCCCTTGCCTGCCCTTCACTGCACATGTTGCTTGCTGCCTGGGTACTTGAGTGACCTGGAAATGGAGGGGCTGAGGAGTCCCTGAAGTGGCTGCTCCCTTGCTGTGCTCTCCCTGACTGCATGAGGCAAGACCAGCAGGCTCCTGGGAGCTGCCCGCCTCATTCCCAGGGCCTGGCAGCCAGCCCTACAGCTGATGCAAGGCCTGGATGGGTGAGCTCAGCCTGTCCCTGGCACTAGAAGCCCCTTGCACCCTGCCTGCTCTCACAAACAGCCATTCACGCCCCCTCTATACCCATTCCCTCCAGAAGCAGGCCCTCCCTCCTTGAGCATGAAATGTTTCTGAGTCGACCCCACATGCAGCCTAGAGTAGAAGAAATGGAGGCCCTAACCCCTCAAGACCTGACCATGCCAGCCATTTTCTTTTTTTTTTTTTAAGAGAGAATTTTTAATATTTATTCTTTTTTTTTTAGTTATCGATGGACACAACATCTTTGTTGGTATGTGGTGCTGAGGATCGAACCCGGGCCACACGCATGCCAGGCGAGCGCGCTACCGCTTGAGCCACATCCCCAGCCCCAGCCATTTTCTTTTACCCTGGGACATTCCCCACTTCCCTCTACCTTTCCATTGAAAAGAGGCCTTCATCCACTGCCCAGATAGGCACTACTGGCCCACCACAATCAAGGACCCTTGGGTGCTGCCATCTCAGAACAGGACTCGCTCTGTGTTGCTGACTAAGCTCAGAATACCTCCCACTATCTCTGTTTACAAAGTGGTCTTAGGGATCCTGGGCTTTGAGGATTGCCTTGGTGAGACCGAGGCCTAGGCAGAAACCAAGGCCCATGGGCTGGGATGTGGCTCAAGCGGTAGCACGCTTGCTTGGCATGCGTGCAGCCCAGGTTTGATCCTCAGCACCACATACAAAGATGTTGTGTCCACCGAAAACTAAAAAATAAATATTAAAATTCTTAAAAAAAAAAAAAAAAGAAAGAAACCAAGGCCCAGGGGGCTGCAGTGGCAGAGCGGGGTCCTGCCCATAGCTCTCACCACAGCTGCATGCGGCTCGGTCTTGCCCACCAGCACACCGCACATGGGCAGGAGGTGGGCTCTGCACAGGCTTGTCGCTGGACAGCCCCATGAGGCAGAAAGGGTGGCTTCTCATGAGCAGCAGCGGGCAGCAAGTGGAGGCGTCTGGGATACCAGAATGTGGATTGGGTAGGGGGAGGGACCGGAGACTTCAGGGAGCACACGAGGAACACAGGAGCTGCCCACTCACACAGGCTCCTCTGTCATTCTGAGTGCAGGCTAGCACTGGCCGGGTTGGAGCTGCTGCCTGGGAGCCAGGGCTGGCAGCAGGACTAGCCATGGCTATGGCCGGCCTCCCTGCTGACACTGGGGCTGGGCAAGGCCTCCCTAATCTGGGCAGTTCTTTCTGGCCCCTGCCTTTTCTCCTCAGCCACATCCAGTCCCCTTCCTGACCCCCATACCCACTTCCCCAGCAGCTGTGGCAGCTGAAGCGAATTCTGAGACTGATGAGCTCCAGTGTCTGGGACTGTGGGCAGGTGAGCACACAGCATCTATGCCCACAGCACCTGCCCCTCTCCAACTCCAGCTGGCAGCCTGGCAGGCAGGCCCGTGGGGGAGCAGGAGGCTCTGGAAAGTCAGAGATGAGATGCCTAGCCCCAGGGCTGGCCTGCAGGGTCCTCCAAGCCCTTTCTTCTGCTCTCCCAGCCCCTCAGGGTCCGAGGAAGGATATCTAAAGAAGAAAGCCCCTCTCTGGCTCTGCCCCGAGCTTGAACCATCCCTGAAGCACTGACTCATTTTTGCTGCTGTGAGAGGTTCCAGCCACATGGTATCACAGTCTAAAAGTACAAAGGAGTATGACACAGAAAGCGGGTCTCGCCCACACCTACCACTCAGCTGCCCCGTTCCCTCCCCAGGGGCCCCCAGGTGCTAATCTGTGGTGCCTCCCCAGACATGGGCTTAATCGATCACTCGGTATTTGGGCCCACAGCTACGGCTGGGCCATAGCCTGCTTAATGGAAGCTTGGGGAGGAGAAGGACAAACTCCTTTGCTTTGACATTCCTTGAGAATGTACCAGAAACAAGCAGAGGTCAATTCTTCCACCATGGGTCCATGGTCCAGTTCTCTGTCCCCTTTCCCTCCCCGCCATTGCTCTACTGGACACCCAGGCACAAGTGAAGACAGGTGGCATTGCCCTCTTTTCTTAGATAAGTTAAGGAATCAAGAGACCCAAGGCCACACACTGGGCACTTGCAGTGTTCCCATACCATACCCCCTAAGTTCTTGGCTATCTTACCACAACTCATCTATGGACATCTCAAGGACAGGTTCAAGGACTCTTCTATGCCCCCATTCCCCATGAGCTGGCAGCCTCTGAGGCCCAGTGATGCTGGCTGAATTGAGGGAGAGAGGGTCTTGTACTGCCAAGGGCACCTCCCAGCCCTGAGGCTTCTAGCTGGATGCACCTGTGTCCCTAACCACCAAACTCACTGACCCAAAGGCTCTGAGCCTCATTAGTTCTATTCTGCACACTTGGCTCAGTTCAAGTTCCTGTTCAGAAGTCCAAGGCCGTGGGCCAGCTCCTGGGGTGGGATCATCCTCTGGAGAGACATTGTGTTCCTTGTCCGTGAACTCAAGTGTTGCAAATTACAACTGGGTGGCAAAAAGAGACAACCTCCAAGAAACGCAGGTGTGTGGCTCCTCTACCCCGCCCCCCTCACCCTCACCCACCTCTGTGAGGCCTCATCTGGCCTCCTGTTCCATCTTTGCTATAGAGGCTAACAAAGCAGGTCTCTTTCTAAAAGTCACAGTGCCCAGGAGGGTTAGGCACAAGGAAAACCATGAGTAGGGACAGGGTCTTCGGAGGCTATGAGCTGTGCCTGACTGGCGATGCCTGGGGACCAGGAGGAGACTTCTCACTGACTTTGGGGACCAGGACGCAGTGGTCATGGCTGGTCTGTGTGGGGCCTTCAGAGTGGCAAGGGACCCTGGGAGAGAGGCTCATGAATCAGAGGGAGGGCTGCTGACTTGAGCGGCTCGGCAGGCTGTGCTTCTGGAGAGAGCAGGCAGAAGTCGGGGGGCTGGAAGCGAGAGGTTCCTGAGCACACCTGTCATGGGGGACAGAGCATGAACGTGCAAGCTCTACCTGGGTCCTCCACCAAAAAAACTGTGCACTCAGGAAAGAATTCACTTGCTCAACACCTGGCTGCTCATCCTGCTTCATCTGCCAGAGCTTCACCTCCTGATGGGCCCAGATCTCGTCTGATCTTCACACGCTCCCCCAGAGATGGCAGCTCTGTTGAATTCTGGGAATTCTGCCCTAGCTCTCCCACCAAGCCCTGCTCCCCACCACCCACTGCCCTGCTGCCTCCTGACTTCCACCACAGGTGGATGTTGAGAGCCACAGCGGAAGAGACCCCAGCAAACTTCCAGCTGATTGGCTCCTCTGCGGTGACGCTCATTGGGCTGTTTCTCTGCCCTTTCAGACCATGGAGCTGCTCATTGGGGGACTCTTTTGGCTCCGCCCATGCGACCCCATCAAGGGCGGGAAGAGTTCCCGTTGAGAGGCTCACCTGAAGAGCCGGTGGTGGCAGTTGGGCTCTGAGGGAATTCCTGGAGAGCTCCAGTGGTGCGGGGTGCTCTAAAAATAATGTTCATTCCTGCTTGACAAGTGGCTCGTGAATTGTGCCCAGCCAGACTGTGGCAGGTAGCTGTGTGAAATCAAGACAAAACTGCTTGGGGGACAGGAGTGACTTCTGCATTCAACTGATCAGCTACTGGTCATTAAAAATGGCAGCCTCTCCTTCATAAAGCAGTAGTGACTCCATTTATCTGGAGTGGCTGTTGACAGGTGTTAACAGAATTGTCCTCCTGCGGCCTGGATCCAGTCTGTCAGGAAGAGTAGCAACAGCCACAGGATTCAGGCATACTGAACTCCTCAACATGGCCTTCGGTCCTCCTTCTTCATAGAGTTTTCTGGTTGCTCACCTTCCTGAGATCAAAACCTTGCAGAACCTCAGACTGTCCCTGCAGGACTGAGATCCTGCTCATGCCAAGATGGCCTTTTCCAGATCCACAGCTGTAAGAGCCATCTCTCTGTGCTGACGACTCCCAAGAAAATAGCTCCATCCCTGGCCTGGCCCGGAGCTCTGCCTTGGACGCCCAACTTCCTATTTAGCACCTACACCTGGGCATCTCACAGGCCTGGCCAATATGCCATCCAAAATCAAATCCTATGTCTCCTGAACCTGCTCCACCTGCAGCCTTGCCTGGCTCAGCAAATGTCACTCAGAACAGGGCTTTTCCTTGAAGTGTTGTGTCTGGTTTGTTTTCTTTCTTTCTTTTCTTTTTTTTTTTTTGAAGATGGGAACACAGGGACACTTTACCATTGAGTTACATCTCCAGCATTTTTTTTTTTTAATAGGATTTGACTAAGTTGCTCAGGCTGGTGTAGAATTTGTGATCCTCTCAAGCTGCTGCGATCACAGGCATGCACCACTGCGCCAAGCATTGTTGTAGTTTTGTTTTTACTAATTACTTCTCATTTTAGTGGATCTCAGAGGGGAAATATGAATTGATTTCTGCTGTCTTTTTTTTAAAAATCTGTTTACATTTTATTTTTTTTTTAAAGAGAGAATTATTTATTTAGTTAGTTAGTTTTTGGCGGACACAACATCTTTCTTTGTATGTGGTGCTGAGGATCGAACCCGGGTCGCACGCATGCCAGGTGAGCGCGCTACCTCTTGAGCCACATCCCCAGCCCCTGTTTTATGAAAAGAAATACATTTGATTTTCTTGAACTTGGATCCAAAAATCCTGAGGAAGTGACCCCTTGTCCAATTTGAGTTAGGTGTCCCCCAGTGGATTTTGGCAAGGGGAGTAGAGCTCTGTCCCAAGCAAGATCAAAGGTGCAGCCAGGCTTGGAGCCACGCTTAACGGGCATGGTGGCTCCTATGGCCAGGGAGAGGGGTAGGGCCATCTCTAGAAGTGGATGTCTGGAGCTGGGGATTACAGGCAGGTGCTGCCCTGCATGGCAAAGTGTTGTTTTTACTCAAAATCCACTCAAATATCAGCAGATTTGTTATCCATTTATTCTGTATGTCCACGGTCACCCCATGTGTCTATCCTGGTCACGGGCTATCTCCCTTCACCTCCCTGGCCTCCTCTCCTGCTCCCTCCTGTGGCTCCTGCCACCTGGGCTTCTCCTTGCTGCTCAGACTCTGTGAGCCCACCCCTGCCTTCTGGCTCTTGCATGCTGTCCTTTTGGCCTGAGAGTCTCTTCCCTCTGATCTCTGCTTAAATGTCACCTCCTCATTGAGGTGTCCCCAGACTGCCTTAAGATGATAATCTTCCACATGCCACCTTCTAGATTTCTCCTTCTGGGGTGCAGTTTTCGTTTGTTTGTTGCGGTGCTGGAGATTGAACCAGGGCCGCGTGTGCACTAGGCAAGTGCTCGCCCACTGAGCCACACCCCAGCCCAACCTACTTACCTTCCTGCTTTCCCTCCCTTTCTTTCTTTCATTTCTGTGGTACTGGGAAATTGAGTCCAGAGATGCTCTCCCCCTGAGTTACAGCACCAGCTCTTTTTTTTTTTTTTAAGAATTTTAATATTTATTTTTCAGTTTTCAGCGGACACAACATCTTTGTTTGTATGTGGTACTGAGGATCAAACCGCACGCATGCCAGGCGAGCACACTATCGCTTGAGCCACATCCCCAGCCCAGCATCAGCTCTTTTTATTTTTCATTTTGAGATAGGGTTTTGCTAAGCTGCTGAGGCTAGGGTTGAACTTGTGATCCTCCTGCCTCAGCCTCCCAAGTCAGTAGGATTACAGATATGCAGCATTGTGCTTGGCTTTTGATACCATTTAGTTATTATCTGACACATCATATATATGTGTGTATGTATGTAAACATGAATGTGTATGCTCATGTATGTGTACACACATATAAAAATATAACATCTTGTGGGAGACTGAGGCAGGAGGATTGCAACTTCACGGCCAGCCTGGGCAACTTACTGAGACCATGTCTCAAAATAAAAAGTCAAAAGAGCTGAGTGTAGCTCAGTGGTAAAGCACCCCTGGGTTCAATCCCCAGTGAGACACACACACACACACACACACACACACACACACACACACACACATCTTGGATATGCAAAGATGGTTAGGAAGAATACTTTCTAGTGTTTTATAGCACAATTGGGTGACTGTAGTTAACAATGATTTATTATATATTTTTAAATAGCAAGAACAAAGGAGACGAAAATACCATGACCCAATCTGCTCATTACATACTGCAGACGTGTGGAAACACACTGTACCCCATAAGTGTGTATAACCATTGCATGTCAGTTAAAATAAATAAAATGAAATACCACACATTTCTTGGTTGTGAATTAGCTGCCTCTCCTTCTAGAACGTGGAAATCCATGTGGTGGAGAGCTATGGGACTGCTCACGGCTCCATCCAGCTTGCAGCTCAGCAGGAACGAATGCTGACCAGCGAGGGGGCTTGAGGAGCCTGGGTTAGTTCCTAAGGCCATGTAACCAGTAACCACAGAAACCCAGGCGGCAGGGAGGGGGCCAAGCTGGGGCTCAGGCCAGGTGGGAACTGGCCAGGGCAGCAGCCTGGCCCTCCATCTCGACACTCTCAAGGTCAGCCCTGGGGTGAGTCCCGCCCCACCTGGACCTGGACTGGTCCAGCACCTCCCTGATTGTGTCCCCCACCCATGTCATCAGCTCTAGGGCACCCAATGCCGGGAGTCACAGCAGTGGCCACGGGGCGCAGCTTCACAGTTGCCCCTTAACCTAGTTCCCTTTCCCATTCTCCGGCCTGGTCCCAGCTCTCTCAGCTCCACTCCCCACCAACAGCTCCACTCATAGCTACAGGTGACCATGATGTTCATGTTAGACCTGCTGACCAAAGCGGGTGCAGCCCTGTCGGTCCACAACACAGACTCCTACCCAGGCCAGCCGCGACATGCCCACCGCTCTTCCAGCCCTCGCTGAGATGTAAACTCTGGTTCCAGGGCCAGGGATGGGCTGGAGATCTGGGTTTCTAACCATCTCTTGGGGACGCAGATGGACCATTTGAGTAATGTGTGGGTGACCAGGTGGTCAGTTTAACCTCTCTTGGTCCAGTTTTCTCAAACAGGGCTCTGACCATTTCTCAGGATCACCATGGGGTCAAAGGAGTTTGAAAATAAACAAAATCCAACGTGGAAAAAAATGTCAAGTGCACCACCTGGCTGGGGGTGGGACTGCCAACGGCTCTCCCCAGAGGCTCCGGGGGAATGGAGAGGTCTGATACCTGGTAGGCAGGTGAAGACACAGGCCTGGCCTCCTCACGGACAGCTACCCCACCCTCAGCAAGTTGGCTTTCTTGTTTTGTTTTTGGTACTGAGAATTGAACCCAGGGGTACTTTATCCTGGATCTACATCCTAGCCCATTTCATTTGTTATTTTGGTAAGGGGTCTCACTGAGTTGCTCAAAGGTTTTATGCTGTTGCTAAGGCTGGCCTTGACCTTGTGATCCTCCTGCAGCAGTCTCCCAAATTGCTGGGATTACAGGCATGCACTTGTAACCACACCTAGCTTCAGAAATCAAGCTTTATCCCAAGAAGCCAATCAGAGGCTCACACGCTGTTCTTCAAGCGCCCACCAGCCCAGCTCCTGGGCCTGCTCTGGCCCTCAGCTTCCTACCCTGCTCTCTCGTGCCTGAGACCCACTGGGGCCCAGGAATCTCGTGCAGCCTTGATCTTGTTTCCCCATACCCTCTGGGGGCCTACGACACAGGCCGGTTCTGAGGTTTGTGAACTTCTGTGCCAACAGCAGCCTGCTCCTGGTAGGCTTGCTCTGCTTGATCTGTCAGACTGATGCCCACGGCCACCTCCTGCCAGATCCAGGGGGGGTGCCCCTGATTGGCTGGGTGCCTAAGCCAAGGGAATATAGAGTTGAAATCATTCCCAGGCTTCAAGCCCAGGAGGTGAAAGAGGGATGAGATCATTTTGGAGCACTGAGCTTTGGGGCTGACTTCTGTGGGACAATAGAATGGAATTGTCCCTAGGCAGTAGGATTGAGGTTGTCGTGGAGGTGGGCAGGATGGAGGGTTGAGAGACATCCATGCAGACGTGATCACAGATCCTGTGCAGACAGAAAAGAGAAGGTCAGGGGCCAGACCACGGGGAGCATCTCTGTGCATCCTGCAGCCAAAACAGATTCCTGGGTAGGGTGGCTGACCAGATTCTCCAGCCTGTCCTTCACTCCACAGGGCCCACAATGGAGGTGGGACAGGATGCCAGCAGGAAGGCAAGGGGCTTGGGTCTCACAGATCTCACTTTAGACTTTTTTTTTTCTTTCCTACTGGGAATTAGACCCAGGGGTGTTTTACCACTGAGCCACATCCCCAGCACATTTTTATATTTAATTTAGAAAGAGGGCCTCGCTAAGTTGCTGAGGCTGGCTTTGAACTTGCAATCCTCCTGCCTCAGCCTCCAAAATCACCGAGATTAGAGGTGTGCGCCATCACACCCATCTTCAGTTTAGACTCTTGATGCTATTTCCAAATAGGATTGTACATAGAGCGACAGAGAAGCTACTTCTCCTCACTGTCCATCCGGTAGCACCAAGAGTCAGAAGTCTTCTGTGGACATCCATTCCAGCTCCTGCCTAAAAACTGAGGAGACTCCCCCTCATCTCTGCCCTCATGACTGACCAGTAAGATATGCAGAACAGAAAGAGCCCTGGACTTAGGATCAGAACCTGAGATCTTAACTTCCTATTTCTAGCTGTAGTAGATCCTAAGGGACCATCTATTCCAAAACCCCAAACCCACTGCTTTTTCCTTTTGGTGCTAATGATTGAACCTGGGGTGTCCAGCATGCTAGGCAGTTGCTCTAGCACTGAACCACATCCCCAGCTCCAGACATCCACTTCTAGAGATGGCCCTTCCCCTCTCCCTGGCCACAGGAGCCGCCGTGCTCCTTAAGCATGGCTCCAAGCCTGGCTGCACCTTTGGTCTTGCTTGGGACAGAGCTCTACTCTCCTTGCCAAAATCCACTGGGGGACACCTGACTCAAATTGGACAAGGGGTCACTTCCTCAGGGTTTTTGGATCCAAGTTCAAGAAAGTCAAATGTATTTCTTTTCATAAAATGTAAACAGATTTAAAAAAAAAAAGACAGCAGAAATCAATTCATATTTCCCCTCTGAGATCCACTAAAATGAGAAGTAATTAGTAAAAACAAAACTACAACAACAACAAAATGCAACCCATAAATGAGCAAAGGAACAAGAACAAGGAAAATGTGTGCATACAATGCGTCAGGCCTTGGGTTCTGTCCCAGCACAGCTGGAGACAAGGGGCAGGCGAGAAGGCTGGGAAACCAAGCCTCAGCAGCTGTGGGGAGAGGCAAGAAGCGACCCGTTCAGACCCCAGGACCCCACAGAGGCCTGGGTGAGAGGTTCCGGACCCACCTGAAGTAGGTTAAGGGTGGACTTGTTGCCTTAATCATAAAGAAGAGACAAATTATGCAGTTTGCAGGAAAAGGGATGGAACTGGAGACAATTACCTTAGGTGAAGTAAGTGGGACTCAGAAGGTCAAGGGTCACATGCTTTCCTCCCATATGCGGAAGCTAGAGAGGAAAAGGGGAAAGAAAGATGAGGGTGGGCCTCGTGAAAATCAAAGAGAGGTCAACAGAGGAGAGGAAAGAGATGGGGAAGGGGAAGGGAGGCGTGAGGAAATAGGCGGCCGATCACATGGTGTGCGTGTGTGGCTCTGTCTCAACAAATCCCACTCATTATATAATTCAATACACCAATAAAAATTTTTTAAGTGGGCCTAAAAGCAGAAAAACGGATTAAACGTCTATTTAAGAAGCAGTTAGCCAGGTGCAATGGTGCAATGGTGCACACCTGTGATCCTAGCAACTTGGGGGCTGGGCAGGAGGGTCACAAGTTCTAGGCCAGCCTCAGCAACTTATCAAGATCTTGTTTCAAAATAAAGAACAGCTGGGGTGTAGCTCAGTGGTGGAGTGTGAGTCCTGGGGATACAGAGAGAGAAGGAGAAGGAGGAGGAGGAGGAGGAGAAATTAGATCCCAGGTCCCTCCCCACAGTCCTTTAGAGAGTGGCTGCCCCTCCTTAGCCCGGGCCAAAGACACCAGGCTTGTGTGGGGAAAGGAGGGCCCGTGTTCTGTCTGGAGACACGAGTCACAGCTGAGGGCTCAGGAATCCTGACAGAAGCAGGGGGTGTCAGGAGGGCCACTCTCACGCTAAGAGGATGATAACTTCTCTTTCTCCACTCAGAAGCCAGACTCGGGCAGCCAGATGGTGTCCCCTTTGGGCAGAGCCAGAAAGACACTTTTCCAGGAAATCTGACCATGTGGGATGGGGAGTGGGATGTGTAAATGTGACACCAAAGGCTTCCCACAGCGTGGGCCCAGTCAGAGCACTCAACAGTGAGTCCAGTGACAAGCCCTGCGTGTCCAGTGGGCACCAGCGAATGCCTGGTGCCCCACTCCTAGGTGTGTCCCAGATGGCCCACTGAGCCCTCAAGGCCACCTGTGTCACAGGCTTAGAGAGCAGCCCATGAGAAGGGATCAGGCTGAAGGCCACGGTAGGGGTGGGGGGGTGGGGACCCTTCACGATGCCTGCCCCGGGGAGCAGCCCTGAACCTCCTGGAGAGGTCTTCCCTGCCCCTGGGAGTGTGGGGAGCCTCCCCTGTGGGGAGCCAGGGGAGTGTGGGGAGCCTGGGGAGTGTGGGGAGCCCGAGTGAGCTAGCCAGAGGCATCCAGGTGACCAGGCAAAGGATAGCACAACTCAGCCAGTCCCTGGGGTGAGAGGACATGTCCCCCAGGGACTCAGCCCACTGGGACAATGGTGGGGGCAGAGCAGGGTCAGTCCTCACCCTCCACACAAGGCTCGGCACACCATGCCCAGAACTCTTCCCTGGGCGCAGGAACACCACCAGCCTTCCAACAAACTCCCCCTTTTCACTTAAGCTCTGCAGAGGTGTCTTCTGTTGCTTGGGATGGAAAGAATGTCAGATGCCAGTCATGTGCCCTCTTTGGACAGCAGACTCTCGGATTCCACGGGCCCTCAGCAGAGGACCTTCTTCCCCTTCAGGGCCCAGCCTTCCTACCCAGATCCGCCACCACACCCATTTTCCAAAACCCAGCTTCCTTTGGTGGGGAGGCGGCTGCGGGCGGGCCTGAGTCCCCAAGCAGAAGCTGAGGGAGCTAAGCCTGGGTGGCCCAGGGAGGGCATCGAGTTCTGGTCTTTAGATGTGATTCTTGCTCTCCAACCTCAGGCCTTCTGCTTGATTATCTGCACTTTAAATTGCAAGTTGATTTTTTAAACAATTTATTGCTTCTTAGACAAATTGGGAGTCAATTTTATAAAATTAATAAGATCTAAAAACAATAAAAAATATACAGATCGACTAAGACTCAAGCAAATGCTTCAGGGAAGCCCTGGCTTTTGTTCAAGTGTGATGGGAGTCAGCAGGGACAGCAGTCACATGGTTCTGTGGCTACTCCACCCTCTATGGACACAGCAAGCACTGAGCCTGGCAGCATTGTGTTTATCTAAAGATAAACTGCTAAGCATGCTGTGCCTCCTTTGAGGGTAAAAGAAGTCTGGAAGGAGGGGGACCAGGAGTGGGGCCTCTGACTGTCACGTGGCTTTCCAAGCTCCTGCACTCACGTCAGCATTCTAGTCAGAAGGAAGGACAGCCTGGGGGATCTCCCTTCCATCCTAAGAGACTTCCAGGAAGTCCCACCTGCATTTCAACATCCTGAGCTCAACCACAGGACACACCTAGCTACCAGGGAATTTGGCACACCAGGCTGCTGCTAGTCTTCCTATCTGAGGCAGGGGATGCCCAGTGCGGAGTTTGGCAGCTGGCCCTTCTATGACAAGCTCTTCTGGGGCCGGGATTTATCCAGGCAAAGAAGGCACAGTGCTTCTGCTCAGGAGTCATGGCTTTTAGGAAGGTGTTGCTAATAAACTGGCTACAAAACGACCAGAAAAAAACAGTTTGTAAAGATGTGGCGAAGATGGTGGGAGGAGGAACGAGGCAGCCGCGTGTCTCGAGGGTCATAGAGAAGTGACACGGAGCTGGACCTTGACAGGAACAGGAATGAGGAGCAGGAGGTGTTCCCGGCTCAGGAAGAGCACGCACAGAGAGGCATCCACACACGAAATGTTGGTGAGCTTTGCATGTCTTTAAATAGCATGTCACAGTCCACCTAGAAGATGAGACCAACTAAAGTGGCAAAGAGCCCAAGAGAGCCCAGGACTCCACAGAGACTGGCAGCTGCAGGGAAAGACAAGCTCCCCGGCTCATGGTGGGGGGCATCCTGAAGCCAGATCTTCCAACCCCAGGGAGCTGCCGTGGCAGTGGAAGATGAGCAAGGACAGGAGAGGTGACAGCAGGGTGGCACGCTCAGGGACCTTCACCAGGCGAGAGACCGGGGCCCAGATAGAAGACACAGTCCTGAGAGAGAGGTTGGCAAAGGCAGGAACATGTGTCCCCTCTGGCCCAGCAATTCTAGAAATCGCTCTTAAAGAAGTAATCAAAGTTGCAAACTGTCATATTAGAACCAGGCACGGTGACGCATGTCTCTCATCCCAGCTACTTGAGAGGCCAAGGCAGGAGGATCGCCAATTTAAAGCCAGCCTCAGCCACTAAATGAGGCCTTAAGCAAGTTAATGAGAACTTGTCTCAAAATAAAAATAAAAAATAAAAAGGGCTGTGGATGTGGCTCAGTGAGGTGGCCCTGGGTTCAACCCCTAGTACCAATAAATAAATAGAAAGATAGATAGATAGATAGATAGATAGATAGATAGATAGATAGATAGATAGATAGATAGATAGATAAAGTTAGACCATAAAATGAGGCCACTGACCCAGGACAGAACACAGTTTAAACTGATCTTTTCTTTCAAATTCTCATCACCAAATGCACTCTCTCCCATCAAGGGTCATTCCCCTGGTGTTCAGGATGTGACCAGTCATTGGGGTCACAGCCCAGAAAACACCTTCTGATTGGTTCCTTGGCTCTGCCTCCCCCAGCACCCCTCACCACTGCAGCCGGGAGCAGGGACTGGACAGTCCCAAGCACCCCACGGAGGCCCATCTGGCATTGCCACCTTGCTGAGCTGGGCCTTGTCTCCACAACCGCTGAGGCGTGCCCTTATTTCTTGCCCCTTGGACTGGAGGCAGTACAGGAATGGGCAGCACCGTCATCACAACCAACAGCGAGTGACACACAAGCCTGGCTACCAGGAGGTGGGTGGATACCATGTCACAAGGTCACACAAAGGAACACAGCTCATCAGAGAAAGCCATTGCCACCATAGTCACAGGTAGCTCTTAAAACACAGGAGTGGAAAAAGTGAGTCACGAAAATACGTTCCCAGTGATGTCATTTATACAGCATGCAGAAACTGCCCTAGAAACATTGCACAGGAACATGCACTCCAAGAGCGGACTCTGGAGGAAAACGAGGGCAGGATTAGCTCCAATTCCAGAGAGTGATTATCACAGGACACTGAGGAGGCCCCCACGGGAGCCTCCTAAAGCACTAATTAAGTTCATTTTTTCTAAAGCTGGATAATAGGTGATGTATCCATTTTTGTTACTAGTTAAACTATCCATATATGTTCAGCACTGTATGTGTGTGTGTGCGCGCACACACACACACACACTACACACACACTAGGGCTTGCACCAGGGCCTTACACTCTGGGCAAGTACTGTACCACAGAGCAGAGCTCCACCCCAGCCCAAGCATATTCTTTGGTTAGCACAATGTTAATAATTTAAATAAATGGAAGGGTCGGTCGTTCTTTTCCCCCTCACCTTTTAAAAGGTAGACTTGTTTCTCATTTTTCTTTTTCATTCTGTGGAAGATTCTAAGGATGGAAAGAGAAGTCAAAATATGTGTCACATCTCCTCCTCCCCCATCTTTCTAGGACTCTCCTCAGGGATCTGAATACTTCACCTGCACAGCACGTGAAAGCTCTGGCCATGAGGGCCCTATGGACTTTGGGTTCTGTACAACAATGAAGAAAGCCAGTCCAGGGAAACATAGAGCAGTGCTGTATGGAGCAGTGCTGTGAATTCTAGGACTGTTTGTTTGTTTATTTATTTATTTATTTATTTTTAAAGAGAGAGAACTTTTTTTTTAATATTTATTTTTTAGTTTTCCGTGGACACAACATCTTTATTTGTATGTGGTGCTGAGGATCAAATCCAGGCCGCACGCATGCCAGGCGAGCGTACTACCTCTTGAGCCACATCCCCAGCCCAGGACTGTTTATTTTTTAAACCCTTGAAAGGAAAAATGACATCAGTTCAGAAACTGGCTCCGATGTTTGGAGGGCATTGGGGAAGCGGGGTGGATGCCCTGGACAAGCAGCTTGGAGAGGAGGAGGGAGGCCTAGGGTGGCTTGGGCGAGGAATGCTGGACCCAGGGGGGCCGCTGGGATGGTGAGGAGGACTCTCACCTCTCTCAGCAGGTTGGCACGGCTGCCAGGCAGATCACTCTGCCCTCTCTGGATCTGTGGGTGCCAGAAGGGCTGAGCCCTGGGGTGCTCAGCCGTGGCCCAGAAGAGACTACATGTTCCAGCAGGCGGATGGACGGGGGTGGAGGTGACGCAAGATGCTAGGAAAGGTCAGCAGTGGACTTTGAGCTGAGCCCAGTGAGGAGCTGTTAAAGGCTTTAATCCAGGAAGAGGCAGGATGAGATGTTTTTCTTCAGGGCTCCTGCTTGCTGGAGGAGCGTCTTGCCACTGAGCTCCCCTTCAGTCTCAAGCAGGGGAAGATGTGATGGAGAATATATGTGATTTAAAAAAAATGCTGGTAATACTTGTCCAATTCCTTTAAAAGAATCTCTACTGTATTAATTACGAGCATCTACATCAATCATGGCAACATGGCAAAACAGGTCTCATTCTCTGGACAATAATTGGGACATGTAAAGATTTAGAGACACTTGGCAAACTTCACGCCCAGCTCCCCACACTCCCGGGCCTCAGGACCCGCAGATGGGTCAGGCACAGCTGATCCAGTTGGCATGAATGCTAGGTCAGGCTGGTGAGATCATGACTCCAGCATGGGGGAAGCTTGCCTTCCCACCTACTAGTGAGGGACACACGTCCAAGTGGACAACCGTTACTCCCAACCACTGAAATATAGGCAAAATGTAACGTGGGGACAGGTCTGTCTTGTGTGTCCTTGCCTCCTTGGCACCTAGGATAGAGCATGAAATGTGGTAAACATTCACGATGAGTTTACTGAATGAATTCTGCACTCTACAAGTAAGGACCAGAAGCCTGAAGATGCTAAATCGCTCACCAGCTGCTAGGTCACCCCTAATCCAAACTCACAGCTGCTGGATTTACCAGCTCCCGGATAGTCTAAGGCTTGAAGTAAACAGCTATGGAGAGGTTGATCAACACCCTTCAAAAGGCCTCCCTTTGCTCATTTCTAGAGCCTAAAACAAAGCAGAGGTGAGCTGGGTGAGTTTCAACTTGCTGAGCCTCACAGGACATTAAGTTCACACCTGGCCTGGAGAGCTAGGAGGGATTACTAGGAGGCATTTCCTAAGCTCATTAGCAATAAAAAGCATTTTTGTTAAAACAGATCATATGGTTTTAAGGCTCCCTCTCCTCAGGGGAAATGGAGGTTCCTGCTTCCACAGGCCACCTGGCTCTCTTCCTTCTTACCTTACTACTTGGATTATTGGCCTGAAAGCCTGGCCCCGATTCTAGCCCTTTCACTACATCCAGCTCTGCCCTGGGCACAATTCCCTTCTCCATAGTCTCCAGAAGAAACATGGAAAAATAAGATGTCTGTGTCTCTAGGAAGGGTCCTGAAGCAGAGTTAGCTCTTGGATTTCACCCTGCATCCAATCAACCAAGGATAGGAAACACTCTGGAAAATAAGTGTATGGAATCGACCAGTGAAGATCTTTCCTCCCTGTCAATATTCTCTGTGTGATAACTCTGTGTGACAACTCTGCCTGGCTTTCCATCCTGTCCACCACGCTGCCAATCAAGGCCTAGGCAGAAGGGTAAGAAACGGACGTGTGGACACGCAGGCCCTTCCCCGAAGGCCAGGCAGACCCCTCCTTGGGCACACAGTCTGACCGTCTTTATGGCACCTCCACATCATGTCTACAGCCACGTCATCCCAGGCCAGCTTCCCGGTGGGAGCTGCCCACTCCTGGGGTCTGGACGTTCTCCCATGTCAATCATCTGCCACCTGCACAGCCCTGTGCTTGACCTCTGGTGGGTCAGCACGGAGAACCTGGTGAACCCTTTTACTCTCTTCCAGAGAAAAAGCTCATCCATTCATGTGCGTGTGCCACACACACACACACACACACACAACACACAAACACACATCATCCCCAAAGAACATGCCCAAAGCTTCCCAGGGCCCTTGTTTGTGAGAATCTGTGAAGGATGTTATTATTTTTTTTTTTTAAAGAGAGAGAGAGAGAGAGAGAGAGAATTTTTTTAATATTTATTTTTGAGTTATTGGCAGACACAACATCTTTGTATGTGGTGCTGAGGATGGAACCCGGGCCGCACGCATGCCAGGCGAGCGTGCTACCGCTTGAGCCACATCCCCAGCCCCGGATGTTATTTTTTTTAGGGCCCTTTTTGTGCCTAAATAATATTATTATTGCCAAAATCTCAATCCTTATCCTTGATGCCAATCTAATAACAAGGACACGATTTTTGAGAAAAAGGAAAAAGAAGGTTTATTGCTTTGCTAGCAAAGGAGAAACACAGAGGACTTCTGTCCCAAAGGCTGTGATCCTGTCCATAAGCAGGAACTGGGGCTGTTAGAGAGGTGACTCAGGCTGCATTCCCTGTGCTCTCTGTTGGAGTTGTCATTCACTTGTTAATTTGGGAGATGGTCATTTCTGAGATGTTCTGGTGCCATCCCCAAGGTCTGGAGGACTTCTTTCCTATGGTGGGTGTGTGCTCAGGGACAGATACCTCTGCCTAGAATGGGCCAGAAAGGTGATCCTGTCTCCCCTGAGATTGGGGGGAGAGCGGGGGAAGAAATTAGGGAGGAGCAGGGAGAGGAGAGAAGAAGAGAAAGAACCGCGTCCATTTAAAAACCAGTTGCAGTGGCCGAGCAGCAGGGTCACATTCAAAGCCTGAAGTGGACACTGTTACATTATGATAATAATATTCTGAGGTACCATTCTTAGTCTTGGGTTTTAAAAGGCTCACAGGGCTGGATATGTGGGCTCAGAGTACTTGTCTGGCATCTTTGAGGCCCTAGGTTTAGTCCTCCACACTGGAAAAAAAAAATTAATGTTGTTGTGAGTTAGGTATGAGACAATGCAGGAAGGCTTACAGGTTAAATGATTGGATTATGAGAGCCTTGACCTACTCAGTACCTTAATCCACTGTAGGCAGGTAGGGTGCGGCTGGAGGAGGTGCCTCACTGGGGAACAGGCCTTTGACTCTTTCTTGACTTCCTGGTTCCACATTCTGAGCTGCTTTCCTCCACCGCGCCCTTCCACCATGGGCCCAGAGCAATGGAGTTGGCCGTCTATGGACAGACATCTATGAAACCCGCACCTCCTCTAAATTATTCTTATCAGGTCTTTTGGTCACAGCAGCAAAAAAAGCTGCCTAAAACAAATGGACATTCAGCACACTGATTCCTTTGATGGAATTAAATTTATCTCAGAAACTGTTCTTAATTTTAGCATCAGAATTTTTAAAACTAAGACAAAAGTCCTGCCTTCTTTTTCACTTAACAATGTCTCCTTTGATTCCTCTCTCTCTTCTTGCAGTTCAGTAAGCAGAAAGGAGAAAGGTGGTGTCTCCCTAAAAACGGGACATGGCATCTCTGAAGAGGGGATACCCGCCACAGCCCCTTCTGACCCACTGCTACTCTTGTCTAGGTGAGTGGATCTCAAGGTTTTGGGTGTCTGGACCCCTGTACTAAACTCTTAAAAATTATCCAGGACCCTGAAGAGTTCTGTTTATGTGGGTCACATCTATCAATATGTACTGTTTAGAAGATAAATATAGGGAAGGTTAAAGGATAGTAATCATTTGGAAAAAAACATTTCGAAGGGAAGCCAAGAGTTGGGACCAGATCTGGAGCCCAGCTCCCTGCTCTCCCTCACCCAACCTTTGCCTTTCACAGCACTAAAACCAAGCATTTTCTCCCCTCACCCTGAGTTTAGTGATCAGTGAGAGGCCAGAGCAGCTCGCCATGCTGGCTTACCAGGGACTGCACATGGGCAAACTCAGTGATACCAACAGCGGAGGAGGTCAGGGTCTTTGGTCCTGAGATTTATCAGACAGAAGAGCAGCTCCTGACTGGGCGGCCTACCTGCTTCGAGCTGGGCACACCCAGGGCCTGCTGTGAACGGTGTCCCCGATGAGTGGGCATCCACACCCGCCCTCTTTATAAGTCCCTCTTGACTCAGCTTCCCACAGGTTGGCTTTGTGACCGAGTCCTCCCTTCGCTTAGGAGTGACCAATCACCCCTGCCCAGACTGTTCCCGCCAATGAATGTACTAATCATGTCTCAGAGTTGTTGTTCAATTTTCCCGCACCTCATGATGATTTGTTCTGATGTATGCAAAGCCCCCCCCCCACCCCCTCCACCCCCGGCCCTCTCCAAAAAGTGTACTTAAGCTCTGCTTGACCTCTGCTCTGGGCTCTGGGCTGCTCTCCTTTCTTGAGTGGGCACAGAGCCCCAGCATGCTGGTTCAATAAAATTCCCCCCTGCTTATTGCATGAAGTTGGTCTCTTGTGGTCTCTTTCTCCGACGCTCCGCCGGACCCTTACAGTTTACATGGGCCAGGGACCCAGAGGATAGCACAGGAGGAAGGAAACCCAAGTCAGTCTACACTGCAGTAGGCTGAAAGAGGAAAAGCTCACACTAACCTACATCAGCTTGGAGGCCAGGGCCCTCTGGGTGCCCAGCAGAGTGGCCTCCTCCAGCAGGATCCTGTGTTCTCGGCCTTCTTTGTTCTTCTCCTTGCCTCCGGGGCATGGAGCAGACACAGTCCAAAGTCCCTACCTGGCCCTCCATCTGCTCCTCACTGTAGCCTTAGGCTCAAGGAAGACCACCTGAGGGCAGGCAGATCTCCACCTTCCAGCACTGGAACAGGGCCCAGGGCTACAGGTTCAGTTTGCCGGCTCAAGGGACTAGAAGGCTACCAGGAAATGGCATGCCGCTTCCTTCCTCATGTCAGAGTTCCCCAGAGTCCCAAGCAAAGCCAGCCACGCCACGGCTGCAGTGCGTCATGGTGCAGTGATCTGAGTGTTCCCTGGAAAGCGCTTTCCTATTCTGTTGCAGCTTCCTTGGGTTACTTCTAACGCTTTCACATGGTTTAGCTCCTCATCTGGGATTTATTCTGGGGTCTTTCCCAAATCTGTAGGTCACTCAGCCCCTCTTGACGCGTTTCTCCGTTTATTTGAGATGCCCCATAGCAGCAGAACAGCCTGCGACCCCGAGGCAGTTTCTGGGTGATATTCATCCTGTGATTCCTTCTACTGATTCTGGGGGCACCACTCTGCTTTCAGAGCTTTGAGGTACGTTAGAACATCTGGAAGGACATCCTCTCCTTTTTCTTATTTTCCCAGTTTTGGGCTCCCGTCTTCCTTCCTTGGGTTCACAGCCCTGACAGTTACGCAAGTCTGCATTGCTGTTCTGTCACTTGAGACGTGCGAGGGTCCACCCAGGAAGCAGCCTTTGGGGTGCGTCCCCAATGCAGGCCCTTGGCAGATGGAAGGGGCTCAGTAGGAGGAGATCCAGGCCTAGGGCCAGAGGTGGGTTGGTGGGACAGCTGCCTGAGGGGAGGGCCTGTGGGCAGGCGAAGGGGCAGATGCAGAAGCTGAGAGACCAGGGCTTCCCTTCCATGCCACCCTTTCCAGGGCTTCACTGGAACTTCCCACCTAGAACCCAGAAAGCAAGAGAGCCTGGGAGGCACGGTCCTCTGGGAGGGGAAGGCAGGGGATTCGCCTGAGGGGAAAAGCACTGAGGCCACGGTGGCTTCCAGACGCTGTTGACCGGCGACGAGTCCTTGCTTCCCCAATGTTGAAGAATAACACCAGAGAAGCACGCCGAGGAAAGGTCAGAGTAGAAATTAGAAGTTTATTATAGGACAGAAGAAAAGACTTCTCCCAGAGGAAGAAGGGGACCCAAGAGGTGGAATCCATGGAAGTGTGGTTGTCTCCCCCTTTTTATAGTTCTTTCAGTGATGGAATGTAGGTTGGAAGGCCCTAGGGGTGGGACATAGGTGGGCCAAACAAGTAATCTGGGCAGAAAGGACTTCATTAACACTTCTTTGGGATGGGCTATCTCCAAATCTTTTGGGGCTGTTCATTAACATTCCTTTGGGATGGACTTCATTATCATTCCATGAGTTGTCCTTTTCCGGAATCATTCTCAGCATGGCCTCCGTTTTAGATTTCACTGATATTAGACCTGATTTACCTAACTACACTGACTACCTAACTTTAAATCTGGCTTCAATAGTGCAGGGTGGGGCACCACCAGGCCCCGCTTTGGGGCAGGGTAGGGGGGTAAGGGGGGATGGGGGTGGGGGGGGCAGTTAACAGGCAGCCTGGGGCTGTCGCTCAGCTGGTAGAGTGCTTGCCTCACATGCTCAGGTCCCTGGGTTCAGTCCTCAGCCAGCCAGGCAAGGTGGCACACACCTGTAATCCCAGTAACTCAGGAGGTTGAGGCATCGAAAGTTCAAGACCAGCCTGCACAACTCAGTGAAACCTGTCCCAGCCCCCAGCGCCCACCCCTGCCCTCAGAAGTAAAGGTCTGGGGATGGTAGCTCAGTGGCGGTCCCTCTGGGCTCAATCCTAGTGCCTAAATAAACAAACAGGCCTTTAAAACCAGCCCTGCGGGGCCAGATGGGTGGCCCCAGGGAGATCACTTAAGCTCTGTCAGCCTCAGCTCCCTCCTGGAAGTTGGGGGCTTACTTCCCCCAGGCTCCTGTGAGGAGTTACACCCCAGGTATGGTAAACACCTCCTAAGCACTCAGAGGTTTTATTTATTGTTAATGCTTCTGTAAGCCGAGAGCAACATCCAATCCACAGCCACAGCGTTAATTTAAGGTCAAGGAGCCAGTGATGATGGCTGTGCACTGTGGGCCTGCACACACAGGGCAGAGCCTGGCCGCTGCTGATTCCCCTCACACCCCCAGGTCCACCACACCCCCAGTGTGCTCAACACTGTCTGAAGCCCATGAGCAGGTTGGCCCTGGCTGGGCAGGAGCAGCCTCGGGAGACACCAGCAGACATGGGCGGACACTCCTGTGCTGGGGTTGCACGCAGCATGACCATCAGGACACAGCCTACACTGACCAGCACGTCCACCCCTAGGGATGTTTTTGGACCAGATCTGTGACCTTTCCAGGGGCTCCTCTGCTCCCTTGTGCCCTTCCTGGTTTTGCCTGATATTTGGGCTTCTGCATTTGCATCTCTGCTCTCAGCAGGCAAGACCAGGCCTCCTGTGTCAAGCCCTTTACACCTGCAGGCCTTGCCCCCTCCGGCCCCAGCACCCTGGGCCTGTGGAATAGCAGTGGGAGCCAAAGATCCACCAAGCAGGCCACCTGAAGGTCCTCAGGGAGTGGATCATCCAGGATTTGGGGCGAGGCCATTGCAGTCCAGCTCAAGACCCTTCCTACTAACGCCCCAGGTTGCCTCTCTACAAGCCCCTGGAGTTAACAAACACACACACATGCATGTGCGCTGGACCCTAACACACGTAGTGCATCCAAACCCCTCTGGACCATAGCAAGAGCCTAAGGCCACGTCCAACTTTACTGAACTCTGACAAGGTTCTTGCCCTGGAGTCTCCCTCTACTCAGGTCCTTCTCACCCACAGAACAGAAGGACCTGGCTACTGGGAGAGGCTACGGTGCCCAGGAAACAGATCTGCCCACCGGGTTTGGCCCTGGGTACCATACGCCTCCTCTGGGTGGGCCCTGGCTGGCACAAGCTTGTGCAAGGCTCCAGGCTAACCACCGACCACTCCAGGCTAATCTGCGCCCACTCAGCCCTGGCGTCCACACTGTCCTGGCAGGAGTCCGAGCACAGGCCCTCGCTCGCATGGGCATGGAACGCTGGCAGGAAGCAGGGACAGGAGAACTGGAGCCTGGGCTGATGAGCAGGTCGCCCTGAGGCTCTGTCTGTTAGTGCACTTAGTTGGCTGCCCGGCAGGGTGCCCGGCCTGGCTGCACTCACAGGCCTCAGATGGACCTGCTCCCTTCTGTGCGGAGTCCACTGGGATGGTTTAGCTGAATTTCTCATCTCTGCTCCTTCTCCCTGTCCTGAAATGGGAGGCCACCGAGTCCACCTGCCTAAGGACCAGCCTGGGGTGCAGGCAGCCTCTGTACCACTGCTGAGCACTGCCCGACTCTGCCCTCTGCCCACAAGAGTCCCCATGCCCTGAGAGTCGGCAGGAAAGCTGGAGCCCTGTGCAGCACCTGGGAAGAGGGACATCAGGCTGGGGTTGTGGCTCAGTGGCAGAGCGCTCACCTTGCACGTGAGAGACCCTGGGTTTGATCCTCAGCATCACATAAAAATAAATAAACAAAATAAAGATATTGTGTCTATGTATAATTAAAAAAAATTTTTTTAAAAAAGGCCTCTCATGGCTGAGGCCCCGATCCTGCCCTTGTTGCCCACCAGCTCACCTCCCGCTCCTTCGTCCCTGGTGCTGTGAGGACATGCTGGGGCTGGGCTGTGGCTCAGTGGTGGAGCATTTGCCTCCTCGTATGAGGCACTGGGTTCACCCTGGGCCTTCCCGCCTCCCAGAACCTCAGGGCGTCTTTCCCATCTCCACCTCGGTCCCACCATCCCTGGCAAATCCCCTTCCGTGCCTGCTGGGCCAGCCACCCTAGGGGCCCCCAAGCCAGTCGTGTGTCCCCTTTACGCAGCACCCTCAGGGGCTCTCCATCTTGAGGGAGGAGCTTCCTCTCAGTCCCCCGCCCTGGGGGGCTCTCCCACCTCACCAGTTCATCATCCAGGCAGCTCCCTCACACTGCTGTCTGCAGTGTCCCTGTGTCACTGCAGTAAACCCAGGAGTGGCTGGTGAAAATGAAGCGCTGTGCTGGGGCTGTCATGCTCTGTCGCTGAGCTCTGGCCCGTGGGTTGAAGTAGGATGCGAATAATGTCAGAGCATCGGGCGTTGGAAAGATTTTAAAAATACACGGAGGGCTTTAAACTCCCACTCTCAGGTGTAAACTTCTCAAGTCTTTCTTAGTCAGAGACCAAGACAGGCGGTATGGACCGAGGGCCTGTGCAGACTTTGCCCGAGCCATACTTATACACAAATAGCTGAGCAAGGGGGGCACCCAAAGCCCATTTTTGGCCTGTAATCATGAATTCCCTGGAGAATGGGCAGAAAGATAAACAGTTTAAAATAAGCAAATGACCCACGTGGGCTGCAAGGACCTTTTCCCCTCTTAACAAGGACAGGAAGCCACAGAGCCTCCCAAGCTCTCCCAGCGCTGCTCTGAAGCTCTGGCAGTGGGGAGGGAAGCTGGTGTCCTTAACCTCTCTGCGTGTTTCTTTTATCCTATCCCACTGGGGGAGCCCACAGTTGAGGAACAGTGTCCCTGCCAGTGGTGTCCTGGAGACAACGCACCATCTCTAAGGATCTGACATGTCACACTGTGACCTATGCATCAGACCCAGGAGGGCCAGGCTTGAGGAATCAGCTGTGTGCCAAGGCCATACCAACAGGGACTCCATGGGGGACTGGCTCCAGAGAGCCCCCACGGTGCCCCCACTTAGGTAGGTTTTAGAATATCAGCTGGAGATAGGGAGTTAGGATGAGAGAGAGACTGGTCTTCAAGGAAGCACCAGGAGTCACTGGGATGCAACACATGCATGCCCTTGGCTGTGCCCTTGTAAAATGCTGGGAATACTCAAGCGCAAGGAAAACTGCTAGAAGGAGTTCGACTCCACCCTGGCTCCAGTCCTACCCTGATATAGCTCTCTATGATATGGGAGCCCCAGCCCCAGGCAGGCGGAGATGGCCTGCATTCTCTCTTGAATGCCTGTCTATCTCCTAAATGACCTCTGTCCATGCCTTTTTCTGGAGGATGCTGGAATTCATTTTGGTAGGTGTGCCAAGACCCCCTGACTCAAGTTCCCCCTTCTCTCTGGGAGCCTTTCAGACCCTTCTCCAAAGACAGCTCTTCTCCAGAGACACTGATTAATGTGACTGTCCCTGGGCTAGAAAGATGGCAAAAACAAAGATGCAAGGAGGCCAGCAATCAATAAGCCAGTTTCTTGGTTTGTCATCCTTAACTGTGCCCAGTTACTGAGCCCCCGGTGTGGCTCACTGGTGGAGCGCTGCCTCCAGGCTTGAGGCCCTGAGTTGATCCCCAGCCCCTGAGACAGAGAGAGACAGAGAGGGATATGGTTGCAAAACAGATAGGGGCAGAGTTGCCAGGCTTGCCCAAGGTGGGCAGGAGCTCTGTGAGGCAGGCAGGCTCCTGGCCTCCAGCTAGCCATGAAGGGCTTCAGATGATGCCAATGAGCTGGAGGAACTGATCAGTTGGTTCATTTAACAAACACCAATCACGTGCCAAGAAAGGTTCTGGGTACTCAGGAAGCTAATCTCCACCCTGGCAAGCGTTGGGGTTAGACACTAAACAAAATACAGAAGAAAACTAGGTTCTGTGGGCAGAGAGGTGAAACGGTGCAGCCATTGTGGAAGACGGCATAGTGATTCCTCAAAGGATTGAACACACAACTGCCATTGGATCCAGCAACTCTACCTCTGAGCACAAACACTAAGATTTGAAAGCAGAAGAATTTGAAAACACATTTGTACACCCATGTTCATAGTCTCACATTCACAATAGCAAACTGTGGAAGCAACTCAAGTGTCCGTTGACAGGGGATAGATGAACTTTCTCTCTCTCTCTCTCTCTCTCTCTCTCTCTCTCACACACACACACACACACACACACACACACACAGCCCAGAGTATCATTCAATCTTCAAAGGAACACGATACTGGTAGCTGCTACAATGTGGATTACACCCCTGAAGACTCCATGCTAGTGAAATTGACACTCAAGGACAAATGTTAGCCAGGCGTGGTGGCATTCATTTGTGATCCCAGCAGCTGGGGAGGCTGAGGCAAGAAAATCAGGAGTTCAAAGCCAGCCTCAGCAACTTAGTGAGGCCCTAAGCAACTTAGCAAGACCTTGTCTCTAAATAAAATATAGAAAAGGGCTGGGGATGGGGCTCAGTGTTTAAGTGCCCCTGGGTTCAATGCCTAGTACAAAAAAAAAAAAAAAAAAAAGACAAATACTGTCTGACTCCACTTTTAAGAGCCCCCTAGTGTAGTCACATTTGTAGAGACCAAGGGGAATGTGGGGCCTTGGCTGGAGGGAGGGTGGTGGCTAGCAGGGGTCCATGGGCAGAGTTCTACCTGGGGAAGGGGCAACAGCTCTGGAGACCAGGAAGGGCATGGCTGCCCCACACTGCGCCTGTTCTGGGAACAGGGGTGTCATGGTAAATTTCATGCCACATGTGTTTTACCCCCCAAAATTGAGTAAATAAGCCTGGGAAGAAAGTAGGCTAGATGGTGTAGATGCTACGGAGAAATGAGTCCGGGTGAGGTGCCAGCCGGGTGTCAGAGCGAGTCCCACTGAGAGCCCACAGGTGAGTCAGGGGCGGGGGTCACATGGAGACTGGGAGGGTAGTCCACATAAGGAAGCGGGTGCAAAGTTCAAGACAGAAACAGCTGCTGGGCCACTGCCCAGTTGGTCACGAGGACCCGCTGGCTTAACTTGGTGGCTCGTAGGTCAGTTCCGGTGGTACCAAGGACATTGCTGAGCAGAGCTGGGAAGACCCTCCGGGCCTGGGGAAAGGCAGTGTGGAGGGGCTGATCTGGGTGGAGGTGCGGGGACAGTCTGGCTATGTCACTGTGGACGGGTTCAGCTTCTTTCAGGAGCGTGACCTGCCGGGCCACAAGGGCTGCATGTGACCATAGCTTCATTTATCTGGAAATAAAGTCCTGCTGGGACAGGAACTGAGAATTCTTTCTCCATGACCTCGGGGTGAGCTCTGAGAACACTGGGTCTTGATTTCTCATTACACTGCACTCCCAGCTGCTGGGTTTGGAAGAGATCACTGTCATTAAACTTTTACAACTTTCGCCCCCAGAGGAGCCAGGAGAAAGGTGAATGAGAACTCCTCCCAGGCAGAAGGTGCCAATCCCCATGGTGCTTCCTCTTCATAAAACCTGCAGCCTCATGCCAGGGCACTGCAGGCCAACACAGCCAGGCGGCCAAGTGCAGATCATGCTGTGGAGACCTCTTTACTGGGGGCTGGGGCTGGGGCTCAGCGGTGGAGCACTTGCCTAGCATGCAGAGGCATTGGGTTCCATCTTCAGCACCACATAAATATAAAATGAAGATACTGTGTCCACCTGAAACTAAGAAATAAACATCAAAATAAGAAGAAGAAGAAGAAGCTTTAATGGCTAGATGTGAAAGATAGTGAAATGGAGTCTCTTCTTCTTGAAGTCCAGCCAGCCTGTGGCCAGTGCCCAAGGAGCCATCGTCGAGGCTCCAGGATACCTCTGCCAAGCTGTGCCTAGAGAACTCCTCTGGAAGGTCCTGCTAGGACTTGGTGTGTCTAAGCCACTGTGTTATGGAAAACAGCACAGGAAGTGAGGACAAGAGGTCTGAGGGTGGGACAGAGGGGCTGAGGGTGGGACATGGCACTTTCCCATGCTTTGCTGCAGCATCACTGACAGCACCGACGTACTCAAGGTGTACATCGTGACGTCTGAAATAGGCCTCAATGGTGAGGCGGTGGCCACGGTCAGGGGTCAGGGTCACGGTCAGGGACATCTACCCAGCCTCGAGTGTTGTCTGCTATTTACCAAAGGACTAGGGTCTAGAGGTCCACCTCTGTGCAGAACACCCGTGTTGCCTGCCCCACCCAGAGCCACGCCTGCCCTCTGTCCTTTGCTATATGCCCCAGGAGACGCACCTGCTCATGGACTTTGACACCCTCCCCACCATCTGGAGGCCCAAGAGGAGCTCCCCACCGAGGGTCTGAGGGAGAGCGGAGGCTGACAGGTCTTCCCGCGTTGCGTTGGCTCTGCAGCCTCCGGGTCCTGCCTCTCCTGGGGAGACCCAGGCAGCTCCCCACAGGCTCAGCCAGTCACTCTGCAGAGCTCCTGTAGTGAGTCCTGCAGACGTTACCAACTGCAGAGTGCCTATGTCTCCCGCCAGGACCTGACTGACACAGCCACTGACAAGCCGGTGACCCTGGGCAGGTCACGGGGGCCACACAGCCTGGATCTCTTCCACATCAGGGAGGAGATGAAGGTGATGTTGGTTCTCACACACAGCTTCACAGGGGCTCATAATGGACACAAAGCACGATACAAACATAAGGTTGTTTTTAAAAATAAATGTGCTTTCTGAGTCTCACGGTTCCAGGAATGACTAAAAATGACAGTCTATCTTTTTATGTCAAGGCAGTGCTACAGTGTACAGGAATCTTGAGTTCATTTTCCAAAGTGCATGTGTGTTCATTTGTTTCCCCCAGAAATATAAAGATTTATTTAGGAGCCAGGCCCGGCGGTGCACCTCAGCTCAGGAGGCTGAGGCAGGAGAATAGCAAATTCAAGGCCAGCCTCAGCAACTTAGAAAGGCCCTAAGCAACTCAGTGAGACCCCATCTCTAAATAAAATATTAAAAAGGGCTGGGAATGTGCCTCAGTGGAAAATCACCCCTTCATTCAATCCCTGGTACAAAAAAAAAAAAGGTTTATTTAGGAAAGCAGATACTCATTCATGGGAGAATGCGGGCCGTCTTGAGAATGAGAGCAGTTTATTGAGCACCCAAAGGCTGACTGGATTTCACTGTGATAAGTGTGAATACAACAAGTGACAGGCGGCCCAGTAACACTTCAATCCTAGAATCTCTCCCAAATCCAGGAGGATAAGACAAGAACAGCTTTAATATTTTGTGCCCAACAAAACAAATGACAATGAAAAAAATTTGTATTTTTTCATTTTAGAGAAATAAAAATGGCTTTCTCACCACTATTGGTATGAAGAGGCAACTAGTACAGGAAAAAGGGCATCAGGGGATCAGCAGACCCAGAGGCCGAGGTGCAGCTCAGGCAGAACAAGTGCTCCGCATGTGGGAGGCCAGTTCCATCCCCAGCACCAAAACAAGACAGAAAGGCACACGCTCATGTTAAGTGCCAGTTCTGACACACCCTGAACGTGTGACCTTCAACACAGCGGTGAACCTCTGCAGTGCCTCTTACAGGCCTGCATGGGAGGATGGTCCTCCTCTTACTTACACCTGCTTTCAAAGTTTAGGATTTTGTGATTGAAAGAGCGCTATTTTTACTTTTTCTTCCTAATTGTGCATACTAACGTGGGCACAGCGATAATTTGAAGCGTGTACACAATGTATAGTGATCAGATCAGGGTCATCTCCTTTCCATTTTCTTGGGTTTGGATCCTTCCAACTCCTTTCTTTTTTTTTTTTTTTTTTTTTTTAAAGAGAGAGTGAGGGGGGGGGGAGAGAGAGAGAGAGAGAGAGAGAGAGAGAGAGAGAGAGAGAATTTTTAATATTTATTTTTTAGTTCTTGGCGGACACAACATCTTTGTTGGTATGTGGTGCTGAGGATCGAACCCGGGCCCCAACGCATGCCAGACGAGCGCGCTACCACTTGAGCCACATCCCCAGCCCCCCAACTCCTTTCTTTTAACTATGTAAAATATGCAAGTTGCTGTGAACTATAGTTGGAATCGGAATATTAGTGATGGTCCCATGGCTTTTCCACATCCTGTCTCTGATTATTCTTCCTGGCTAACGTGTGGGTGGGCCAGGCAAGGAGGGCTGCCCCAATTTGGGACTCAGTGGGGATACACTCATTCTGAGGGGAAAGACTCCCCTGGTGCAGGGACCAGGCAGGGGCCCAGGGCTTCAATTCAACTTAGTCATGTGTGCTGGCTTAGTCATGTGTGCTGGCTACAGATCCGTGGTCCACCTGAAGTCAGGAGGAGTGAGGTGCATTTGGCCTGTGAGGTCTTTACCCTCCGGCCAGAGGGGCCCTGACCTGCAGAGAATGATCATAGAGAGTTGTACTTGCCAAACTGTACAGCTCACACGGGGCTGTTCACCATGGAGCATCTGCCTGGGCAGTGCAACAGGGAAGAGTCAGCCCTGGGAGAGCTGGGCAGGGTGGGGCCTGGCACAGGCACGCTGCAGAGAGGGCACGTGGCGTCATGCAGGCAGGACTGTGTCAGCTGACCGTGGCTAGATGGCTGGGTGCCATGCAATTTGCATTCAACACATCAGGAAATAGAAAATCAAGAGTCAGGTCAAAGTGGACACGCAGAAAGGGGCAGGATAAAGTGACTTAAACAAAAGTCAGACTCTTTTCACCTTTTTTTTTTAGAGAGAATTTTTTAATATTTATTTTTTAGTTTTTGGCGGACACAACATCTTTGTTTGTATGTGGTGCTGAGGATCGAACCCGGGCCGCACGCATGCCAGACAAGCGTGCTACCAATTGAGCCACATCCCCAGCCCCTCTTTTCACCCTTTTAAGGAATATAGGCATGTGCAACTTGAGTTAAGATGGTGGCTTTACTTCCTTTCACAGAAGAGTCTTCCAGGAGTAAAACTTGTCCTCTCTTTAAATGAGGTTTACTTACCCTTTGAACACTTCTGTTAGGTGGCTGTCCTGACCCTGCCTGTCCCAGATCCCACAGGGCCTCTGTGTGGCACCCTAAGAGTCTGCCACCACGAATCCCTTACTCCTCGTATTCTAGTCAGGAAACTTTTGTGTACAAACACATGTGTGTGTGTGTGTGTGTGCACTTCCAAAACTCATCTGTGCTTACACAGAGTTTCAGAGAGGGTCAGCGAGGTGGCCAGCAGCAGGAAGCTCTGCAGCCCAGGCGTGGCCTGCTGGGTCTCCAGAGCCCCTGCACCACCTCCTGCCACACCAGGGGCTGTTTGTCTCAGGTCCAGGTTCTTGTTTGCCTTCCGCAGCTGTCTGAGCCAGTAAAAGAAATGTATTAGTTTGTTTTTCCGACTTCTCTCTTCTCTAGAATCTTGCTTCTGTACTTGTCAGGATGAAGAAGCCATGCTGGCCATTCTCTTACAGACATGTATGTGTGTGTGTGTGTGTGTGTGTGTGTGTGTGTGTGTGTGTGTGTATGTGTGTGTGTGTTTGGGGGCGTAGGTAGGAAGGAAGGTGTAATCTGAGTAAGAAAACCAATTATTCTTCCTTTTTCATTTTGTATATTCCCCTGCCTGACCATTCACTGAGATGTCCTAAAAGAGACATTTATTGGCACAAAGCTGGAAGGCCCTTTCCTGGGTGAGTGTCCTTCTCCCCCGTGCTGGGAGTGCCTGTGGAGGTGAGACTCTGGGTCAGCACAGAAGTCTAGAAGAGGGGAGATGGTCAAGGGCCAAGAAGCTGGTCAGGGAAGGTGGGAGAGAAGACAGGTGGAGCCTGCAGGGTAGGTGGGGGCTGGGAAGCAGCATACAGTGGGGGTTCCAGGCAGGGGAGGCCCCAGGCAGAGCAGAAGGCTCTTGGTGTGAGGAGCTGCTGGAAGGCAAGTCCCCTGGAGGTCCTGAGCCCTGAAACCCTGCTTCCCTCCAGCTGTGTAATGGCCGGGGGGAGCTGAGGAGGACTTGGCCACCATGGCTGAGGTTCTGGACCTTATTCTACGGAAGCCAGTGAGTTTGGGGTGGGAAGAGGAGAGTTCTGTACGTGATAGCTCTTGTTGAGGCTTTTTAAAAATGTTTTGCACTCTACCACTGAGCCGAATCCCTAGCTTGTTTTATTTTTTGAGACGGTCTTACTTACCAAGTTGCCAAGTTTAGCCTTGAATGTGGGGTTCTCCTGCCTCAGCCTCCCGAGTTACTAGGATTGCAGGTGTGTGCTGCAGAGCCCAGCATATGGAGTCTACTCTTTAGCATTCGTATAATGTTTAATTCAACTCTGAAAAATCAGATGGGGGCAGAGGTCCCCTGCAAATGATGTGATTAAGAAAGCTTACCCATATAACCCAGGACTCGGGGTTCACCAGTTCTGCGTAGCAGTCAGACAAGCTAAGTGAAAGGCCAAGTTTATAGACCAAGCAAATATAGATGAAGGAAAATGATCTCAGAGTCCTGAGTTTGTATCTTGCATTGTGTTTGCTTTTGGCATTTCTTCTTCTTTATGTTTCGTTCATGTTGTGATCACAAATGTTTCCTGAGTATCCCAGAAGCTGGGAGTCAGTGGTTCAGGCCCTGAGGACTGGAACACGGAGAGAAAAACTGGCTGCTTCCAGTCCTGGTGGGGAAGGCAGATAATTAAGCAATAAAGAAAAGAACAGGTGCCTCTGAGAGGAAGTATGGGAGGCCAGGAGAGGGCAGGCAGCAACAGGCCCCCAGGCCTGAACAGATGGACACTGGAGGGTGCATGCCCGACATGCTCAGCACCGTGCAGCTGTCTACAGTGATATTAACTCATCCACTGGTACTGTCATCCCTCCTTCACCAAAACAGGGAGGCACAGAGGGGTTCAGCAAGAAGCCCAAGATCACACAGCTTGTAAGTGCCGAGCCGGGAATCAACCCTGGCATGCCAGTGTTCTGAAGCACCACGCTCTGCTCTGCTGTCCCGCCTTCTTCCCTGAGAAAGAGACATTCTGGCTGGGACCTGAAAACTGAAGAGCGGTCAGGAAGAGGCCCCTGTGTGGTTCATCTGAAGATGACATGGAGTTAAACCTAAATATTCAGCCACAGAAAAGTGTGGCTGAGAGTGACTATTCTGAGCCCCTCCTGCTAAGAACAGCCCTGCTTCCTTTCTTTGAGATGAGGTCTGGGGGAGGCTGCTCACTGGCCATTTCCCCTGGGCAACACAGACCTTGCTGCCAGAGATCTGAGGTTTCTGAGGGCCCGTGGCAACGACTGCCTGGGAAAGTCCACAGGCGTCCAGGGCGCTTCAGCCTTGGCTGACCCTCATCCCCCCTTGGCCTTGTTTCCCAAATGGACCCAACATCAATCAAGGACAAGAACCTAAACTAGGACCCAGCAAACAGCTGGCAAACTAATTTTAAAATCCAATTTAAAGTTGTCTATGTGTAAGCCCCAGCAGGTTTCTCTGGGGTTCTGTCTTTCAAATGGAAAAAAAAAATTTAAGTCAAATAAGGTAATGTCTATTTTGATTCCCATCAGCAGAGTGCAGGGCCCTTGCAGCTGTGGTGAGCACTAATCCACTTAAGCACAAGCGAGTCAGAGCCTGGGAGTCAGGGCGACTGGAGAACCCCGGGGGTAAGGTCAGGCCTGCTGATATTTATCATGTTAACACGGTTAGCGTCTGGCTCTGTCCAGCACAGGAGAAGGAATCAGAGGCCCGAGTTAGTTACCAGTGGGGCATCTGGGATCTATGCATGCGTCATTCAGCTCCTAAGACCTCGAATTCCCTGCAGCCCTTTCCAGAAAAACAAAACTAAATAAAATTAGAGGACTCTGGAAGAAACAAGAGGGATGGGGTTCAGGGCAAAGGAGACCAGTGAGGGCGCAGGGAGGGTGGGCGGCGGGCCAGGCCCAGCTCTCCAGGCCTGCTGCTCAGCCATGGCCTCCTCTTGTGATTCTGCAGTTGCCTGGATTTGGCCTCCGGCACCAGAGAGAGAGAGATAAAGCCTCCTGTTCTGGGGCCAGCAGCACCACAGACCCCATAAAAACCGCAGTTTTGCTTTTCCTAACAAACACCCTTTCCGTACCCAGCAACCCTGAGGCCTAAAGTTATAAATTGAACAGACACGTCTGGAGAAAGATTTCTGGTGTTATCCACAGAGCACCCTGCAAATGTTGTGCTTGTACCTCACACTGTTTGTCTAAACTAAACAAAAACAAAAACAAGCTTGAAGCTAGTCCAAAAGGACCCCTGGCTACTTGGTAGGGCAGACCGACCCTAGCCTAGCCCACTGTCTTCACACTGTCCCTGCCAGTCATGCTCCAGCCAGGCTCAGACTGGAGGATGCAGATGCAGGGGCCGGGCTGGGCCAGTGTCCGTGGGCATCCTGGGGTGTGCAGAGAGGGTCCTAGAGGGGAGCTTCTGACAGGGACTCTGTGACCTGTCGCTGGGATGGCATGGGACCCGAGGAGGCGCTACAGGAGGCTACTTCTGGAAAGTAGGCAGGAGCTGGGTCTAGTAGGGGACCTGTCTGCAGCCATACATGAGACAAGGCAGGATAGCCTGCCAGAAGGACGCAGAGCTGGGCGTGGCCATAAAGGTAGGCAAGACGGAGATGGGGATGGATGAGAGGAGGGAAGGGAGCACGTGGCATCTAGGACACACAGGAATCAGAGCCACAGAGAAGGAGGTAGAAGCTTAGGGGTGTAGGAGTGTCAGCCCTCAGGGGAGGTGGATCTGTCCCATTGGCTGGGGGGCCTCTTTCAGGAGCAGAAACAAAACCCATGAGAGGGACCTTGCTGGGCAGATATGGACAGGGCAGCCAGGCTGCGAGGGCTGGCTGACGTCAGCAGCAGTAATGACTCTGTACCCCCAGGCCCTCCTGGCTTCTTCTGGTCACTCTCAGCTCCCGGTCACTTCCCCAGCTCAACCCTGAGGGTTAGGCCGTCCCTGGCATCCTGCCTAGAACAGCCTCTTAGCTCACAATCTCCTTATGCTGAGCTCCCTTGACCACCTTCACTGGTGCTGCATCTTGCAAGGCCACCTAATACACGTCAGACCCCGGCTCTGTCCTCCACCCAGAATCTGGTGATCAGCTATGCACAGGGCTTCCTTGGCCCCTCCCTTCAAAACTGAGCTTGTGGTTTTCTGCCACCCTCTTACAGTGGCTGACCCTGCCCTCCCTTCTGAGCCTGTCCTTGGGCAGAACCCGCCACCCAGGTGCCCACTAATGTGGCTTTACAAGGCTGTCCAGGTCATGACAACCGACTCTCCCTGATGCCAGGGCCCCTTCTCCCCTTCCTTTCCTCTCCACAATCCTTGTCTACTTGCAAAGCTTTCTGTATTTTAATGTAGTCTCACATTCATCCTGAATAAACATTTCAACGGCAGAAAAGTGTCACAGTGAGAACATCACCTTCTCCCTGCCCCAGAACCACTCTGCAAAAGTCACAGCCCCTGGTTTTGTGGCCCTCCTGGGAAAGGTCTGTGTCTACTGTTTCAATCTAACACAAATGGGGCTGCGGGCAGTGCAGGTCTTTTCTCAAAGCCGCACAGTTCTACCCAGTTGGTGAGCCCGACCTTGCCCCCCAGGTCGAGATCCGCTGGCTGAGGGAGCTGCCCCGAGCTCTAGCACTTTCTGTTCCTTGTTGTAACAATGTTGCAGGGAGCCTTGCACATAATTCGGGGCCTATTTTGTCTGTATCTCCCTGGGGCAGATCCCAGTGCAGAAGTGATGAGTCAAGAGCACAAATATTCAAATGTTGACAGACCTTGCCAATTGCTCTCTGGAAAAGAGAAACTGTTTACACTCTGAGCAACAATGACCAGGAGCATCGGATTTCTGTTTCATCCTGCAAACATGGATGTTACCAAACTTTTGTTTGTCTTCCAATCTGACACAAAATGGAACCTCCTTTGGCCTGGCCCTCTTTGGACCCGGTGCTGGGACTGCATCTTCTTCCTCCAGTGGCGGTGCTTATTCTTGCTAACTCTTCTGATCTCTGCCTGCATGGCATGGTGATTGCCAGCCAAGTCTGGGCGTATAGGCCATTTCCCAGGCTCCCAGGGAGCTAGAGTTTAACCTTTCTTTACTCAAATTTGGAGACTCAGCTATCAAAGAGGATCGAAGAGTCCCAGAAAGCCCCAGGAAGGGGCTATAGTGGCAAGCTTCTGTCCACTGTATCTGGCCACTTGCTGGTTGCTCTTTGGTATCAAGATGGGGCAGCCACCACCTTCCTCCTGCCATTCTGTGATGACATCAGGAATAGGTGGCCAGGGAGTCGGCAAGACCCACGGCCATTCAACTCCAACCCAGAAGCTCTGACCCAGGACGGCTGCTTCAACCTGACTATGCTGGGACGCTCTTCCAGAAAGAATTCCAAACCGAAGAGGACTGTGGCCTCCAAGGAGCTTACTCACAGAGTGCTCGGCTAGAGGGACAGGCCAACCCTCTGTACTGACCACTGTAGGTACTTTGTGGTCATGATTACAGAGACTGCGTGAAGACATGGAAAATGCCAACGATGAGATGGTCTAAGTTTGGCTGGGACAGGCTTGCCTAGCATGCACGAGGCCTGGGTCTGATTTCCCTGCACCATCACCACCAACAACAAAGAGTCGCAACCACTATATGACTTACATTCACATACTCGTGCGTGTAGATGACAGGTGTGCACCACCACACCCAGCTTCCAAACTTGAAACAGGATTTTTATTGAGATAGAGTCCACAGACTTTTATGGTGCTCAGAACTGCATAACCAGCAGCACTAACTTCACAACATTTCATCACCCCTCAAAGAAGCTTTGTACCATTAGCAGCTACTCTCCACTCCCTACTCCCTATCCCCAGCTCCACTCTTCTAACTTCCATCTGCGTGGATTTGCATCCCCTGCACATCTCACACAGGAAGCTCTGTTCAGCATATGGTCTCCTGTCACCTGGCATAATGTCTTCGAGGTTTATCCCTATGTGAGCATGTATCAGTATATCATTTCCTTTTTTTTTTTTTTTTTTTGAGAGAGAATTTTTTCAATATTTATTTTTTAGTTTTCGGTGAACACAACATCTTTGTATGTGGTGCTGAGGATTGAACCCGGGCCACATGCATGCCAGGCGAGCACGCTATCGCTTGAGCCACATCCCCAGCCCTACATCATTCTCTTTTTATGGCCAAATAATGTTCCATCGTAGGGATGGATTATCACATTTTGTTTATACGTACATCAGTTCATAGACATCGATTGTTCCCACCTCTAACTACTGTGTAAAGCTTGGTATGAACATTTGTGCACAGGAGTTTCTGTAGACACGTTGTACCTCTCCTAGGTGCAGGAGTGGAATTGTTGCGGGAAACACACCCGTCCAGCAGCAGCAAGCAGCACTCAGAAGGAGAACTCCAAACTTTATTTTACACTTGTGGGCCCAGAGGAAAACAAAAACTCCCGATTCTGAGCCCTGATCTACAGTTTCTTACAACATTTATAGGTTTGTTTTTTTTTTTTTTAAAGAGAGAGTGAGAGAGAATTTTTAATATTTATTTTTTAGTTCTCGGCAGACACAACATCTTTGTTTGTATGTGGTGCTGAGGATCGAACCAGGGCCGCATGCATGCCAGGCGAGCGCACTACCGCTTGAGCCACATCCCCAGCCCACATTTATAGGTTATTTAACGTCATCTTAGACCAATCCTATCCTTGGGGCTTTTTCCTCTTTTTAAAAAAATTCCTGGGTCTGAGGATGTAGCTCAGTTGGTAGAGTGCTTGCCTTGCACGCACAAAGCCCTGGGTTCAGTCCCCAGCACCACAAAAAACAACAAAATCCTAATCTAGCCAGGGGTGGTAGTGCACGCCAGTAATCAGCAGTTTGGAGCCTGAGGCAGGAGGATCCTGAGTTCAAAGCCAGCCTCAGCAACAGCGAGGCCCTAAGCAACCCAGTGAGACCCCGTCTCTAAATAAAATACAAAACAGGGCTGGGGTGTGGCTCAGTGGTCAAGTGCCCCTGAATTCAATCCCCTAACCCACCACCATCCCCCCCCCCCAAATTCCTGAGTGGCTGAAGGCCTGTGTGGGTCTCTAACATGAAGCACCGCTCACAGAAACAGACAGGAAATGGCTTTTTCTTACAGGCCTCTGTTACACTTAAGAGGGACTGGCCAGACTAGGGCAGTTATTTACAATCCAAAAAGTAGGGACTCCTGGTTAATTAGGCTTCCTGGAGAAAGGCTGAGAGAGGGGAGCAGAACTGACCCCTCCCCAGGCCTTGGTTTCTAGCCACAATGTTTTGTAATTTCATTTCACAACCAGGTCTGGTTTTGCCACCACAGAATTGCTGGCTCATTGAACAACTCTGCCTAACTGAGAAACTCCCAAACTCTGCCCATTTCCACTTTCCCAGCAGACTGCGGACGCTCAGATTTTTCCACATCCTCTTCAATGCGAGTTATGGTCCATCCTGTGGGTTATGGTCCATCTTTTTTATTTTAGCCATCTTCATGGGTGTGAGGTGGTATCTCACTGTGGTTTTGATTTGCATTTCCCCAGTAAACCAATAATGTTGAGCATCTTTGAGTACTTACTGGACATTTGTCTGTCTTCTTTACAGACATGTCAGTTCAGATCCTTAGCTCATTCTTTAACTGGGTTATTTGTCTTTTAATTGTTGAATTTCGAGAGTTCTTTATATATTCTGGACATTAGATCCTTGTCTGACATAGGATTTGTATATTTTCTATGAGTCTGTGGATTGTCTTTTTACTTAGTTGTTGGTATCTTTTAGTGAGAGACACCTAATTTTTCTGGTTTTTTTTATATGTGCTTTTCTATTTTTTATTTTTTTAATATTTATTTTTTAGTTGTACACAATACCTTTATTTTGTTTATTTTTATTGGTGCTGAGGATCGAACTCAGGGCCTCGTGCATGCCAGGCTAGCGCTCTACCGCTGAGCCACAATCCCAGCCCCTCTGTATTTTTACATGTGCTTTTGGTGTTATATCTAAGAAATTAATGGCTACTCCCAAATCGCTAACATTTTCTGGTATTTTCTTCTAGGACTTGTACAGTTTTAGTTTTTAGACCTGAATCTTCATTTTTTTTTTAAATTGGCTCCCTCAAGCCCTTTTATTTATTCATTTTTTTAATATTTATTTTTTAGTTTTCGGTGGACACAGCATCTTTGTTTGTATGTGGTGCTGAGGATTGAACCTGGGCCGCACGCATGCCAGGCGAGTGCGCTACCACTTGAGCCACATCCCCAGCCCCTCTTCATTCATTTTGAGTTGATTTTTCTTTCATGTTGGTGACAGAGCCCAGGACCTTGCATGTGGTACGCATGCCCTCTACCACAGAGCTATGCACCCCACTCTTGAGCTGATCTTTATATATGGTGTGAGGCAGGTCGGGAACCCCTCTGTCACACCACAGTCCAGTTGTCCAGTACCACTTTGGGGGCCAGGTACCAGGAATTAAACCCAGGGGTCCTCAATCACGGAGCCATATCCCCAGCCCTTTTTTATGTTTTATTTGGAGAAAGGGTCTCTCTAGGTTGCTTAGGGCCTTGCAAAGTTGCTGAGGCTGGCTTTGAACTCATAATCCTCACAATACTCATATCCTCCTGCCTCAGCCTCCTGAGCTGCTGGAATTATAGGTGTATACCACCTGGCCCAGCACTATATATATATTTTTTTGGGGGGGTAACAGAGATTGAACTCAGGGGCACTTGACCACTGAGCCACATCCCCAACCCTGTTTGTATTTTATTTAGAGACAGAGTCTCACTGAGTTACTTAGCACCTCGCCATTGCCGAGGCTGGCTTTGAACTCACAATATTCCTGCCTCAGCCTCCTGAGCTGCTGCGATTACAGATATACCTGGCTTCCAAAAATAATTTTTTTTAAAGAGAGAGTGAGAGAGGAGAGAGAGAGAGAGAAAGAGAGAGAGAATTTTTAATATTTATTTTTTAGTTCATCTTTGTTGGTATGTGGTGCTGAGGATCAAACCTGGGCCGCACGCATGCCAGACGAGCGCGCTACCGCCTGAGCCATATTCCCAGCCCCAAAAAATGATTTTTAAAAATCATGTTACCTACGCTGGGGCTGGGGCTCAGCAGTAGAGCATTCACTTAACATGTGTGAGGCCCTGGGTTCGATCCTCAGCACCACATAAAATAAATAAAATAAAGGTATTTTGTCCAACTACAACTAGAAATGAATATTGGGAAAAAATCATGTTACCACCACATTTTGAGTAGATATCTAAAAATTTTCTTTTCTTTTGTGTGTGTGCATGTGTGTGAGAGAGATAGAGATAGAGATAGAGAGAGAGAGAGAGAGAGAGAGAGAGAGAGAGAGAGAGAGATATGCTGGGGATTGAACCCAGATACTTGTGAAGTTTTTCATTTTAAGTATAATTGAAGTAGTTTTAATTTTCAGCGTATTATCAATACTGGCATTTTAAATACTATCACTTTTAATATAAATACCATAGAAATTTAATACTCGCCAATTTTTTAGACTTTAAAAAAAAATTTTGGTACTGGGGAGTGAACCCACGGACACTTTAAAAACTAAGCCACAACACGGGCCCTTTTTATTTTTTGAGACAGGACCTCACTGAGTTGCTGAGGCTGGCTTGGAACTTGCCATCCTCCTGTGTCAGCCTTCTGGGCTGCTGGAATTACAGGCATGCACTACTGCCCCTGGCATCACCAATTATTTTTAAAATTTCTTTGAGTTAAAGACCAACAAACAAAACTCACATAGCAGGCCATGCACGGTGGCACATGCCTATAATCCCAGCAGCTTGGGAGGGCTGAGGCAGGAAGATCATGAGTTCAAAGTCAGCCTCAGCAAAAATGAGGTGCTAAGCAACTCTGAGAGACCCTGTCTCTAAATGAAATATAAAATAGGGCTGGGGATGTGATTCAGTGGTCGAGTGCTCCTGAGTTCAATCCCCTGTACTTAAAAAAAAAAAAAAAAAAAAAACCTCACACAGCAATCCAGCCCCTGAAATTGTTTTTTAAGCCAGGGATGGTAGTAGTGCCTGTAGTCCCAGCTTTGAAGGCTGAGGCAGGTGGATCACACGAGCCCAAATATCCTAGCAGCCTGGGCAAGACAGCAAGACCCCAATAAAAATAAAAATAAAAATAAATCATGTTTGCTTTATTGTTAAGTGGTCTGAGTAGTAAACAGAGGGCCAGGTAAGATTTTTGTTTGCTTTGAAAAAGTTCCAACTTCAGAAAATGTTATTTAAGAAAACAGCTTTTTAAGTGAGGGTGGAGGAGGAGGGAGGGGCAGGGTCATCACCTTGACAATGTCAGCAGACCTCCATCTGCAAGCCCTCTCCCCTGCCGTACTGTGGCCCACTGTGCTCCAGAATCGGTAAGCGGGAGGCCAGAGATGGGCGATCCGTAGGCCCTGTGTGGCCCTTGCCTGGGTAGCTCCACCTTGCTAAGACACCTGTTGTCCTTGTCCAGTGTGTCCATGCCGTATACAATGCCCACCTGTTGGTCACTTAACAGCAATGCAGCTATCTCCTTGAATAACATTTTCTGAAATTGGAATTACTGTATACTGTATATTTTAAGTTGGATTTTGGGGGTACTGGGGTGTGAACCCGGGGCCTTGTACAGGATTGGTACATGCTATGCCACCTAGCTAAGCCCTGGCCACTAAAGTCCACTTTTTTTCTATGGTCTGGTTTGTTATACAAGTTTTCAAGGCCAAAGCCTGTTCAAGAACCCAAGCTCCCTCTTCACAGAGAGGAGCTGGGCAACCTGGCTGGCCAGCTGACAGGCTTGGCCTCTGCCCAGGGCAGCAGGCCAGGCAGAGTGAGAGCAGAGTCCTCCCATCTCCTGCAGATTTACTATGGCCACAGCCCCAGCCTCACCAGAGAGAGGTGCACACCACCTTCCTTTCTGAGTACAGAGCCCTGCTTGCCCAGGGGTCCTAGGTGATGGCAGTTACGTCCTTGTCCTGAAGCAGAGCCTTGGTTGGAGGGATGATGTGTCAGAGGTCGTCAGGCACAGGCAGAAGAGCTGCCCTGATGGCCAGGGGCCATCTGCATCACTGCTGCCCCAACTGAGGCCAAAGTTGCCCATCTCCAACTTATCTGGGTCATTCCAATCCCTGGTCCAGCGACATTAACAATCCTTTCCTGGTTAGAAGCTATTCAGGTCAAGATGCCATATATACTTTCCCAGGAATTGTAGATGTTTGTAGAATTTCTCCAGTAATTACAGTGCTGTCAGATTTCTGTGTAATTGGGACCATGACAGGGTACAGTGTAAAGGGGCCACTCACAGGTGCATACGATGCTTTTTGCTGGTCCCGTTCAGAGCCAGTGACCTGCTTCTGACCATCTAGCAAATGTTTCCCATGGTCACATGACAGCGGTGGCACTTCTGCAAATCTGCTCCCAGTCAGCCAAGGACTGGGCATCATGTCACAGTGTCCAAGCTCCCAGAAAAACCTTGCAGGTTACATTTCCAACATCTGCATCGATCCCTGGCTTCGGCCCTTTGCCATGGACATAATCAGCTTGGCGGCAGTTCCCACCACGAGTGCACTGAGGGTCTCCCTGAAGTGTGACTTTTCAGTCTCTTTGGGGAGCTATCCAGAGTGGCCAGTGCAGAGGTCCTCAGAACCTGTGTTCTTCCAGCCGTGGGAGACCATGACCTCTGCCGTCTGCATGAAGAGGTGCTCACTGGTGCAGGAATCAGGCTCCTCCTGGCAGTCAAGGTCGCACAGGAAGTGCCCCCAGTGCAAGCAACCCATGATAGGTGTCATCACCAGGCCCTGGCCCCAAGGACACCCAGAGAACATAGAGCAAAGAGCAAGCTCAGGACCCAGCTGTGTGTCTGCACTCCTTAGCTTCACTGTCACTGTGACCAGGCAGCACCTAGAAAAGATTTTAATTTGCAAAAAGATTTGTTAGTGTTCAGAGTCATTTTCTCAATACCTATGCCAGTGTTTCGGTGCGTTCCTTCATTCAGCATCCCAGAGTGGGATGCAGCAGGTAAGATGGCTTGCTTTCTTTAGCACATTAAAAAAAAGGGGAATTGGCCCATTCTCGGACCAATCAGCCTTAGAAAATGGTTCATATGGAAGTTAGGAGTCTGAAATTGAATCACTTCAAATCATCCATGTTCACACGGACTTTGGAAATCTTGTGGCCCCAGGTGTACCCCAGTGTGCAAACTGGCAAGTCTGGACCCTTGCTCCCCAAGCAGTGTGGATGTCCACGGTGATTGGCATCAGCTGGGAGCTGGTCAGAGTGCAGACTCTTGCTGAGACGCGCTGTTCACGTGCATTAGAGCTTAAGAAGTTATTCAGCAAAGGGTGAGAGCTCCAGCTGGGAGCCCAGAGGAGGTGCTGGCACAGGAGCCTGTCCAGGTAGAGGGTCCTTCCACCATGCATTCTACGGGGCTGCCTTCCTTGGGAGGCGTCATGGTCCCCCAGGACTGCACATAAAGAATTGCTACAGGCTAAATTTAGGGATAAGGCTTGTACTCCACTCCCAGAAGAGAGGGTCTCGGCTTCTGTGGTCACCAACCATGTCTGGCTGGCCCCAAGTCAGCACCCTCTGACTTACGCCTTTTCTGTCCTGGATGCAGCCCCATCTTCTCCCAGGGCAAATCTGGGCAAGATGAAAAATAGGGATTAGATAAAGGAATTCCTTACTGCTTCTGCCCCAACATCCTCGGTTACCAGGGCACAGAGCATGGTCATCCTGTGGCTGCTGGACGGAGGTGAGGACAATTTACAGTGGAAGGATCCTGAGATCAAGTCAGATATCAGTTACAGGGAGGTTTGTCCAAATGTACTGATCCAAATGCAAGGGAAAGGAGTCAAGAGATGAGAAGGCAGGTCGGAGGGCCCAGGAGCACAGCAAGCAAAGCTGGGTATGGGAATGAAAGCAATAAACGGTCTTAGTCGGGCACAGCTGCAGCCAAACAGGGGAGCCGGAGCCAAGGGCAGGTCTAAAACCAAGTCCTCTCTCCAGAGGGGGTAGGTGCTTTCCTGAAGGGTCCCCAGATGACACATTGATTGTTGGGATCAGAAGGCTGGAAGAGAAGCTGTAGGCTGGCTAGGAAGTGCACCACAGCAGAGGTGAGCCACCCCGCCTGACATGGGACCCTGAACCAGCAGCAGAGCCATGCTCTCGGCAGCAAACAGGGTGCCGGACAGGCTGGGGCAGAAACAGTGCCAGAAAGTCCCTAACCGGGGAGCAGCAGCCTTTGCCACAAGTAGACCTGGCTCCATCCAGAGGACTGTCTCCCGTGGAGGTGAGGAGACTGGAATCCTGGGAGATTCCAGTTCCTGAGTATCCCAGGAATGGCACCCCTCTGGAAGGCGCCATCCGCATCATGCAGCTCCCCAGAGGCCACACTCTGGGGAGCACAGCATCTTGTTCCCTGTATTTCTCCTCCGTCCACCCCTCTCCACCTCCATGGCCGTGGCTTTTCCCAAACTCACTATGCAAATGAATTTTGAGGCTGAACATCTTTTCATGTTTATTGGTAATTTCCACTTTCATCTTGGTAAACTATCTACTTGCAATCTTTCCACTAGTTTTCATTATTTTATTTATATTTTGGTACTGGGGATTGAACCCAGGGGCTCTTTACCATTGAGCTACATTCCTAGCTTCTTTATCTTTTTATTTTGAGACAGGGTCTAACTAAGTTGCTGAGGCTGGCCTTGAACAGAAATCCTCCTGCCTCAGCCTCCTGAGTAGCTGGGATGACAGGCTGCCCGCAGCTCCACAGTTCTTCCTTTTTCACTAATTGGTATTAACCCTTTGTCTGTCTTATATGTTGAAAACATTTTCCCAAGTTGTCTGTCTTTGGATTTTATTTATAAAGTGAGTTTTCATTTTTATGTTGTTAAATCTTATCAGTCTTTTGTGGTTTCTATCTTACTTGCAAAAGTCTGCCAAGGTTATAAAAATATTCTTTTACCATTTTTCATACTTACAAAAGTTTTAAAAAGCAATAACATCTAGCATTTGGTGAATTAGAAAATGATACCCACTCCCGACTGAGAATGTGAGTTCTGATAGCCATCTGGAAAGTTCTCTGGCTGTAATTACTAACAGGTAAGAATGTACATATCTGTGTCTCATCTATCCCATCTTAGAAATATTTTATTTATTTATTTAGTACTGGGGTTTGAACCCAGGGGCACGTAACCACATCTCCAGCCTTTTTCTTTGTTTAACATATTTTACTTAAGAGACAGGGTCTCACTGAGTTGCTTAGGGCCTTGCTAAGTTGCTGAGACTGGCTTTGAAATTGTGATCCTCCTGCCTCAGCCTCTGGAGCTGCTAGGATTACAGGCATGCGCCACCAAGCTCAGCTTCAGTCAAATATTTTACACACACACACACACACACACACACATACAACATTGCTTCACAAAAGTACATGTGCAAAGATGGCAGGCAAGAAACAACGTGAACGTCAACCAACGAAGCAACAGTTAAACCCACTGATGGGCGTCCACTAAGTACATCTAACTGCTAATAAAAAGAGCACACAGGCACAATGAGGCCGATTACCACAGAGCTGTAAACAGTTACAATGGCAAATTTTATGTTCTGTGTATTTTCCCACAATAAAAATAGGAGGAGAATGATTTAATATCCACAGTATCCCAGAGACATGGTCATAAAAATTGTTAGGAAAAAACCCACATTTCTCTGAATTGTTTAGTGTGTGTTAAAAGGAAAAGGTGTGGGGGACGGACACCACTTCTTGCTGCCTTGGGCAGTGCTGCTTGGTGTCTGCACAGGGCCCTGGGCTTAGATCTAGGCTCCAGTCCTAGCTGCACCACGACTCCACAGTGACTTGGGTGGAGCGCATGGGGGTTCTCATCTAAGTCAAAGAAGGAACTAGTGCTGTGATGAGGGCACTAGACCTCACAACAGGGCCCCTCGCAAAGGCGCCACTGTGTCTCCACTGCCCCCATGCACTTCTCCATCCTGCGCTTCTTGACTGAGATGCAAAAGGGTTTGATTGTGATGAGAGAAAAATCACAGAAATATAAACAAAATACAAACAGCCTAAAGATGAAGGCTGCATAAGTCCTTGCTTCTGATTCACTGGACTTGGCCTTCTCCTAAGGCCATCTGACACTCCAGACTTTGTCCCTAAAGGGCTGCCGAACCTTGGGAGACTTTTCTCCCTGCTCACCTTCACCTGGCAGCTGCTCTGAGACCCATAGCCCATCATCTCCTTCTCCAGGCCTCCCACTGTGGCTATGCTCTCAGCCATCTGCAGCACCATCTTCCTCTTCCTCTCTGGCCACACCAACAGCTTCTTGCCCTGCAAATGCTCTGTCTTCCTGAACTCTCTCCTCAGGCAGACAGGTAAGACTGTCTGAGCCCTAAAAACCACTTTATGCAGGCCCAGCTCTGCACTCTCAGGGGAGACTGCTCCCTGAGTGTTCTCTGGGTTGAAAAGGCTGGAGCCCAAAGAAGACAGGGAATAGATTTCCCCATGTGCTTTACACCATCCCACATTCAACAAGTTCATTAATGCTCATTATGGAACCAACGAAGGACCTCTACCAGTCTGTCTGGCCCTCGGGGCAGTAACCTGTGAAGTCAGAACAGGTGGCCTGCACTTTCTCCAGAGGGCAGCTCTTAATACTGTTGATCACAGTGCCTTGCTAGAGTCCAGCCGGCCTCCTCTCGTGGACCTCCCGGGTCACCAGGCCTCTTCCCTGCCCCACTTTCTTCTGCCATTTTCCTGTTTCCTTTCCTTCCTCTCTTTTCTTCTTCTTTTTTTTTTTTTTTTTAGTTACAGGGGACTAAACCCAGGGGCACTCGACCACTGAGCCACATCCCAGCCCTATTTTGTATTTCATTTAGAGACAGGGTCTTACTGAGTTGCTTAGCACCTCACCATTGCTGAGGCCGACTTTGAACTCATGATCTTCCTGCCTCAGCCCTCCCAAGCTGCTGGGATTATTGGCCAGCCCCACCACGCCCAGCTGTCTTACTTTATTTTTATTTTTTTTATTTTTGTAGTTGTAGGTGGACAGAATGCCTTTATTTATTTTTATGTGGTGCTAAGGATGGAAACCAGTGGCTCACACATGCTGGGCAAGCGTTCTGCCACTGAGTTACAGGCCCAGCCCATGTCTCACTTTATTTTGATGGGAATCAATAACTTGAACTGTTGCTAACTATAAGAAATTCAAAGTAGACAACAGAAAGATAAACTTGAAGCAGCAGCCAAGCCACACTCAGGCCTTTAGAGTATGTAGGTTTTTTGTTTTTGTACTGAGGATTGAACCCAGGGGTGTTTAACCACTGAGTCACATCCCCAGCCCTTTTCAGTTTTTGAGACAGGTTTTCACTAAATTGCTCAGGACCTCACTAAGTTGCTAAGACAGGCCTTGAACTCATGATTCTCCTGCCTTAGCCTCCTGGGTTGCTGAGAGTACAGTTGTGAACCACCACACCCAGCATATGTAGGGATTTTAACCTTTGTCCTAAGAGCACTTGAAAGCCAGTGAAAAGTTATTCGAAGGAAGAGCTAATTTTTTACAGCATATATTTTAAAAATACCTATTATGGGCTAGACATTGTGTTAAAGAACGTACTTCTATCATTTCATTTAATCCTTTAAACAAACCTATGATGACTATTATTGTCCCAATTTTACAGACAGGTCTGTATGAAGAGGGTCTTGTCAGAGGCCTAACTTCAGCTCCAGCTGGTAACTACCAATTACCCTTGCTAAGAGAAAGAGAAGTAGTTAAGCAAGTGGTGCAGCTGACTCTAATCTCCCCAGCAGGATCAGCCCAACAGTGAGGTTGATAGCAAAGAGATATCAGGAGCTAATGAGCTAATCATTGAATTTAATCCTTTTCTTCTTCCTCCCTATTAATAAAATAACTTCTAATTACATTCTGGCTTCCCATATAGATTTTTCTGCAGGGAGATAATGCACTGACACTGACTAGTCTACACATGCACTTTATTGCTGTTGACAATGTTAATACTCATTGTTGATAAACTGGCTTTCTACTTTTTAAAAATGATGTCGAAACAAAGAAATTATGAAGTAGTTTTATAGTTATTTTTCTATGAAGGGTTAGTTTGAAAAATTAAAACCAAGTAAAGGGGCTGGAATTGTGGCTCAGTGGTAGAGCACTTGCCTAGCATGTGCCAGGCCCTGGGTTGGATCCTCAGCACCACATAAAAATAAATAAACAAAATAAAGGTATTGTGTCCAACTACAACTAAAAAATAAATGTTAAAAAAAAAAAGTAAAAATACCATGTCTCTTGTAACTTAATCTTTTCTAGCTGCCCGCTTTGACCCTGATGATCTTAAGTCTGGGGAGTACCCTTTCTTCTTTGTAGAAGCCCCTATCACAGCCCAGAGCCTCTTTTTTTTCTAACCCCTTTTCCCCTGCTCCCCACTCTCCAAAATTTAAGCTACTTCTCTGGTAGCAGAAGTTGGAGCCTGTCAGAGGTCTGTTCAGTTCTTGGGGTGAAGTGCATCCTCCCATGATGGGAGCAAACTGTTCCGGACACCAGAGCCTGGTGTCCTTGTCACCAACGTGGGCTGCTGTACTACCTGCCCCTGCAGGGATGAGTGACCTTGCCTGGCCATGGCTCCGTGAGGTTCATGTGACCCTGAATGAATGAGTCCCACTCCCCACGGCTCCTTGGGGTCACTTAGACACCTGCCCCAGTGCCACATGAGCAGCTCCGCCTACTTGTGGCTCCCTGGGTCACCGTGTGTCTCCCCAGCAAGAACGACCTACCCCGCCTGTGTTCCCCGGGGCCACAATGACCCCTGCCCAGGATGAGTGACCCTGCCTGGCCATGACTCTCCGGGGGCGACTCCTGCTCCTGCTGGCTCGGTCTGTTTTCTTTCTCCTTCCCTGTAATTCCGTTCACGGACAAGACCGGGACCAACCAAGTGGGCATTGCAAAGCTAGAGCTTCGTGGAGCGGCCGAGCGCGGTCGCGGGCCTGGACAGCTTCTGGGAAAACTCAGGTCTGCGTTCTCAGCCGCTCTGAGCACGCGACCGAAGTGCCCAGCACGGTCCGCCGTCCCCTCGCCCACCGGCGGCCGCCATCTTCCCCCAGGCCGTTAGCCACAGCCCTCGAGCCTCGGGCGGGCGCCCAGCTCGGTCCCGGCCGCTGGGGCGCGCGGCGCGGAGCCCCGCACTGCCAGCACAAAAGCCGCGCTTCCAGCCGCCGCCACTGGGGGCGGTCGCGGACGCTGGCCTGCAACGGCCGGAAGGGCGGTGCCATGTCGCGGCGCGGGGGACGACCCTTGGAGCCCTGTCGCCGTTCGTCCCTCGTCGACAGGGAGCGAACGTCGAAGCAGTCCTCTCGCGTCTCTTTCCACCGGTCGGGACGGCCCCGGATGGCTGACGCCCGCCTGGGACCAACGCTCGCAGGATCCCCCCACCCCGCGATGGTTCTGCCCTGCGCGGCCGCACCTCCCCGCGCGCATGGGCGGGACCGGGGGCGGGGCCTGCGAGCTCCGCGCTATAAATATCGGACCCCGCTGCTCGCCGCCCTGCTCGCCCTGTCGCCGCTGACCGAGTGTTCTTCCTCGTCCGCGAGTTGCTCCTTCGCCGCCGGTCTGTCCGCTCCTCAGTGCTGCTCTTCTGCCGCCATCGCCGACATGAACGGTCAGCTCAACGGCTTCCACGAGGCGTTCATCGAGGAGGGCACGTTCCTCTTCACCTCGGAGTCTGTGGGGGAAGGCCACCCAGGTGAGGCAGGGGCGCGCCCCTCCCCCACCTGGCCGCGCGCCCGGCCCGCGGAAGATTCCAGAAGGGGGGTGGCGGGCTCTGCAGGAGGGCGGCTCCGCGGGCCCGCGGCGGGAGCCCTCCGTAGGCGGCCCGCCCCGCGCGCCCCCGCGGCGGGTGCGCGCCCCGCATTGCAGCCCGGCGGCCGCACGTGGCGAGGCCGGCGCAGGCGCGCGGGCAGCGCTGCGGGGGGACCTCCGCCAGGCCGGCGCCCTCGCCGCTTCCCGGCTTTGTGTGTGGCCGCCATAGTGAGCCGGGCCCGCGCCTCAGGAGGACATCGTGTCCGCGGGCTGGGCTGGGCGCGCCGCCCTTAAGCGCGACGCGCGGGCCCGCCTGGGCCTGGCCGGTGGCGCGTTTTTCGGGCTGTCTGGAAAATTCGAGAGTGTTGGAGGTACTCCCCCTTTCTAGAACGGGTGACGTAGGTGGGGGCCGAGGGACTGGGGCTGCCGAGCCTATGCTGGAGCCGCTCTGATGACACAGCCGGATGGCCGCCGGGTCACTCCTTTTGTTCATGGCTGTTTCCTTTCGTGGCTTAATTCTTTCGTGTCCCTTGAGACCAGGAGCCTGATGACACTGGCCAGATTGTCCTGCCACATCGTGTGCACGTGCCAGTGCGCATCCACGAGTTCACCGGTGTGCGGTTGTGCTGCACCGATTAAAGGCCGTGGTGCCTGCGGTTTGTTCTCCCAGGGTCCCTGGGACCAGGGTCTGGCAGGTGACAGTGGAGGTGGACGAGAACGTTGGAATGGTTAGGCTTGGAACGGTATTTCAGAACCTCCGGCTTTTTAGAGGTGGCCCCGAAGTCCTTGGGAGGTGTCGAGTGCACACATCATAATGGATGGATGTGTATTGGATATCTCGAGGGTTCTGCTGGCTGACTGAGTCAATGAGTTTGTGCGACTATATTAAGACCGCGGTGTCAAGTTTTTAAGTAACACGGACTCCTGTGTCCAGCATTTATTATTCAGGCAGACTGCTTCTGGTAAAGCAGTGCTTTACAAAAAGCAGCAGTTAGATCATACTTAATGCACTGAGTGATTCACTTCAAAGTTTTTATGATGTTTCAAAATAAAAAAGTAAAATCTCAGTGTGTGTTTGTTTTTTCTTTCCTAGCTGGGCACAGTGGTAAATGCATGCAGTCCCAGCGATCAGGAAGCCAAGGCAGCAGGAGGAGCACAAGTTGGAGGCATCAGCCTCCGCAGTTTAGGCCTTAGCAACCTTTTGAAATAAATGGAAATGGGGTGGGGCACAGCTGAGTGTAGATGTGGTAAAGCAACTCTTAAATTCCCCCTTCCTTTTTTTTCCCCAACAAAGTTTTTTTTTCCAGTTCATAGAGAAAGGGGCATCCCATACTTAAATAGTAAAAGAAATTGATTTTTCCCCCCAGATAAGATTTGTGACCAAATCAGTGATGCTGTCCTTGATGCCCATCTTCAACAGGACCCTGATGCCAAAGTGGCTTGTGGTAGGTTCAGAACATGTGCTTTTGTTTATTGCCTGATTATAAAGGTAACATTGGGAGAACTAATTTATAAAAATGTTTTTTCTGTGTGAATCTCTCCTTTATTAGAAACTGTTGCTAAAACTGGGATGATTCTTCTTGCTGGAGAAATTACATCAAGAGCTGCCATTGACTACCAGAAAGTGGTTCGGGAAGCCATTAAGCACATTGGATATGATGATTCTTCCAAAGGTGTGTTTTCATTTTGCTTTTTTTCTAAGCTTATGTTTAGATATAATGGTTGAAACTGTCTTCTAGGAATGTTCCTAGTAATCCTTAACTCCGATTATGTAGATATGTAGTATGACGTTTTGGTATTATAGCCTCACCTTGCCGTGGAGGACAATGTTCTAAGACTAGCAGATGCTGAAACTGACGAATATTTTTTCCCCCCGTACATGCTTGGCTACAGTTTTGCCTAACATAAATGAGGTACATTAGATTTGCAAAAATAAGTTGGAAGTTAGTGTACAAGTTATAAATGTGATCTGACAAAATGTCTATTGTACCATAGATCTTAGCAATCCTGGCCATCTTTTCCCCTTCAGAACTTGCACCTGTTTGCTTTGAGGTACACTATAGGTTTTCTTGGCATATTCAAAGTATTAGCATTATTCTTATGCTTTGGGGCTATTAAGTAAAGTTTATTTGAACATAAAGCCACTGTTCGGCCAAGACCTTTCAATAGTTAAGTGATTTAGCAGTGGGTAGCATGTATTTGGATGATGATTAGTGTCCTGGGAAGGGAAGAGTTCATCACACTCTCGTGGCAATTTTTTTTTTTAGAAAAATCACAAATTTCTGGAATTTTCAATTTACAATTTTAAGGTAACAGAGTGAGTGGAAGGTGAAACCATGGCTAAGGAATTACTACTGTATCTGATTTCTTCAGCAGTAGCAGTATTTAGAATTCCAAGTAATTGTGAGTGGGTATTATGGCTTTTTGTTCTTAAAAGACATTTTTGTTTATAGGGTTTGACTATAAGACTTGTAATGTGCTGGTGGCCTTGGAGCAACAGTCACCAGATATTGCTCAAGGTGTTCATCTTGACCGAAATGAGGAAGACATTGGTGCAGGAGACCAGGTATTGTAAAAGGCTATTTATGTCTCTTCTAACATTAAATTAAGCTTTAATGTTACATCACTGGCTCTTTTTTTTTCAGGGCTTGATGTTTGGTTATGCCACCGATGAAACTGAGGAGTGTATGCCTTTAACCATTGTCTTAGCACATAAGCTAAATGCCAAACTGGCTGAACTACGCCGCAATGGCACTTTGCCTTGGTTACGCCCAGATTCAAAAACTCAAGTAAGTGATCTTAAAGCTATATTGCCTAAAATTACTTTGTAGAAAAATCCATGAATTTGAAGACTGCCAAGAATAATGTATTTTTGCTCATTGTAATTTTCTTTTTTTGATACTGGGGATCAAATTCAGGGGCATTCTGCCGCTGAGCCACATCCCAGCCTTGTTTGTATTTTATTTAGAGACAGGGTCTCACTGAGTTTACTTAGTGCCTCACTATTGCTGAGGCTAGCTTTAAACTCAGTCCTTGGCCTCAGCCTCCTGAGCCATTGAGATTAGACATATACCACCATGCCCAGCACTGTATTGTAACTTGATAGAGAACCAAGTACAAAACTGATGGTGTTCTGATAATCTGTGTTGACTTCAAGGTGACTGTGCAGTATATGCAAGATCGAGGTGCTGTGCTTCCCATCAGAGTCCATACAATCGTTATATCTGTTCAGCATGATGAAGAAGTTTGTCTTGATGAGATGAGGGATGCCCTGAAAGAGAAGGTCATCAAAGCTGTTGTACCTCCAAAATATCTTGATGAGGATACCATCTACCATCTGCAGCCAAGTGGCAGATTTGTTATTGGTGGGCCTCAGGTAAATGTCAGTTCAGCATACTCTTTACTATTTTGAGTCTTTGGTTATTTGAAAAGTTTGAGTCACTATCACCTTTTAAGATTCTGGAATTTGCTTGTGAATCTTTAGTGGCATGGAATAGGCATTCTAATCTAGAACCACTTACTGGGAAGGATTAGGCATAAAGTGACTTAAATCCTGTAATTTCAGGGTGATGCTGGTTTGACTGGCCGGAAAATAATTGTGGATACCTATGGCGGTTGGGGAGCTCATGGAGGAGGTGCCTTTTCAGGAAAGGATTATACTAAGGTGGACCGCTCAGCTGCTTATGCTGCCCGTTGGGTGGCAAAATCCCTTGTTAAAGGAGGTCTGTGCAGGAGGGTTCTTGTTCAGGTATATATTCTTTTTATGTAATTGGAGTGGTAAACAGCCATATAAACGGGAGGGATATAACAGTAATAAGCTTCTTGCCCATTTTATACCAATGTATACAAGTATGCATTTGAATTACTGACTGTTAACATTTGAATCCTTTTAGGTCTCTTATGCTATTGGAGTTTCTCATCCGTTATCCATCTCCATTTTCCATTATGGTACCTCTCAGAAGACTGAGAGAGAGCTATTAGAGATTGTGAAGAAGAACTTTGATCTTCGCCCTGGGGTCATTGTCAGGTAAAGATGGTAAAGCCTATTGCTAGTGAAAAGTAGAGGGTGTGGGTATATGTGTGATGCATACTATCTAGATATGAGGAGGTAAAGGTAGACTCCTCAAATGGGGAAACATTTTAATTCCAGAACATGCTGATGTTTTAAAATTGCCTTCAGGGTGCATTTAATTGAGAAATACAAGTCACAGTGCTCTGTGGCTTATATTAATCACCCTAGAAAGTCTTTCACATTTAATATTGGGCTTTGTGCTCATCATACCTAAGGGTGTTTAAGAAATTAATACAGACAAGTGGGATGTTCAAGGTTCTACAAAGAAAAGAACCATAGTGGGCAGTGGGACCTTGGTAAGTATCCATGATCCTCAGATGAGCTTTTGACAATTGGAATTCCTCAGAATAATGACAAGTTTTCATATTTGTTGAGCCAGGGCCGGAAAAACAAGAACTGTAGTTACTAATAAGGACTGTACAAGGACTTTGGACACCAGGGAAGTAACAAACACTTTTGCCACAAACTTTTTTCCTAGCATACCCCAGAGAACTGAACTCATTTGCCAGAGCTCTTAAATGAGTCTTGCTGATTGTTTTGCTTTATTTTAATCCAATGCTACATATTAAGTTATGGACTTGTATATTCCAGGGATCTGGATCTGAAGAAGCCAATTTATCAGAGGACTGCAGCCTATGGCCACTTTGGTAGGGACAGCTTCCCATGGGAAGTGCCCAAAAAGCTTAAATACTGAAAGTGTTAGCCTTTTTTCCCCAGACTTGTTGGCGTAGGCTACAGAGAAGCCTTCAAGCTCTGAGGGAAAGGGCCCTTCTTGCTAAATTTTCTTGTCCTCTTTCAGCTCATCAGTTGCAGTCACTCTCTAGTCAATGACATGAATTTTAGCTTTTGTGGGGGACTGTAAGTTGGGCTTGCTATTCTGTCCCTAGAAGTTTTGTTCACCATTATAATGAATTTAGTGAGCATAGGTGATCCATGTAACTGCCTAGAAACAACACTTGTAGTGAATAATGCTTTGGAACTGAACCTTTGTGCCCTATCACCCAACCCTCCAAAGTCCTAAACACATTGACTTTCCTACCAAATGCTGAAAATATCCTTGTAATGTGCACGTAAAAGTACTTGTAGTTCCACTATAGCCTGTCTGGCAATGCCACAGCTCTCAGCATGAATTTGTAATGTCTTGAGCTCTATTATGAATGTGAATCCTTCCCTTATCCTCCCTGTAACTCGATCCATTTCTAATTATGTAGTTCTTTGTCAGGGAGTGTTCCCTACCCAATCTATCTTGCATGTAACGCAAGTTCCAGTCGGAGCTCCAGCCTGACATAAATCAAAAAGGCAGTTACCATTAAACCATCTCCCTGGTGCTTATGCTCTTAATTGCCACCTCTTTAATAGCACCAAATCAAAATTTCTCCATCTTTAGCTGTCTTTTGGAGGACGTACGTAATAAGGTTTTCATTTATTAAACCAATCCTATGCATGGTTTCAGCACTAGCCAAACCTCACCAACTCCTAGTCTAGAAAAACAGGCACTTGGCACCCTTGTGATGTCATACAGAGAAGTCACAGGGCAGTACCTGAGGGTCTGTAGGTTGCACACTTTGGTACCAGATAACTTTTTTTTTCTTTATAAGAAAGATGAGTACTCCACACTGCACAATAATTCCTCCCAGGGTTTTAACTTTGTTTTATTTTCAAAACCAGGTCCAATGAGCTTTCTGAACAGCTGGTGTAGCTACAGAGAAACCAGCTTCCTTCAGAGAGCAGTGCTTTTGGCGGGGAGGAGGAAATCCCTTCATACTTGAACATTTTCTAATTGCTTATTTATTGTATTCTGAGGTATGGTGTAAGTACAGAGAAGCCATCACCTCAGATGGCAGCTTTTAAAAGATTTTTTTTTTCCTCAACACCATGATTCCTTTAACAACATGTTTCCAGCATTCCCAGGTAGGCCAAGGTGTCCTACAGAAAAACCTTGGGTTAGACCTACAGGGGGTCTGGCTGGTGTTAAGCGAAGGGAGGGCAGAGCTGGTGCGGCTGACCGTGGAGAGAGCGGACTTGGCTGGCGTGGTACAGAGAAGCCAGCTTGTTTACATGCTACTCCATGACTGCTTGCCCGAAGCAGAAAGTGCCTTCCAGGGTCTATTTTTGGAGGTTTATTACGTATGTCTGGTTCTCAATTCCAACACTTTAATGAAGATCTAAATAAAATGCTAGGTTCTACCCTGTGTTACTGTTCTTTAATTGCTGTGGCTACAAATAACCTGAAAATTGTATACATACTTCTTGAGCAACTGGGAATCAACAGGTCTAGACTCCCCATCTGGTTTGTCCAATATTGCCTTCTAGACTGAAATATGTCCTTGTTGCAGCCACCCACTGTCATTTTTTTCCCCTCTCCCCATATTGGTGATGAACCCAGGACCTTGCAGTAGGCTTTCCAAAACCTAAAGTTGAGAACAAAATCCATATGCTGGGATCAGAAGAAGGATCAATCTAAAGCTGATTGGCTGAAAGGCCAATTCTCAGAACAATTAGACCTCATTTTTCTTGGGACATGGATAATTATAGTGAACACTTTATGCCATAGGTCAGGGAGGTGGTGGTATGCTGCCATGAAGGCAGCATCCTTGCCCATGTAGAGTACTTTAATTAGAAGTCTTCCAAAACATAAGGAAGATAGCTGAACTAAGGTATGAAGAATTAGAAACAACTGGTCAAAAAACACCCCCTCCCAACCCCCCTAACTCTTTAACCATTCAAGGAACCCTAAGTAAGACCAAGTGTTTCAATAGCTTGCATGACATTTTCTGCCTATCCTATAGGTCACAACCCACACAATAAAATGTCTTTCCTGGTCTCAATTGAATTTCAGTGGAAAAAATTGATGGGACTTGATATTAAAAAGCAGGCATATGCAATCCCAGCCACGCAGGAGAATCTCAACTTCAAGGTCAGCCTGGGCAACCTGTAAAAAGGGTACAGCTTACATAATTTGCTTAGCTCCAAGTGTGATTCCTGATACTTTGGTGTGTGTGTGCGGGGGGGGGGGGGGGGGGGGGGGGGAAGGGGGACAATAACTTCCTTAGCTAATGGAAACCACTGTCTAGGCAACTGGAAAAAACCAGAATAAGGTAAAACCACTTTGTACGTTAACATTTCAGGCTGACTCACAATGAATCAGGAACTACCAATCTACCCCTTATGTTTTGGATGTCTCGGGCAAATTTATTCAGTTTGTATGGGGATAAGGGATACTACAGATTAAGTATAACATATAGGTACATGTGTAATAGCACTTAGGAACATTAACCATTACAGGGGTGTTTTTGGAGGGCAGATACTGGGGATTGAACTTGGGCGTTTGATCACTGAGCCCCATCCCCAGATTTATTTAGAGACAGGGTCTACTGAGTCTCCTTTGCTCAGGCTGGCTTCCTGAGGCACTGGATTACAGGTGTATACACCAGCATACCCACCTGAGCTGGTCAGTTTTAACTCATCCCCCTTTATTCTCAACCTCCTCATGGCTCCTCAATCTTCGATTGAAATATCTTTATTAATTCCAAGCTGTTATGTAATGTAAAACAAATCTAAAAATGTTCACCATTGCATAGATGCTGTGTCTGTGACTGGCTGCTCCCATATCTGCATCAAACATCCGGGTGCCCTCAGAACTCTGAGTGCATAGGATCAGGATTTGTCTCAGGAGGATTGGAATTTGAAGACTCCCTGTTTGAAGGACTTGATTCACCATCTGTTTCAAAAGGGCGCCAGTTTGCATAAGTCACCTCTTGGGCCAGCTGCTCCAGGGGAGGGCGGCCTAATAACAGATTTCTAAGTGAAATTCGAGTCATCAAGAAGCTGAAAAACAGGAGAAAAGCCAACCAGTCCAAACTTCTGTTCAAAAACAGTTCCAGCCAAAGCCCTTAGGGAACACCTAGCCCCTCTCCCCCAGCTATCTGAGAATCTCCCTGCAGTGACCCTTTATGTCCCAGTCCTTACATGGCCTGGCAGATACCAGGATTGGGGCATTGGCCATCAGACACAGGCTACTTCCTCTGTCTTTAAGAAGTCTAGTGTTACCCTCATGAAAGAGAAGTCACCAAGCTTGCAACGGTAGGTAGAACTCACCTACGACGAAAGATGTATAGTTTTCGCAGCAAGAAGCGAAAGAGTCGCTCGTGTAAAGGGGTATTTCGCCGGCGTTGGATCTCCTGGAGCCTTTGCTGGCGTCTAAGAAAAGTCTGAACCAGAGGTGTTGGCTCAGGGCCCCCTTTCACTTCCCCTTCCAAAAGAGGCTGCAGCTCTGGAGGTAGAGGCCCCGTTTCTACCCAGAAGACAACAAAAGAGGAATCACTGAGATAGATCCTGTCCCTGAGAACTCTTCACCACGGAGAGTTTTTTTTTTGGTACCGGGAATTGAACTCGGGGGCACTCAACCATTGAGCCACATCCCCATCCTATTTTGTATTTTATTTAGAGATGGGGTCTCACTGAGTTGCTTAGCACCTTGCTTTTGCTGAGGCTGGCTTTGAACTTGAGATCCTCCTGCCTTATCTTCCCCAGCCATTGGGATTACAGGCGTGTGCCACTGTGCCCAGCCCAAGTTCATTCTTTAATGGCTAGATCCTTATTCATGACCTTGATTTCTTGAAACCCGGGGGTCATATCCACCTGACCCTTCATACACTCACCACTTCCGTTTTCCACCTTTTCCTTTAATTCTTGTAGATAAGCCAGGTCTTGCTCCAGTGCAAGCTCTGTAGTGTTGACATAAACGTACATGTAGCAGGAAGGGCCAGGTGATGTCGTGTGCACCTTATGGTACTCACCAGCAGGCAGCTGAGGAGGAGAAAAAACCCGGCTTAGCCAGCCTGGTACACTGTCTCCTCATTCTTTTGGAGTCTAAAGTAACTGACCTCTGGGATCCTGGAGGAGGCTACTTAGAGCCAGAGACTGCCCGTGTGCACTCTGCCACTCTTACGCCCCTACTGAATTCCTGCAGCACCACTGCTGTAAAGCATTTTCTGGTCTAATAAACCCTACCCACCTAAACTGTCTGCCACTGGTAATCCCAGCAAAATACCTGCATTTTTTCTCCCTCCCGAAGAGTCTGGTTCTTCTCTTCTGCCACCAACTCCACAGTCACCTCCCCCTGCAGCAGCTGGATGCTAGTGTTGCCCAGGTCTTCACTCACAAAATTCTCCAGATGCAGCCCTGCCAAGGTAACACACCACAGTAGAATGAACTCACTCCCTGCCAGAGCAGAGGTGCAGTTCATCCCTGCGGAGGGCCTTCCCACTGACAGAGGACCAGGGAAAGTAGCAAGGCCTCCCCACGCAGCCTCCTTACCAGGGAAGTCTGCAATGAAGACCACCTCTGTGTGGTTGTCCAGGCTGCTCTTGATTTCCTGCAGCTTGGTTCTCCAGGGAGACAGGTCCATCAACAGTGGCTGCACCCAAGATGTGCGCTGGAAGGGGGACCAGTCGGCCTGAACGATGTCCACACGAGGGTCAAAAAGCCTTAGGAAAGAAAGAGCTTGTTCCAAAGAGGCCATGACTGCCCACCCACTGCCACTTCTACTTCTGTTCTTTTCATCACTCCCAGGGAGAGGGGACAGGGTTTCCAGATAGAAGAAACAGCTGATGTCAGCATGCTATTGCCAGCCCAGGGCAGAGGGAAGAGTCTGCAGCACTAGAAGGCGGGGCTGGGGCTACCTGTGGAAAAGGCACTGTAAGGGACCAGCAGCTCACTCCTCTCCAGGATGATAGTGCCCCTTGCTGGAAGCCACCACCAATGCCCACAACCAGACTGACCAGGATGTGCATATGGCAAGACAAGGCCGCCGTTCACCTTGCTTCAAAGAGCTGTGTGCAATTTCCCCTTTCCTGCTCCCCTTGCCCACCTCTGCTGGAAGCGGTCATTGATGGAGACCCATATATCAAAGTAGATCTGGGGCTCAGTGACATTGTACTTGGGAAGCAGGCGGCTCAGGCAAGTGGCATACTGCTTCAGCATATCTGCGTGATCCTTCCATCGCCGGCTCTGTGTGAATACCTGACCCCAAACCCCACATTAGTCCCACCTCACATCTTCAGCCTCCCGACAGGCATGCACTGCCCACGGCATGAAGAGACCCAGCCTGCTGCCCTTTCTGCCAGAAAAAGGTCAGCACTCGCCTCTGGGGATGAACTTTTCATTGCTGGGCTAATGGTACTTACCTTGCCTAAATCTAGTCACAGTATAAAGAAGTGGCCGGCATTCTACCTCTACCCACCTAAGAAAAGGTTCAATCTGACTCCTGAGAAAGAGCAGAGACCCAAATTTGTTTTACTTTTTGATGTGTGTAAAACCAAACCAGGCCCCAAAGATCAAGAGGACTCTGAAGAACAGACTGTCATTAGTGTCAGATGCCTCACCCCAGGGTTGAGGTAGCCCAGCTCGCCGGTAAGGCCATCACGGTAGGTGATCTTCACATGCTGGTGGGAGCGGGAGTGCACCATCATGTCCCAGGAGTAGCCATACAGCCCATTTGTCCAGTTGTTATAGCCCTAGGAAGGCAGGGCGGGGGGGGGGGGGGGGGAGTGGGGGTCAGGTCAGATCAACTTGTCTCATGCCAGTTCCTTCCTCTACTGACAGGCCTACAAAACCAGTTCATTCTTTCCCACTTTATGATTTATGTCACCTCTGCCAGTTTCCAAGCCCAGCTCCTGCTACACGCACACTACGCCACTAACCTGGGTGAGGAAATGGGAATAGGGTAGAAAGAGCTGCTCCAGGAGGTAGAGCAGAGTGAAGGCAGCTCCCAGCTGGTGGCGCAGCCCTGGCTTCTGGGCTCCTTTGGCTCGGCTCCTCTTAGAGATGCAGGAAGCACTGGGCTGAGGGGCTGCCTTGAGAGGCAGCAGCTCCTGGAGCCTTTTGGGGCAGTGGGATATCAGCTTCCGAGGCCACTCAGGGGAGCAGAAGAGAGGACTGGTAGCCAGCATGACATAAGGGAACATACCTAGAAAAGCAGGGAGAAAGGATGCAGGATTGGCCTGAACCACACCCCTCCCTCAGGAAGCCTGTCCCAGATGCTCTACTTAAATCAAGCATTAAGCAGAACACCTGCCTAGCTTGTACAGGCCCTGAGTTAGACCCCTGCATCACACACCCCTATGCACACACACACAAAAAAAAGGAAAAGAGAGTTCTCAGCTACAGGATACTGGATGCTTACTCTTCCCAGAGACTCCTTACACAGCACACTGAGCCCAAAGCCCCAATGCTCATCCCATCCACTCCCAATTCACAGTGACTGCACTGGGCTCAGCTCAGCTCCTAGTCCCACCACTGTTTCCCAAAGGACGCCTCTTCCTAGTCTCTCTCTCTGGCTCCTGTTCATCCAAGCTACAGATACTGACCAATGCTGAAGAGCTGGGAATTCATGCAGTGGAAGTAGGACACAAAGAAGAGGCCAATGGATCTTGAGGCATCAAAGAAGAGCAGGAAACCAGCAGAGAGGTCCAGCAGCAGCCCACACCAGTGCACCACCAGGAGGCTGGTCAGCTCTTCAGACAACACCAATCTGTAGGCAGGCACAGGGACCCGCATCACAGAATACTCACACATGAGATGCCTCACGGCCCTGTCCTTGCTGACACACACTCACTGGTGAGGCAGACCACCGAAGGGCCCGAGCCACCCCAAGATGCTACAGCAGAGTTCTCCAACTCCTTCACAGGTTCAGGTGTTCCATTTTTTTCAGCATACGCTATGTAAAAGGCAAGGACAGATTTCCTAGCACAAGATAGGCCTGAGAAACGTGTACTGTGGGGACAGGAGATTCCTCGTGGATGTCATGAATAAAAAAACACTTCAGGAAGTGGAAGAGGGAAAAATAAAGTAAAACGAGAAGAAGGGAGAGGAGAGAAATCAGAGGTGAACCTGTTTGGGACAGTTGGTAATAATGGTTTGCTTGGAGCAGGAGCAGTGGCTGTCCATCTTGGTGAGAGCTGAGGCAAAGGCAGGCATACTGCACCTGGTTCTGGCCCTTTCCTGTCTATTTCTTTTCCCTTCTTGCGCACCTGTAGCACAAGTCTCCCAGGTGCAGCTGGGCCTTAATCTTTTAATATAATTGACTCTCCTCTGTCAAGCAGGGAGATGAGTGGACAAAGGAAGTCAAGAGGGGTGAACTTGGGCACAGTGGGAATAACACCCATTACTGCAGACCACAGAAGCCGAGTGCCTGCTCTGCTCCAGGCTCCAGCAAGGCCTCTACTCTGACTGCCACTCACTTGAAGGGATTGAAGAGCCAGTGCCGAGACAGGTGCTCCATGGAGTAGCCTTCCACCCAGTCTGCATCCAGTTTCTTCACACCAGCAATGAAGTACACAATGAAGATCTGCATGTACAACATGCAACACTCAAACAAAAAAGAACCTTGGTTTTCAGGGTTTTTTGCAGTTCTGGTGATTAAACCCAGAGCCTTGCACATGCTAGGCAAGTCCTCCACCACTGAGCTACGCTGCCAGGCCTAAGAATGTTGTTGACTATTTAGTCATGAACAAAGTAAGGCCTGTACTCCCAAGTATCTGGGAGGTTGAGGCAGGAAGATTCCAAGTTACAGCTGGCCTAGGCAACTTAGCAAGACCATCTCAAAATAAAATTAAAAAGGACTGGGGGTGTAACTTGGAGGTGGAGCATCCCTAGGTTCAATCCCTAGCACCAATAGAAATAAGTTCTGAACTCAGTCCAGGACGCAAGGTAGAGCAGATCCACTCTTCCACTGTAAGACATTCACTCACCCAACAAGCAGCAGACCCCGAGGGAGAGGACAAGACCCGTCCACTCAAGAGGGCTCCACAGCCCACACAAACAATACACTTCCCTGGACAGGGTGAGAGAACTCCCAGAGTAAGGACTGGAGAAAATGGAAAGCCAGCCTGGCTTCCCGCAAAGGGAAAGAGTCAACCCAGGAAGGCAGAGTATACGCAAGCTGGCATGGGAAGGCAGGCTGCCCACAGTGGCTATCAGGAGCATCTGTCCTGAAGTCCTGTACCTGGCCACGCAGCACTGTATAGTTCCAAAGGGGCACGTGGGCATTCCTCTTACGGGCATTCAGAAGGCCGTCCACAGACCTGTACCAAGGAGTCGACATGAGGGAGGCCTCCTGGTCCAGCCCTGTCTCTCCCTCTCCTTTCCATGCTGACAAACCCATCTACCGTAGGAATACCTCCATGGCCTCCCTGGTTCTCTGGGCTATTCTTGAAACCCTTTAGAAATGTATGAGAAAATTCTGAATTTTTGTTTTTTTGCAGTGCTGGAGGTTGATCCCAGAGCCTCACACATGCTAGGCAAGCACTGTACCACTGAGCAACATCTCCAGCCTATTGTAAGAAGTATTACTATAGCCAGCAATGCACGCCTGTACTCCTAACAACACAGGAGGCTGGGGCAGAAGGATTGCAAGTTCTAGGCCAGCCTGGGCAACTTAGCAAGACCCAATCTAGGATGTAGCACACTGGTAGAGCACTTGCTTAGCACATGAGATCTTGGTTCAGTCCTCAGTATTGCTAAACAAAAAAAGAATTATAGATTTTTTATTTATAATAAAGGTACATCCCAGTAAACTTACCATAACTTGAAAATATTATTAAGTTGAAAATGGATTTTACACACACACAAACTTACTGAACAGTCTAGAGTAGCCTAGCTTGCCATAAATGTGCTCCAAACATTTCCATTAGCATACAGTCAGGCGAAACCATCTAGCCCAAGCATACTTCATAATCAAGTATTTTATCTCATGTCATGTAGTTCATTAATAGTGTACCAAAAGTAAAAAACAGGGCCGGGGACAAAGCTCTGTGGTACGGAACTTGCTCAGCGTGCATGAGGCCCTGTGTTCCAGCCCCAGTATGGAGGAAAAAAAAAGTGAAAACCAGAATGGCTTTATGGGGATGCTTTTGTACTGCCACAAAGTAAAATACAAATACATAAAACAATAAAAAGTTTATTGCTTACTACCAGCTCATAATTGAGTCTGTACTAATGGATCAAATTGGGGAAAAATGCTAGGCTAGAAAATGACTGAAAAGGGAAGAATCTGAGGAGTGTTTGAAAAGTTAATGAGGAAAAATTTTAAATGTGCCTGCCATGCAGAAAGCCCTCAGTAAATGATAGCAATTTTTTCAAAACGTATAAAAGTCGTAAAAATGGCATTTCTCAGGGATATTCTGCCAAAACTGTGTCTTCATTCTCTGTGATCAGAGATAGACATTCTGAATGAGTTTAAAGTTTTACAAAAGGATCCTGGAGATGCAGCTCAGTGGTAGATCAAGTGCTTAGCATGTACAAGACCCTGGGTTCAATCCCAGGACTGGATAAAGTTTTTTTTTTTACAAAAGAAGAATTTGCATATGTCCATCAATGGATGTAACTTCATGGCTGTTCATGAGTTCAGTGTTTGCGATTTTGTTCATATACCCATCTTACTGACATTTCACGTTTGCTTTTCACTTAGCAAAGGGAAGACTCTCTAAGGCATCCACCCTGCCACCCTGACTCCAAATCCTTTCCCCCACCTCCCCAAGAGATGGTCACCTAAGCCAGAGATGGGAAGGGCTACTTTCTCCCAGGATAGCAGCCCTAGTGGACCCTCTCCTCCTGACATGATCTCCGCCTCACAGCAACGTCTATTTTTGGTTCTAACTCTCCCCTCTGGGCTCACACAGAGAAAGTCTGCTCTCTGTTTCACATGAGCACCCTTGAAGTATCTGAAAACAGCTAGGTCTGGTTTTGGTCTTCTCTTCTTCTAAGAGGGTTACAGGAAGTAGAAAGGTCAAGGCACCTGGGGAGATATGGAAAAAGTGAGGATGGGATGGAGGCATTTGGCCTTTTGTCAACCCCACTGCCCCAAATGGCTGGCATTGCCCCTCCCAAATTCACCCCAAAGTGTAACCTTGCAACCATGCTTTGCAAAACATGGTTAAAAAATATGCCTGTTGGGGCAATTTCTAGGACTTTGATGAGTCCTCATCTCTGGTAAGCATCCTGATCCACTGACCCTGCCCCTATATTCCCAACTCATACCAGTAGTGGTGAGCATCCATGAACGTCAGCTGGAAGGCCACCAAACCATACAGGTAAGAATGGTTGTTCCACGACGTCTTGTCCAAGAGAAACACATACCAATATGGCAACAAGAACAGCACACAACTCAGCCGGTAGCACAGCCCGAGCATCATGCCCAGCGCCCCTGGGATGCACAAGGAGCAGAGGTAAGGCCCCAGGGTCACCACAGGCCCAGCCATGACTGGGATTAAACAAAGTCATCAGACATCTTGTGATCAGGCAAAACTAAATGAAAATTACACACTATTTCAATATTTTGAAAACAGAAGGTATGGGTTCACAGCTGAGAAGACCTACAGATGTGTAGCATGAAAACTAATCATGCAGAAGTGAAACAGGCACCCAAGACTTGGACATTCACCAGCAGGTCAGTCAATACTCCCATCTCTCCCAAGTTCCCCTCACCCAGAAACATGATGGTGTAGACAAGATACATCCAGTCAAGTGGCAGTGGGCGCAAGGTATCCAGCAAGGGGAAGCGGCAAACGTCCAGTCCATCCAGGTATTTGCGATCCAGTGAGCTGAGCCCCCGCTCCTGGGGAATGTCCAGCACCATCAAGAACGCTGTAGAGGCAGCAGGAGAGGGGACTGTGAAGCTTCAGCTAGGGCAGCAGTGGAATACAGGAGGATAGCTAAGTGTACCCAGCCCCAGCTTCTTCTTACCTTGGTTCTCCCATTCACTCAACAACGATCACTGAGCCTTGTCTGTGTTGGGTGACATGCCAGCTGTGTGACCTCAGATAGCCCCGCAGCTCAGAAAGTCAATGCCCCATTTGTGAAAGAGGGCTCATAATACTTCATAGTGTTAGAGATGATTGAATGAGAGAAATGTACAGAATGCTATCAAAACCAATAGGTTCCAACAGTTATAAGGATCTATCCTACAGAGCTACAGAAAGTTCTCTGGGGGTCCTTTGCAGGGGTACTTAGCAAACAAACAGGTAAACAGAAAAGACTGATCAGATTAGGAAGTCATTTGGATTAAGGCAGAGTTTCTAACCCTTAAGGCCAGTCCTATTTTGGTCTGGGTATCTGTTGGGATGGCTGCCCTGTGCATTACAGAACATCCAGGAGCAGCCCTGGTGCCTGCAGAGATACATGCTACCTATTGCTCTGGCTCCAGGTTGTGACAAATCTCAGACATTGCCAAATCTTCCTGGGGAGCAAAACTTTCCCCAGTTGAAAACTACCAGACTTGGGAACCTTGGCACCTGTGTAGCCAATTCCAAGGACATGTGCTGTCACTCATTCCAAGTCCTGGGTCAGACAAAAATGTTCCTTTCTTGTTGTCACTCTTGCTTTCTGTTACTCTCAAGTTAGTTTTTGGGCAACTTAATGCCACAAACAAAATGGGTCCCTGCTCCTCTGCCTCTATTTCATCTAGCCACAGATGAAAGCTCCTCTGGCCACCAATAGAGGGGGCAAAGCCAGGCAGGTTAGACCCTAACGTCACAGAGACCTCCCACTCGCCACCGTCCTCAGCTAGGTGTGCGAGCAACCCAGGGAGGCAGCGCTGTCCTTCCCGCTTCGCACCCGCAGCGTGGCCTCACCAAAGAGAACCCGGAAGACCGCTAGGCTGGCCGGATCCGTCGGTCGATTGAGCAGGGTCACCAGCCTCTGCCAGCTGGACAGGTCCGTCCACTCGAAGCCCAGGAGCGCCGCCATGCGGCCGGCCTGCGCGGGTGCCGCGGCCTGCGGGGGCCGGTCCTTCTGCACTTGATCTGCAGCCGTAAGAGTAGGAGTGAACGAGGGGCGCCGGCCTCTCCCCGCCGCCCCGGGCCAGCGCCCGGCTCCCGCGGGCCCTCCCGCCCTGCATGCACCGTGGACCCCGAGCCTACCAGAGCCGGCAGGCGCCCGCGCGGACCGGGCACGCACTGCCATGACCAGCCCGCCTGGAGCCGTCCGACACGTCGGCACCGCGCGGCGGCCGGAAAGCGTCGCGCTGTCGTGACGGGTCTGCGCCGGCGCAGCCGGGCGGCCGTTCCTCTGAGCGGGCTTGGGGGCGGGGAGACGGCCCGGCGGGAGTGGGGGCGGGGCCAAGGGGTTCGGGGGCGTGGGGCGGGGCCAAGGCATCCGCAGGCCCCGCCCGCTCCCGGGGCCCTTCCCACCGGCCGGCGGCCCCAGCTGCGCGGCTCTGCGCTCCGGGGGCGGGCTGCGGCGCAAAGGGCGGCGGCCCCCACCGCTGACCCCTGCCCCAGGGCGGGACGGCGGGCGCTGCGGGCCTGAGCGCTGCGGCCCCTGGGCTAGGCGGGCTCCCCGCCTCGGGCTACCGCGGCCCCTTTGCACCATCAGAAGTCGCGGCCCCAGAGGCTGTTGACCTGATGGTGCGCAGCGATACTGCGGGCTGGAATTTCGTCTGTCGAGTTGCCGGTGCTGGGACAGGGAGTGCTCCGCCAATGAGCTACCCACAGCCCTGGGCGTTTTTAAATAGAGAACTTTGTTAAACCAGTGATTTTTTTTTTTTTTGAGATTTTTTTACTTATAGGTGAACACAATATCTTTATTTTATTTTTATTTGGTGCTGAGGATGTAACCCAGTGCCTCACGCATACTAGGCGAGCCCCTAAACGAGTTATTTTCAAAACATCAATTTATTAAAATACAATGAAATTATTAAGGGTTTACGCAAATTTTCTTGAAAAATAAGTATATCTTCCATAAAAATTTAGATTGCTTTCGTTTTGCATTCGGATCTCTTTAATGTTTGGTTTCATTGAAGACAAACTACATTCTCGCATCTGCTGCATTTTATCTCTTGTGAAATAACTGAAGGTTATGAAGGAAATCTGGCCTTGCTGGCATTTAATTGAAAAGGGAAGATCATTTTAATAGCCTTTTAAAGTAATTGTGAATATTCTTTGAAATCTCACCTAAATGTATAAGCACTATTTTTTTGTTTGTTTGTTTGATTGTTTGTTTGAGTGCTGGGGATGACACCCAGCCTCCTGCATGCCAGGCAAGCCATCTACACAGACCTATATCACAGCCCCTTGGGTTTTGTTTTGGGTTTTGTTCTGATGCTGCGGATGAGCTCAGGGCTTCAGCATGCTAAGCCTGAGCCTTTCCATAGAACTCCAGCTGCATCACACAGATGGTAATCTTTTAAAGATCACTTGGAATGTGGAATCTGAAGCCATGTCTATAAACTTTAGACTCCATTACATTAACATCTTTGGATGGACATTTTACTCACAAGTGATATTTGTAACAGCATATGTATTGTCATTTGCAAAACATTGATTCACTGGATTATACAAATTGTCCAAATGTTGACACATTTGGTTGATACCAAAATTAATATGAGCAGCCAGTTGTGGTGGCTCCTGCTTGTAATCCCAGTTTACTCTAGAGGCTGACCAGGAGGGATCACAAGTTTGAGGCCAGCCTCAGCAACATAAGAGTCTGTCACAAAATTAAAAAAAAAAAAAAAAAAAGGCAGGAGAGGCAAGGCTGGGGATATAGCTCAGAGCTGCTTCACTAGCTTGCTCAATTGCCTGGGTTCCTCCCCAGTACTGCAAAAAAAAAATAAAGAAAAAGCAGTATCAGTGGGAACACAATGACCATCACTCCTGCTACCAGTCTTCATTCCTTCCAAATTACTCACCATTACCCACTGTTACTTTTGCATCAGTACAAATGTCAATTTAATTAAAAAGGCAAATATGTCAGTATTATAGTGGCTTTGTCTTTGGAGATCACAGGGGTCCTGGGCCACACTAAGCACCATTGACCACTGTCTTAAAAAATGGCAGGGGTAGACATAAAAGTAGGAGTTGCTAGGGCCAGATGTGTTTGGCAGCTGGAATCCTGCTGTTGATAGAGCCGACTACCAGTTCATCAGGACAGGCAAGGCAGACCAAGTCACTTCAGAAACCATACACCTTAAGAAAATGGTCGCTCACAAGCTCTCTCTCTCTCTCTCTCCCCTCCCTCCCTCCCTCTTCCCCTCTCTCTCTCTTTCTTGACAGTGCTGGGATTGCACCCAGAACCTTGCATATGCCAGGCAAGTGCTCTACCACTGAGATTACTCTCTTTGTTTCTTTTTCTTTCTTTCTTTTTTTGGACCAGGATTGAACCTAAGGGACCTTAACCACTGAGCAACATCCCCAGCCCTTTTTTATGTTGTATTTAGAGTCCAGGTCTCACTGGTTGCTTAGGCTGAGGCTGACCTTGAACTCATGATTCTCCTGCCTCAGCTTTCCAAGCCTCTGGGATTACAAGTGTGTGCCACTGCACCCAGCCTCTTTTTCTTTTATTTTTATTTATTTATTTGGTACTGGGGATTTAATCCAGGGGTACCTTACCACTGTTCCACACCCCCAAACCCTCTTTATTTTGAGACACGATCTTGCTGATTACCCAGGACCTCACTAAATTGCTGAGGTTGGCTTTGAATTTGTGATCCTTCCGCCTCAGCCTCCTGAGTATCTGGGATTACAGGCATGCAGCAACATGCCCAGCCTTTCTTTTATTTTGAGATAGGATCTCCCTTAATTGCCCAGGCTTGCCTTGAACTTGAGATCCTCCTTCCTCAGCCTCCCCAGTAGCTAGGATTATATCTGAGGCCATGGGTTCCACCACCAGCATCATAAAAAAATTCCATTAAGTTTAGTGCTTTGATCTGTTATGTGCTAAGGACTAGACAAGTTACACAGGGCAAAAAATGACTAAGTTGTGGCCTCTATCCTTAAACTAGGAGTTTAAAGGCAAAGGAACAGGACAATGATAAGAAAATATAGAGGGGACAGTGACTGGCTGAGTAGTTGGGTCCTGGACAAGTGTGGGATCCAACACCAAACACGGTGCTACAGAAACAGTTGGTGCTAACTGAGTGTAGGAAGTCATAGATACTAAGCGAGGTGAGGGCAGCACAGAGGAAGGAAGGGATGAGGACTGGGGAAATCAGGAACGCTTGTTCTGAAGTAGCAGTGCTGGCACTGGCTTTGAAGATAGGTAAAATTTTGAGAGGGAAGTCAAGTTCTTCATAGTCCTGGATGAACTAAGCCCTGTGGGTACAAGAAGTGCAAGGCTGTTCAGCCCCTCTCCCCTCATGTGCACTCTTTACTTAGCGGGTGCCTGGACTCCTGCTCATCCCCCAGATCCACTGTACAAAGCCTTGTTGCATTAGTGTTCATTTATCCATCAAGTGGTCCCAAGTTAGGAAAGAAATTTCTTGGTGATTTTTCTAATAAAAATTATCCGTCTGCAACAATTTTTTTCTCTGTGGCAAATACTTGCATCAGTATCCAAACCGTTGAGTAAGTTGTCAACCATGTGTACGGCTTATGTCATGGGCCACAAGGTGAGGGCTCAGCCCCTGCCTGCTGTGAGGGGAAGCCCTTAAGGCTGACTCTACTTCTCTGAGACAGAGTCTTGCTCTGTTTCCCAGGCTGGCTGCAGCGTCTTCCCACCTCAGCCTCCCAAGTACCTGGGACAGCATGCCCAAGACCGACTGTATGAAGTGGGAGATGGCAGGGAGACTGCGCACCTGCTAAGGTCGAACCACAGAATGTCCCAGTAGACTTGGATGACACCTCAGGGGTACACTGCCAACCTGGGCCACAGGGAAGAAGACTGGGGTGGATGCCAAAAGCCACACACCCCCAAATTTGGGTCATTGCCTTTTCAGGCTATAATATTCCCTCCCATTTCTCATTCCATTTTCTCTGTTAGCCTCCTTTTTCATTTGTAAAGTACTTCAGCAGAAGTATGGATTATGTAGTGTTCACATCTACATGACTTTTTTTTTTCGCCTTTCTGTTTTTGAAGTTCTGGAGATGGAACCCAGGGCCTTTGAAAGTTGTTGTTTTTTTGTTTTTTTTGTGTGTGTTTTTTTTTTTTTTTTGTTACTGGGGATTGAGCCCAGGGGCACTTAAGCTCTGAGCCACATCCCCAGCCCTTCTTATAGTTTGTTTTGAGACAGGGCCTCACTGGGTTGCTGAGACTTTGAATTTACAGTCCTGCCTCGGGCTCCTGAGTCCCTGGGATCACAGATATGGCCACCATTCCTGGCAAGAATGACTCTTAAGGCATCTTTCATTCTCATTCCTGTTTGCATACCAGGAAAGAGAAGCTCCCAGCGGGAAGTGAAGTGCCCAGGACGACACAGCAGCCTAGATCCAAAGGTACCCCACTTTCTGGCCACCAAGGCATTGCTTCTGTGGCCACAACTGACCACCTAGCATTTTTTCCTTACAAAGCAGATGAAACCATTCTTTCTGGAGTAGAGCTCTCCTGGCCTCTAAGGGAGTCCATGGCCATTTCTGGTCGTCACAGAGGCTGGCTCAGTGCCTTATTGAATGTGTCACCTTAGGGGTCATATCAAGGCGGCCTCCTGATAAGGCGTAGCTCTGTGTCTGCACAGGTGAGAACAGACCTGCAAGGTCCTACTCTGTGAAGACAATAGGCTGCAGGCCCAATTGGGACACTCTGGACGGTTCCTGCTGCAGGTGGATGGGTCCAGGACAAGGGTCAGCTCCCTCAAGGACATCCTGTCTGTCCGAGGCTGGCTATGGCGCCCACGCTCTGGGGACTCCTTGGCTCTTGATTTGAACTCCCACCCTGGAGGCTCATCCTCCATTTCTTTCTGTTCCCCTCATCCACGCTTTTCTGGTCCTTAATTTCTTGGCACCTTTCATGTCCTCAGCCTGCCATCTTACACTCAGCAGTTGGAATTGTTTCTCGTTTTTCTTTTTGTGTGCTGGGGGTTGACCTCGGGCATGCTAGCCACACAGTCTGTCACTGTGGCCCTAGCCCCTTGGAACTCTGTGTATGAGGGTGGGGGCAGATACTGAGGATGATCCCAGGAGTGCTGTGCCTCCGAGTTACATCCCCAACCTTTTATCTCTTTTTAATATTTATTTTTTAGATGTAGATGGACACAACACAATGACTTTATTTTTATGTGGTGCGAGGATGGAACCCAGGTCCTGCCCGTGCTAAGCCAGCGCTCTATCACTGAGCCACAATCCCAGCCCCTCCCAACCTTTTCTATTCTGTTTTGAGATAGGGTCTTGCTAAGTTACCCAGGCTGGCCTCAAACTGGTAATACTCCTGCTTCAGCCTCCCAAGTCTCTGGAATTATGGAATTCTTAATAATAACCACAATAGCCAACATCTACTATACTGCTTTTTTTTTTTTTTTTTTTTTTTTTAAGCATCAGGCACAGATGATGAGGTATCTGAGGCTTAGAGTTATTATACAAGTTTGTCTATGGCCGAGTAAATACTAATCATAGATCAGCATGTCCAATAGAAATATGATTAGAACTACAATATAATGTATAACTTTAAATATTTTATTAGAGAACATAGCTTGCCTAGTATTTGAGAGACCCTGGGTTCAATCCCCATCCAGTATGGTAAAAATAAATAAATAAATTTTTTTGCTGGGTGCAGTGGCACATGCCTATAATCCCAGCAGCTTGGGAGGCTGAGACAGGAGGATCAAGAGTTTAAAACCAGCCTCAGCAAAAGCAAGGTGAAGCAACTCAGTGAGATCCTGTCTCTAAATAAAAATACAAAATAGGGCTGGGGATGTGACTCAGTGGTCAAGTGCTCCTGGGTTCAATATCCAGTAGCAAAAAATAAATGAATAAACTAAGAATAAACAAGTAATATTTTTTTTTACTATTCATGTAATTTAAACATTTCTACAAGCCAAATTAAAAAGTAAAAGCTGGGCTCAGGGGTACACTCCTATAATCCCAATGACTGAGGAGGCTAAGGCAGGAGGATTGCAGGTTCTAGGCCAACCTAGGCAATTGAGCAAGACCCTGTCTCAAAATAAAATTAACAAAGGGGCTGGAAGTATAGCACAGAGTTAGAGCACCCCTGGATTCAGTGCCCAGTACCAAAGAAAAGAAACAGGTGAAATTTATTTTATTATCTTTTATTTAATTCATTATATCCAAAACATTTCAATAGGCCAATCAGTATATAAATTATTGAGGTTTACATTCTTTTTTTTTCATACTAAGCCTTTGAAATCCGGTGCATATTTTACACTTACAATACACCTTAATTTAGACTGGCCACATTGCAGATGTTCAACAGCCACATGTAGTTGGTGGCTACTGCTGTATTGGAAAGCAGCAGTGTGGAGATTAAGGATTCTAACCAGGGCTGGGGATGTGGCTCAAGCGGTAGCATGCTCGCCTGGCATGCGTACGGCCCGAGTTCGATCCCCAGCACCACATACAAACAAAGATGTTGTGTCCGCCGAAAACTAAAAAATAAATATTAAAAAAAATTCTCTCTTTAAAAACAAAAAAGGATTCTAACCATCTCCACCTGGCCATGCTTCAGGCTTCCTAAGGATAGTGAAGTAGGCAGCCACAATCTCTGCAGAAGTAGGATGACCTGGCCACCAAAGTTCATGTCTGGATAATCCAGTAGCCTTATAATTCAATGGGGACTACATTATAAATTTGAACTTATTGATTGATTGATTGGTATCGGGTATTAAACTCAGTGGCACTCAACCACTGAGCCACATCCCCAGCCCTATTTTGTATTTTATTTAGAGTCAGGTCTCACTGAGTTAGTTGAATGCCTTGCCATTGCTGAGGCTGGCTTTGAACTCTCAATCCTCTTGTCTCAGCCTCCTGAGCTGCTAGGATTATAGACTTGGCCACCGCGCCCCGACTGTGTAAATTTGAATTTATTAAAGCGTCTCATGTTAGATGTACAGCTCAGTGGTAGAGTGTGTGCTTAGTAGGCACCAGGCCATTTTAATCCCAGTGCCAAAAAACTATTCTTGATGTTTAAGTGGGTTAGAAGGCATCTGGATGACATGGCTTCTCCTTTGGCAGGGTCAGTCAGTTGTCATTTTGGTGGACATACTTGTAGTATAAAATGACTCTTTCAGGCCCTAGGTGGTGGCGCATGTCCATAATCCCAGCAACCCTGCGGGGATAAAACAGGAGGATTACAAGTTCCAAGCCAAGCCAGGCAACTTAGTCAAACCTTGTCTCCAAATAAAAAATAAAAAGGACTCAGTGGTGTCAGCGGTAAAGCCCATCTATGATTAATCTCCACTACCATGAAAATAAATAGTTAGATAGATAGATAGGTCGAGGATGTTGCTCAATGAGGATGTAGCTAAATGGGTTGTTATGGGTTCAATCTTCAATGCTGCAAATAAAAACAAAAACAAAAACCCTCTCTCCCCATGAGCACTTAAGTCTTGCCACTTGATGGAAAAATCAACCTGTAGAATGTTCCCTGCCCCACCCAGTACTGGGACTGTTTTGCCACTTGAGATACATTCCCATTCTTTATTTATCGTGAGACAGTCTCACTAAATTTCTGAGGCTGAACTCCAACTTGCTATCCTCCTACCTCAGCCTCCTGAGTAGCTGAGATTACATAGTACGATCTTATTTAGATGTGAAATTCCCTAGTGTAATCTTGTTCCTGTTTGTTTGTTTATTTATTTATTTGTTTGTTTATTTATTTATTTATTGTGCTGGGGATTGAACCAAGGGCCTTGGGCATGTGAGGCAAGCACTCTACCAACTGAGCTATATCCCCAGCCCCTTGTTCCTGTTTATTTTTAAATTTTCTTTGGTTTCACTTGAAAGGGAGGGTGATGCTCAGTTTTAAATGTTAAAAGTGTACAAGTTGCTGTGTTACAGTTAAAACTGAGCGGGCAGTGGTTGGGATATATAGTTCATTCATGAGGGCCTGGGTTCAATCATTAACACCTCAAAATAAATGTACACAAAGGGAAAAAATGTCTTGAAATGGGTCCAAAACTTATAAAGGCCTTTTAAAAAAAATATTTGTTGGAGAAGCTGACATCCCCTCTCAGAACTGGGATTTCTTTTGGGAAGGACAAGAATATTGGTTCCCTCCTATGTGGCCCTGTTCTTGTTCTTCTGTCTTGATAAACACCATCCAGGAAAAGTGGATTTTCTCTGGCTCAGAGCCAGGTCGGTGGAAAATTCCTTTGCCCTGAGCCCCCCTCTGTGGTCCACAGGGCAGTCATCTGACCACTGCCTGGAGGTCAGTGACCCTGCAGGGAAATGCACCCGGCAAGGCGAGGGGTGACAGGCCCCCATTTCCTAAACTTCTCCTCCTTTCTCCCGCCACGGTGCTAGGCACCCCCACATGCCTCTTTCTGCTCCTGCCACCACTGTTTGAGCTCAGCCTCAGCACCTGCAAAGGCCTAAGTGGTCGTGCTCTGTCGCACAGCTAGTCGCCCCAGCTTGCTGGCCTCAGAGCCTGATTTGACAATCCAAAGAAGTGGGGGGGAATTTAGTGCTTTCGGCCAGGGAACCAGGAACAGGGTTGTCCAGTAAGAAAGCTTCACACCTCCATTCTCTTTCCAGCTGACCCCAGGGTGCTCACGCGGATCCGGGTGTCCAGCGCTGGCATTAGTATCCCCGACGCCAAGGGAGACGTGGACCTGGGAGGGCGGCCAGACCCTTCCTTTCTCCCGCGGGAGTCGGAAGACCCCGGGCGCCGGGGAGCCTAGGCTCCGGAGGAGCCGTGGCCGCCGCCTACCTGGGGACCTGCCTAGGTGTGGCCTCGCCGGGATGCGGGGGGCGGGGGCGGGCGGGCTGCAGCAGCAGGAAGTGAGCGACGGCCGCGGGCAGCAGGAAGCCGACGGGCGAGTTCTGCTGCCGACGGACGCGGCCGCCCAGACATGGTAAGTGGGCTGGGGGCCGGGCTGGGCCGGGGTGCGGGCCCGGGGCTGGCCGGGGCGCGAAGGGCGAGCTGGTGGCAGCCAGAGGCTGGGCTAGCGCCGCCCGGGGCCTCCCGGCGTTGACAGCTTGGCCGCCAATGCCCTGCGTCGCCTGTGCAGGGGCTCCTGCTGCTCGGCTGACCTCGGCTGGACCCGAGCAGGGCTCGGTGGGGGTGGGGGTCGGAATTCCTCGGAGTCCGCCAGCGCCCTCCCCCCTCCCGCTCCAGCTGGGCCTGGCCGGTGTTGTGACACCAGGTAGCCAGCGCCTCTGCCACTCGGTCTCAGATTCCAGGGCAGGCGGGGGTAGTTTCTCCCTTTGGCCTTTTACCGTGACCCTTGCAGACGCCCAGTGGATTCATCTGTCCCCTGAATCGAAGGATCAGCCCCTTCTCTGTGAATAGGAAGACAGCCAGGACAAGAACCAGTTGGTTCTCCTGATAATCTGGCCCAACCCTCACCCTGGCATGTTTCTGGAGGCCCACGGAAGGACCATCAAGGGGAGAGCCTAATACTGTTTTTCCTCCTTGTTCAAAACCCTGATCTGAGGCCTCAGCACAAGCAGGCCTGCACCAGGGAGGCCTGCGCCCCACTTCCCCAGTGCCTCGTGACAGGCACTGTTTTCCTTAGTATCTGCATGATCAGAAGGCGCCTGTACAGCCTCCCTAGTGGTGGGGACGCTGAAGTGTGGGCAACTTTGGTGGCAGCCCCTCATGGGGCCTTGCTGGGTCTCAGCCATGGAGCTAGGCTCCCTGCCCGGAGGTCCAGGAGCAGAACAGCTCTCTCACTGCTGCCTGGAGAGGGAGAAGGGCTGGACCAGGGAGGGCTCCTACGCTAGAGCCCACTCTTCTAGTGAGAACCTGTGGAATCGAGGAAAGGGGTGGCTCTGGGAACTGCAAAGTAGCATTTGGCTGTGCACTGGAGAGTGACACTGTACACCAGCTCTGGGGCCCCAGAGTCCTCACAAGCACCCGGGAAAGAGTCAGTGGCCCTGAAACTGAAAAAAAAGGTTGGTCCTCTCTGTCTAGCTTCAGCTCACTTTCTGGGGCTTAAAAATGCACTTGTGTTTGATGACGCAAGCGATACATGAAAACATTCTCTGTAAACAACTCAAGCATTGCAAAAAACTGCAATCCACCCTGTGCTGTACCTCCTTGGCCGCTTGGATCCTCCTCCTCTGGCCTCACTAACCCCTATGTTGCCCTCCAGGAGGAGGCCGGCGGAGGCAGGGGACATGACCAGGTGCGGAACCTGCAGAGTGAGGTGGAGGGAGTCAAGAATATCATGACCCAGAATGTGGAGCGGATCCTGGCCCGTGGGGAAAACCTGGACCATCTCCGCAACAAGACCGAGGATCTGGAAGCCACCGTGAGATGGGGAGCCTGCTGGGGAGGGAGGTTCTTGACTGTTCTGGGAATTGACATGAGTCCCCAATTCTAGTTCAGCACCACTCTGGATTGGTTTGGAGTCCAGGAAATGGATCCAGTAACTGGGTTTGGGGAGGAGACATTTTTTGCCACAGCTCAGTCTTTCCTCTGAAACCGATTCTCCCTTTGATGCCTGCCTTTGAGTCATTTTGGCCTGGAAAAAGTATCAGCTTTGGGAAAATCCTCTGGCCTTTGACATTCCCAAGGGTTATTATGTGGGGGTGAAAACCTCCTGGAGTCTTGCTTAGTAGGTCTTAAAGAGAATCTGGAAAGAGCAGTGAAATCCTTTGAAGCCAGGATCTGCAAAGGCTGGAATACCTCCACTCATCTTGTTAGGCCTTTCCTTTCCAGCTAGGGGCCCAGGCCAATGGCTTAGGGAGAAAGTCATTTCCAAGTTCAGATGAGGCTGCAGCCTCAGGCCCCATGTCTCGCGGAGAGACTGGATCTGGCTTTTCAGACTTGTGTGTGGGATGCTTATCGCTTCTTGGTCTCTGGAGACTGAGTGCCCCTCTGCAGCCTCATCTAGATACAAGTGTGCCGGTGCAGCTGGGGAAAGAGGAGCGCCCCCTACTTCCAACCCCCTGTACTGCTCTGGTCCTCCCTACAGTTCCACAGCTCCCAGGGGACAAGGAGTCCTGGAGCCAGGGGATATACTCACCTGGAACCTGCAGCCCTCAGCCCCAAGGTCTGCCTTCCCAGAGACAGACTGCTGCTAGGGTCACATCAAGAGCAGGGGAACTCCTAGTCCCTGACACATTCAGATGGAGGGTCCCTGAAGCCCAGGAACCTCAGCTTGGGCCTGGCTGTGACCCTGCTATCAGTGCATCTGTGAAGGTGGGAGGGGAGGGCAACTTCTGCTTCACAGCTGATTGCCTGGGCTTATGCCCAGTGGGCAGGCCCCAGGCCCCTCACCTGGCCTTGTACCTGACAGTCAGAGCACTTCAAGACCACGTCTCAGAAGGTGGCACGCAAGTTCTGGTGGAAGAATGTGAAGATGATCGTGCTCATCTGCGTGGTCGTGTTCATCTTCATCCTCCTCATCGTGCTCTTCAGCACGGGTGCCATCCCCACCTAGGCTGCCCTGCCCCGCTCCTCCAAGGAACGCTACCCGGTGAGGCCCCTGCCACGCCCCAGGAGCAACTTGATGCCCAGAAGGCGAGAGCTGGACTGGTCCCTAGAGCTGCTTGGGAAGACCCAGAGGACCCTGTGTGTGGCTGGGAAACTGTTGGTGGCTGGTGGGCAATAAAGACCTTTCAGTGTCTCTGTGTGTGAGGTGTCCTCCCTCCGCAGTTAGCCCTGGGCCTTGCATTCCTTCCTCCTGGGCTGCCCTCTGGCCAAGCTGCTGGAGGGGTGGAAAGCATGTTTGCAGAAGGAAGGGGGGGTCCCTGTCTTTTTTTGTTTTATTTATAGTGCTGGGGACTGGACTCAGGGCCTCCGTGTGCTAGGCAGGCACTTTACCACTGAGCGACACCCTCAGTCCTTGATATTTTTTATTTTGAGACAGGGTCTTTCTAGGTTGCCCAGGCTGGCCTCACCCTTGCACTCCTCCTAAGTCGCTGGGATACAGGCATGGCCACCACATCAACTTTCTTCATTCCACCCTGTTCTATATTGTCACAGTTCTCAAGAACAAGAATTTTCTTGAGGATCTTGACATAAGGAAAATGCAAACCCTTCACAATACCTTAGAGTGACATGCGAGACTCAGTGTCCCCCTTGGGCCCTGCCACGTCCCTTCGTTCCTCTCCTTGGAAGCACTGGCTGAGTCATGAAGCGCTCCTGAGCAATGTTAGGCCTGGTGGAGGGCCTCCTGGCTCTGCTGCCATTGCCATCTATCTCCCTTCTATGGCCCTGTTGTAATCCAGAGCCAAAAGTTGAAGGAATTAGCCTGTTTTCATTTTCTGAAAGTTGAGCATTCTGTTTGTCTTTTGTCTGTCCCTTCCCTGAGATTGAGCAGGCCCTGGTTCTTGGCTGTTCTGAGGGGGTGAGCATCTCTTCCCCACACCCCCGGCTGGGCACAGTCAGGGTCACAGGACAGGCCTGTGGCCCTCCTTTCCCTGCGTGCACAATGAGCTTTCTGTCTTCTGATCTTCCGTCTCCCCACCAGGTCCCACTGTCCCTGGGGCTCGGTCCGGTGCCCAGTCGCCTGGTGGGTGGTAGGGTTCCTGTCCTGTTTCCTCCATAGTCTTCACAGCACTGGAAGCAGCTTGTTAGGAAGAGTGGTGAAGGGGTTGGATTGAGAGGATTGGGACTGATTGGAAGTCATATTCTGGAATGTTCTCTGAACTCTGGGAAGGCAGGCTTCCGGAGACTGCAGTCCTTACTCTCCTCACTGCACTCCTGGATGCACCATCTAAGCTTGGGACGCAGGCCCTGCACAGTGGAGTGCAGATCTGTGCTCACTGAGACTCGGAGTGGGGATGTTAGGACTGGCCAGTTACGGGTCAGTTACTTACCAAGCTGGCAAAGCCCCTCCTGTCCTGTGGGGATGTCTCCAGGGCCCAGTAAGGAATGGATGGGGTAGGCACATATGCGTGATGAGTGAGTGAATGACACCTCCCTGTTAAGCCCATGAACCCACTTCCTATGCCTCCTGGGAGGGCCACAGTGCTACTATGACCGCTATGCCACTTCCTATAGTGGGCTTCCGAGGGGTGGCCAGCATGCAGATTCACCTAGCGCAGGCTGACTAGAGATAACCTAATCCACCAGGAATAGCTTTACCACCAGGAATAGTCCAATCTACCAGAGACACAGCCCCACTCACCAGGCACAGCCCACCCATCTAGTATAGCCCCACCCACCATGTATAACATACTCACCAGGAATAGTCCCACCCACCGGGTATAGCCCATCCACCAGGAATAACCCTTCCACCAGGTATACCTCCATCCACCAGGCATAGCCCATCCACCTAGTATAGCCCCACCCACCAGGTATATCTCCATCCACCAGCCATAGCCCATCAACCAGGCATAGCCAATCCACCAGGCATAGCCCACCCACTAGGTATACCTCCGTCCACCACACATAGCCCCACCCACCCGGCATACATCCACCTACCAGGTATACCTCCACCCACCGGGCATGGCCCATCCACTGGGCATAGCCCCACACAGCAGGCTCATCCCTATCCACCAAACTAGCTCCCTCCGCCAAGCATAGACCCGTCCATCAGGTGGCATCCATATTCCAGCGCCTGCAGCCCGGCAGGAGGCGCCCCGCGGACCTTTGGCTGTCTGTCGCCTGCCGCTTTCGATTCTACCAGGTCTGGGTCGCGCCTCTCGGAAGGTCCAGCGCCGGCCCCGCCCTCGGCTTCCTCCGGGGCAGCGGGCGCGGAGCAGCGCGGCGATGGTGAGGGTCCAGGAGGGCCGGGCGGGCCAGAGTCCCGGGCGGGGGCGGGGGCGGCGGGACGGTGCCCTGGGCTGCGCTGCCCATCTGCTTGGGCGGCGCAGGCGGACCGGGTGACCCGGGCTGGGATCCCGGCGATTCGACCCGGAGAGTCACTTAACCTCGGAACCTCCTTTTCCGCACTGTGAAGTGGGGTCGGCAATACCCGTCTTATTGGGACCTTTGGCTGTTAAAGGCGGTCCCCTGGCCGACCGGGAGCTGGGAGCCACCGCGGGTGGAAGGTGGTGGCACTCCAGCCCGATGGCACTCCAGCCATCCCGGAGAGGAGCCAGGCCTGGCCCGGGGGTGGGAACCTGAGAGGCCAAGGTGGTAGAGGCTGTTCCAGCCCCTTGGCTAGTGCTGGAGGACACATCCCTTGGGAGAGAGAAGAGAACTTGTTTACTGTAGAAGTTCCACCAACGTTATCGGGTGGCCCAGGCCTGACTCCTCCTAGCCTCCATTCAGTGACATCCCTGAGTTGTCACCCCACTCCTGCTGCAGTCTCTGGGCTGTCCTCACTTGCTTCTCCAAGGCAAGGGTGTTAGGGAGGGCAGGTCCCAAGCTCCCACCTCCCCTGGGGCTCCTGGGAAGATGCACCAGGCTAGAAACAGTCTTGGGAAGCTGGCAGAGGTGTGATGGAGGTGGCCCAGGCAGGGTCAGGATGCTGGATGGCTTAGTCTCCAGGGACCTGGAGGCAGGAAGGGGAAGTGGTGCAGGAAGGTTAGACTGAGCTCTGGGGCCACCAGGAAACTGGTGCTCCAAGCTTGGGGACAGAGCCAGAGCCCATTCCTGAGCACGCAGGGCAAGAGAGCAAGCAGGGCCAGAGGAAGCTTCTGGCTGCCCTTAGCCTCGGGGAAGAAGGCAGGGCCAGGGTAACTTACTGGGGGCACTGGGGGATCTCTGGACTCTCCCAGGTCCCTCTGTGTCAGAGGTGTCAGAGCCGGGGCAGGCTTACTCTCCTCCACCAGCCACCTCCAGTCCTATTTTTCTTCCACTCTTGCCCTCTCTGTCCCTAGCTCTTCCCCTCCTTCTTTCCATCCCTTTCCCTGGCCTTTCCTCCTTTCCCTTTTCTGCTCCTCTTCTCCGTGCCTCATTGGATCAACACAGAATTTTTTGGGCAGTTCCTCTGTGCCAGATGTGGTGACAGTAAAGGGATTAAAGCAGGAACAAAGCCAAGATGGGAAAGGTGGGAGCTGATTGCCTGCAGCCAGTCACCTTGGACAGGTCCTAGAGCATCGAGGTGCCGAGCCACAGGCCCCTCAGAGGCACACAGATTGGGCTGGCTGGGCCAGGTAGGCCCTGGACCTCCTTCACCTGATCCGGTGTAGCAGGGGTTATGCATGTGATCCCCAGGGCGGGGGTGTGCTCAGTGGTGGATCCCTTGCCTATCAGGGTGAGGTTCTGGGGCTATGCACACACACATACACACATCCCTGGGTTCCAGTTGGTTCGACTCCCAGACTTTCTACCCACTGGCTCTGTGACCTTCCACAGGTGATTTAACACCTTTGGCCAAAGTCCTCATAAAACTGGGATAGTAATACTGCATTCAGTGGGTTGTTGTGAAGATGGAATGAAATAGAGTGAGTGAGCAGCTGGCAGCCTGGTGCCTAGGCCAGGGCACATGTCCTCTGAAAGGCGGCCACGTTCCTGCTCAAGATTCAAGGGCCCATGACACCAGATGTGATAGCTAGATGCTAGTTCTCATGAAAAATTCCCTATTTAGGTTAGGAACAACCAGGCATGGTGATACACTCCTGTAATCCCAGTGGGTCAAGACGCTGAGGGAGGAGAGTCGAAAGTTAGTTCAAGGTCAGCCTGGGCAACCCACAGAGATCCTGTCTCTAATTAATTAATTAATAGGACTGGCACATGCCTGTAATCTCAGTAACTTGAGAGGCCAAATCAGGAGGATTGCAAGTTTGAGGCTAGCCTAAACAATTTAGCCAGAAACTGTCTCAAAAATTAAAAATACAAAGGGTTGAGGAGTAAGTTCAGTGGTAGAGGACTTGTCTAGCATGTGTAAAGCCCTGGGTTCAAACCCCAGCACTGCGAAAAGAAAGGAAGGGAGAGTGGGAAGAAGGAAAGAGAAAGAAGGAAGGAGTGTCCAACAGAGAAGAGTTTTATTGCTTGTGCATTTTGTGAAAACTAAGAGGATTTAATTGATTGATTGATTGGTACCAGGGACTGAACTCAGGGATGCTTAATCACTTAGCCACATCCTCGTCCCTTTTATAAAAAAAATTATAGTTGTAGATGGACAACAGACTTTATTTTGTTTATTTATTTGTTTTATGTGGTGCTAAGGCTCTCTGCCACTGAAGTATGGCCCCAGCCACTGCCACCAGCCCCTTTTTATATTTTACTTTGAGGCAGGGTCTTGCTAAGTTTTTTAGGGCCTCACTAAATTGCTAAGGCTGGTTTTGAACTCATGATCCTCCTGGCTCAGCCTCCTGAGCTGCTGGGATTACAAGTGTGTGCCACCATGTCCAGCAAGAGGTTTTATTATTTATTTATTTATTGTTTTGGTAATGGGAGTTGAACCCAGGAACACTTTTTATTTTTATTTACATATTTTTACATACATGTATTTAAATTCCCTTTTTATTTTTTATTTTGAGAAGGGTCTCCCTAAATTTCCCAGGCTGGCCTCCAACTTGCAATTCTCTTGCTTCAGCCTCCAAAGTCCCTGGGATTTCAGACATGCACCACCACAAGTGTAGTGCAGTTCTTAAGATCTGACTGCTAGACAACATGTGAAGGAAAGCTAGGGAAATTGGGGATACATTAATTTTAATGATAGTCATTTATTGAGCATTTGGTATGTGTCAGGCATTGTGCTAAGCTTTTTGTTTAGAGTATATCACATAATCTTCAACTAATATTGTGAGGTAGGTATTGTTATTACCACCACTTTATAGATGAGGAAGCAGAGGATCAGCAAGGTCATATCCTCCGTTTTTGGTCACTGGGCTGGTGAGTGGCAGAGGCAGGATTTGAACAGGATACAGCAAAGACCCTGCTCTTTGTGACTGAGCTCAGCGCTGAGCCAGGGAAATCACAAGACAGAACTTGCACCCGCCCATCCCCAGCAGATGGGAACAGGACTTCTTGGAGACTCAACAAGATACAGGAGACAAGAGAGTTGGAGAGGGAGGTTGGTTGATTTGTCTCTCTGTGTTGCCCAACCTGATCCCAAGCTCTGGCCTCCAACCTCAGCCTCCCCAGCAGCTGGGTTCACAGGTGCATGCCCCTGCACCTGGCAATAGGCCCAGTTTTTGCTTTTGGTTTTGCAGTGCTGGGGTCCAGCTCAGGGCTTGGGTGCTGGGCTAGTAATAGACTCCCCTAGCCCAGAAGGGAGGTTTGGGGGAGCTGCATTTTCAGAGGAGAAACTAAGGATGGGGCCTGGAAACGCCTGAAAGGGAATTTGAAGGTGGGGAATGTAGCTTGGGGGTAGAGCACTTGTCTAGCATGTGTGGTCTTGGGTTCTGTCCCTAGTGTGGAGGTGGGGTTGAGTGACAGACAGGAACATCTGTCAAGAACATTTCCTGCGTAACTGCCACCCTGTCTGGCAACAACTGCTACCCCTCCCCCTGGCTCCAAACCCCATGTCCTGCAGGCCCCTGGCAGGTTTCAGAAGTGCCTCTCCAAACTGCCCTTCCTCTCTGCGTTCCTGCCCCTCCTCACCCCAGCCTGGCAGGCCTCTCCTCACACTCCGCTGATTGCCCCTGTACCCTGCTGGCCCACCTCTCTGACCTCTCTGCCCAACTTCCCTCACTTTGATCCGTGGCTGTGGAGTCAGAGGGCTTCCTGCCCTCCAGCGGCTCCCCTCTGACACTCGCTTTCTCCAGCCCACTCAGCCCCTCTGTCCTTCTCTGGTTCTTCACTGTCTGGGTGGTGTCCCTGCAAAAACAGGCTCAGTCCATTCAGAAAACACGTGTCACGTGCTGTGTCTGCCCTTTGCCAGGCACTGGGTTGAGTCACAAGTGAGGCAGGGCAGCCTGGACCCTGCCCTCCAGGTCCTCTCCTCCAACATTCCCCAGTGCTTTCTCTCTCACATGCCAACAGAGACTGTGCACCTGGTGTCCTTTTACCCAGGGCTGAGCAGGACCAAGGAGCACTGAGTCCTGAGTCTCTGTTTTCTCTCAGGATAGATAGAGCATGTCTTTCAGGAAGGGGCCTCTCTGGGCTCAGAGAGGGAGACTGCTGTTGACTGCATCTGGGGGCACAGCCAGCCCTTAGGAGAACTGACCCGGTGTCACCCTGTACTGGAGCAGGATAGCTACAGCTGTAGAGGTCATCACACAAAAGATAACACCCAGCATCTTCCTGTCTCTAGCCATGTTTCTCATTTTTGAATCTTTGTCCATTCCCAAGCATTTGCCTTGGACTTCCGGAATGTGGAATAAGACTGCCTGGGAAGATATTGCAATAGAGGAGAGGGGGACTTGGGAGAGGACACAAGCAAGCAGCCATTACTCCCCCAGTTTCCCCAGCCTGTGAGTGCACACCACCACCTGTGGTTGCCAGACCCTTCTAAAGAAGCAGGTTGTTTGTCTAGTTCCTGGGTAAATATTTGACCTGTTTGGGTTTCAGATGCTTGTCTCTTGAAACTCCCAAAACTCCCACTGGGCTTTATAAGCGCACCAGGAGAACATCTCTGACCATCAGAGTTGTTTTTGGATAGGCTGTAAAGAACTGGCCAGCTCACCAGACCTGCAAGGGTCAGCGCTGCGCTTGTGGTGCAGAAAGAGGGCATGTCCCTGCTATCTCTCTGGGAGCGTGTGGTCCCACTGGGGAGCTTCAGGGGTCCTGAAGGAAGAGGGGGAGGAAGTCCTCTGGGACTACCAGATCCTTTCCAATGCCAGAATGTCTGCTGAGGGCAATGGCCACAGAGCAGGCAGGAATGGGAGCTTGGTGACATTCTGAGGAGGAGACAGAAGAGGGACAGGGTTGTGGGGATGAGGGTTAGGAGGGGAGGGAGCTGAACTGTCCCTGGACCTGCTCCTGGGCCTGCAGCTGATGGGGGATGGGGGTGGGGGTAGGGGGGTGGAGGCTTCCTGTCCTGGTCCTTAGTCATGTGTGTCCATCGCCCAGCTGGCTCGGAACCTGCACTTCCCTTCCCAGTCCTACAGAGTAGGCTGGGTTGGTTCAGGTGAGAGTTGCTGCCCAGGCTGGGAAATTTAGGGGTTGGTCTCACCTCTGTGCTGACTGGAAGGCTGGAGGCTAGAGGCTGAGGTTCCCCAGCAGGAAGGGGACTGATGTGGGCACTGACGTGATGGGGGATGGGCAGGAAGCAGAACAGGCCTGACCAGCCAGAGGCCCAAGGAGGGGACCTGGGAGTCACTCTGGGAAAGCTTAGGCAGACACTGTGACATGAGCTGGTCCAGAACCATTTTTCTAGCCCTGTGGATTGACTCTCCTCCCTGTCTGTCTTGCCACCAAGTCACTTGTTTCTTTGGGGCCACCTTAGCCTGAGTTCAGTGGGAAGCTGTAGGAGGATGTGCACTGGGTAGATGCCGCCTGCAGGTCTGGGGTCCTGTGGAAGCTTCCCACCTGGGGCAGCTCAGAGGAAGTGAGGCTCTGGAAGCCAGGCCTGATTTATGCCTGGCCTTGATGGACCAGGGAGGAGCCCCACCCACCCGGAAGGTCAGCCCTTCTCTGCCCACATCTTGCCTTATGTGAAGGATGCTGTTACACCTCCCATGGGGGAAGGAGGGTTCCAGCTTAGGGCCAGATGGAGCCTCATACAGCCCTGACCTTGGGCTTGGTGCCCAGGCAGGGAACGAGTTGGAGCGATGCCAGAGGCAGGCGGACGAGGTGACGGAAATCATGCTCAACAACTTCGACAAAGTCCTGGAGCGTGACGGGAAGCTGGCAGAGCTGGAGCAGCGTTCAGACCAACTCCTGGACATGGTGTGAGGCCCGGGCAAGCACAGATGGGAGGGAGAGCCTCTCAGGCTGTTCTCAAGGCCTCCAGGCCCTTGGTGGAGGCCTCTGGGTCTCCTGAGGCACCCTAGCCTAGATGTGCAATTGGGTAGGCCTCACACAGTAAGAAGGCCTGGGTCTGAAGGTCGGGGGTTGGCATTGCTAACCAGGGGTGAGCCGGGAGGGCTAATAGCCAAGGGCTACCTGGTGTCTGAGACTAGAAGCAGACCAGGAGAGTCCCAGGGCAGTGTGTGAGGAGGACCAGGGGACCAGGCTCTGCTGGGATGGACGGGAGGAGTTGGCTCAGAGGCCCCATGGGAGCCACTAATTCCCACCTGTGTCTGGGGTATCCACAGAGTTCAGCCTTCAGCAAGACAACCAAGACCCTCGCCCAGAAGAAGCGCTGGGAGAATATCCGCTGTAGGATCTACATGGGGCTGGCGGTGGCAGGTGGCCTACTCATACTTTTGATTGTACTGCTGGCCATCTTTCTTCCGCAGAGCAGTGGGGACAGCAGTGCCCCACAGGCCCGGGACACAGGCGTTGCCTCAGGGCCTGGGGACTGACACAGCAGGCCTGGGGGAGAGGCTGAAGGGCTTCAGTGGTCAGCTCTGGTCTCCAGAGAACCCTGGTGTTTGTCCCCTTCTGAGCCACCCCAGTGACACCAAAGGGCAACCCTGAGACGTGCACCACTGCACCTCCCATCTTGCAACAGACTGGTCCTCAGTGGCAGCTTGCCACACCAGCAACACCAGGCCAGCCCCACTGGAGCTCAGTAAAAGCCACTGTCTGGCTAAAAGCTGGTGTGAGTGTGTGTGTTTCTGAAGCTCCTTTGCCGCCACCCTGGGGCTGTTCAGCCTTCCACCCAAGGGGCTGCATCCCCCTCTTTTATCTTCCCTGCTTCTTCCTTGATCCAACCCTGCTCACCTTTCTGGAGTAAGAGTGCAAGGACACAGTGTTGTCGGGTGTCCTAGGCCAGGGCCTAACTCTGGGAATACAACGAACCAGCTCTGGCCACCTAACTAGGAAACCAAACAGAAACAGGATGGGGAACGGTGAAGAGCAGGAAAGGAACTGTAAGGGGACCCATGTCCTTAGCCCTGTTTTTGAGGGGACAACTGTGACTCTGAGGTTTTATCAAAAGGGGAATGAGAGCAGGGGTTTGGGGTCTGCATAGCTGGAGGCTATTCATAGCTGCCAAAGCAGTGATCTCTTTCCTTTTTTGGCATGAGGAATTGAACCCAGAGGGGCTTAACCACTAAGCCACATCGCCAGCCTTTCTTAAAAAAATTTTATTCTGAGACAGTCTCACTAAGTTGCCTAGGGCATAATCAAGTTGCTGAGGCTGGCTTTGAACTTCTGATCCTCCTACCTCAGCCTCCTGAGCTGCTGGGATTACAGGTGTGTGCCAATATGCACAAGCCCAAAGCAGGTGATCTTGATCAGGTGTGGTCTGTCCATCATTATCTCAGGATTGGTCAGGCAGGCCTTGTTGAGATAAGGAAGGTACTGTTGCCTGTGGGTAGGGGAGTGAGGAGCTTGGATTCATCACAAGATGCTCATCAGATCACACTTTGTTCCTGGAATCGAAGGTGACATGGAGTAAAGGAGATGGATATAAAATGTAGGCAGAGATGCAAAGTCTTTAATCCTGCTTTTAGGAACCCTTTGGACATTCGCAGTCATATATATACACACACACACACACATATTTGTTTTATTTTTTTAATGTGGTGCTGAGGATTGAACCCAGCGCGCCTCACGCATGCCAAGTGAGCACACTACCACTTGAACCACATCCCCAGCCCCTGGACATCTGCAGTCTTAAGACTTAAGAGTCTTAAGTCCTTGTTATAACAACAGTCATCAAACCAGAACCTTGAGCCTACTTTCCTGAACATCAAATCTATTACCTTTGACATCTTGGGAAACTCAGAGGGACTTTAGGTGGGAGGACAGTACTTCAGAGATGTTTTCATGAGGCCGTCACCTGCAGCAGTGGGGTCCCAGGAAGCTCCCCACCTGGGGAAGCTCAGAGGAAGCTGAGGTTCTGGAATCCAGGCCCAATGGACCAGGGAAGAGAAAAGAGGGATGCAGAGTCAGATGGACATTTCCCCTCTCAATACTCCCCCTCCCCAATTTCACTGCCTGTGTTCCTTCTTAAGCTTTAACACCTGCAGGGGGGCGCCTGTGGTACTACAGTGTAGGGTCATTGTCCTGTAGGAAAGAATCCAGACATTTCAACATTCCAGAGACACATGTGGCCACAGGCATGGAAGAAGGAAAGAAGGTCCCACACACTGTGGAAGCAGGGCAGCTTCTGCATGGGCTACTTAACTGCAGCTCAAACTCAAAAGTGAGTGGCAAAGGAATTAGAGGTAAAGTGTGTAAAATTAGCAGTTCCTTGTTAGATAGAGGGTTACTGACAAAGAAGAAAAAACTCAGAGTTTTGTGACCTTTACTCACAGTGTGACACAGTGAAAGTACACTTTCACTGGACTTATCATGGTCTTTCTCTTCTGGGAAAGAAGGAAGCACCATTTACAGACTGTGTCATTTTGAGTGAACCCTTTTTTGGCACTGGGGATTTGGTACCAAGCGTGATTTACCACTGAGCTACAACCCCAGCCATTTTATTTTATTTTTTTAGTTTGAGACAGGGTCTCGCTAGGTTTCTGAGGGACTCCCTAAACTGCCGAGGCCGGGCCAGTCACTTCTGATACTTGCGTTTTACGTAATTAAAAGGGCAGAAGAGAGGCTGAGGGAGTAGCTCAGGGGAAAGCACGCACTTAGAGGCCCTGAGTTCAATCCCCAGCAGCTAAAATCAATACTGCATGATTGGGTTTAGCTCCCAGGACTATTGCAAGGATCACTGATACTGTTTGTAATACATCCATCAATGCAAATAATCCAGTGCAATGATTCTCAGCAATGCCTCGCCTTAGAATCACACGCCGCTCCGCAGACAGGCTAGTTTGAAATCTTCCGGATAAGAGCGCTACCCGCTCTTCTGAAGGTGGGGGGTGGGAAATGATATGCAGCCAGGGATGCAAACTAGTAATTTAGCTCAAGAAGCTGCGCAGGGGGCTAAGGTAAACAGCCCCGAGCAAAGGTGAGGCTGCCCGCGTTCATCGCCAAGCAAATATATCGGAAGCGCAGGAGCTCTTCCCCGCGCAGCGAGGTGCAGATTCCAGCACCCGCACGTTGAGACGGCGAGGCCACGGGGCGGTGGAAGACCGCAACCGCCCTTTCGCCTCCACGACTGAGATCACGCCAGAAATTCCCGGGAATTCCTTCTTCCTCCGATCCCATTGGTCGCAGTCTTTGGTCACCTGACTCGTCCTACCAACCAGAGACGGCAGAATCAGTACTTCCGCTTTCTGTACGTTAACCAACCACTACGCCCGCCCTTCCAGTATCCTGATTGGCTGGCTCCTCCCAAGTCGCCAGTTTATTGGCCAGCGCCTCGGGGCCGCGACCCAGCGGGTCCGAGGGCTGTGTCAGACCGCAGCGGCCATGGCGTCCTATTTCGACGAGCATGACTGCGAGACGTTGGACCGCGAGCAGGATGCCCGAACCAACATGCTGCTGGAGCTCGCAAGGTGGGCGCGGGCCGGCCGGGGCGGGGCCCTGGGGGCGGGGCGCCGAGGGGAAGCGGCCCAGCCCACCGCGGCTCGGGCCCAGGCGCTCCCGGAGGGCCTTGCGTGGCCTGGGCTACTCCCCCGATGTGCCGGGGTATTCGGATCAGCTGCAAGCCAGTCCCAACGTGCTTTTTATCTAATAATGAGCGCCAACTGTGTACAGGGTAGCTGTTATTACTGCTAGTTGGGAATTGAATCCAGGGTCGCTCAACCACTAGCTACGCTCCTAGCCCGTTTTAGTTTTTATTTTGAGTCAAGGTCTTGCTAAGTTGCTTAGGACCTCACTAAATTGCTAAACTGGCATTGAACTTACATCCTCCTACCTCAGCCTCTCTGGTCGTTGGGATTACAGGCGTGCAACACTGCACCTGGTCCTCTTTATTTAAAAAAAATTTTTTTGTGTGTGTACACACACACATCACACACATTTTTTGGTACTGGGCACATTTTTTTTTGGATATATTTTTGGTAGTGAGGATAGATCCTGGGATCTCAAGGGGATGCTGGAAAACACTCTACCACCCAGCTATACCCGGAGTCCCTCTCTCTTGATACAAGGTCTTGCTAAGTTGCTGAGGCTGGCCTTGAAAGTGTCATCCTCCTGAGTTTGGGGATTACAGGCTTGCTAGTGTCTGGGTACCAGGCTGGGCAGGATATTTGTGTGTTTGTCCTCAGTTACTTTGGGGCAAAGAGGAAGTGTGGCTTTTCTTGGTTCTGACCTTGCAGCCTCCTCCCAGGTCTCTCTTCAATAGGATGGATCTTGAAGACTTGGGACTGGTCGTAGACTGGGATCACCACTTGCCTCCACCAGCTGCCAAGGCTGCGGTGGAGAGCCTCCCCAGGACAGTCATCAGTGGCTCTCAGGCTGGTGAGGACATCACATCCTTCTGCTGTCTGGGCAGGTCTGCAGACTGTGGTCTAGCCCTTCAGTGTTCCAGACCCCCACTGGGGCAAGCCTGACCTTCGGGAGTGGGAGCTGGGTGGGGGAGCCTGCAGCCGCTCTCCTGATCAGCACTCCTTCCTCAAGAGCTCAAGTGCCCCGTGTGTCTTTTGGAATTTGAGGAGCAGGAGACTGTCATTGAGATGCCTTGCCATCACCTCTTCCATTCCAACTGCATTCTGCCCTGGCTGAGCAAGGTACTGCTTCCTTCCTTCCTATCATCAGTTCTTAGGGTTTTTTTCTGGGATCAAAGAACAGTGGAGTAGGGGTTGGGGAGCTGGAGAGGGTGATTAGCTTGTGAATGAGACCAGACTTGGGCTGAAACATAACCTACTTTTCCCAGACAAATTCCTGCCCCCTGTGCCGCCACGAGCTGCCCACTGATGATGATACATACGAGGAGCATAGACGAGATAAGGTAGGACCTGGTGAGGGCTATCATGGGTCCTTGGCCTGGCCCCACTGTGCTCATTCTCTTCCTCAGAAGGGTGGGCTAGGCCTTTGGATTCCCTGGCTTTGGCCACCTTTTCAGTGATCACTAAGGAGCAGAAATCTCAAGAGTGCAGAAGCTAGGGGCCCAACACGAGATCTAGCCCTGTGGTTGCTGCCCATTCCTCCCCGTGGGTCTTCAGGCTGGCCCTGCCTGTGTTCCCTCTGTCTTCCAGGCTCGAAAGCAGCAGCAGCAGCACCGCCTGGAGAACCTCCATGGGGCCATGTACACGTGAGACAGCTGGGCTGAGTGCCCACCCTCCACAGCGTCTCCCTCCACACCTGAACCCTCATTAAACATGTCTTTGCCCACCTGCAACTGCATTGTTCACAGGCTGGGGCAGGGGCTGGCGTCCTCTACCAGGTCCCTGCTGCTCTTGGGTGAGGTGGTGCTGAACAGCAGAAGGTGCCAGGCTGCATGTCCCTCCCCAGCGGCCTGTCTAGACTCAGGGTGGTGGAGCTCAGGTAAAGAGCCTGCCACCAGGCAGCCAAGGTTTGGCCTGTACTGGTGGTTGGAAGGCACACTCTGCCAGGGCCTGTACCTCGCAGCTATTTAAAGCTGATAAACTAACCTGCACTTCCCTCCCCCCACTGCAATTTCTAGTTAACCTTGGAACCTTCAGTTAACCTTGGAATCCTAGAGTGTTCTTTAGCACCAGAGAGAAAATTGCTTTTAACATTTTAAAAGTTGCTCTGTATCTTTCCCTCCCCATATCCCCCTACCTTAGAATCAAAGTTCAAACCAGACTGAGTGGGGGAAGGAAGTGAGGCTGTCAGGCCAGGTCAGGACTTTAGACAGTTTAGAGGCCCAGGAAGGGTTTCAAGCTCTGGTGGGTCTTTGGATAGTGTCTGACATCCTTGGTTCCTGACAGCCTTGCTCTTAAAGAGCTGTGTATATTCTGGGCTCTCTCTGGGGGCAGGGGTTAGGGAAAGCCATCCGGATTATGCTCTCCCTTATTCCAGAAGAGACTACAACATGCAAATTAGAATTCTTTTAATAGATATAAAAAAGTACTAAAATACCCATGTGGTTCTGCTGTGTTATTTGCCCTAAAGGAAGTGAGGGGCAGAGTGAAGATCCAGTGCAGCTCAGGGGCCCAGGGCGGGCCTTCCTGTAGGCTAAGGCGTGCTCTTTTCCTCGTCCTCCCTGCTGTCCCCAGCCCCCAATTCCTGCAGCAGGAAGCCCCAGTGGTCTGGCTGTGGCACTGGGAGAAGGCACCTGAGGGCTGGCTGGAGGGGAGGACTGGCTGAGCACAAAGCAGCTCTGCGGCACACGCATGGCCACTTCTCCAGGGCAAGGATGCCCAGATCCCAACAGAATACTTTCTAAAAATGGTTTTTGGTACAAAGTAAATGCAAAGAAGATGAGGGGTGCTGCAGAGCTGGCCAGCCGCCCTCCAGACCTCAGATCATGGCGATGCTCTCGGGGGCACAGTTGAGGTGTGTGGAGGTGCTGCTGCTGCCCGAGGACTTGCAGGCCCTGCCAGGGGCAGGCTGCAGAGCGGCCACCAGAGTGTCTGAAGACACTGCCCCAAACTCATAGCTGAAGGTGCCATAGAAAATGAGGATATCGATGACGAACACCCACTCACACAGGGCTGCCCCGTGCTGTAACTGGGAGCTCTCGTGGACAAAGAAGACGCCACCTGGAACACCGCTAAGGAAGGGCTCAGGAGGCTGTGCGGGGACCTGGCAGCACCCCTTCTGCAGTCCCACACATTGATCAGGCTGGGACAAGGATCAGGCCTCCCCATGGACAGTGTGGACTACAATCTACTAGGCCCACCCCATCTAGGAGGAGAAAGGAACTAGTGGGTGAGTTCCTGGCCACACCATCTTAGAAGGATACTGAGGACCAGGGTGACGAAGGCGATGGCAGCCAGCACACTGCGCAGGTAGGCCACCACCAGGTCCAGGGGGGTGGCTGCTCCATGGTAGGACAGGGCACAGTGCAGGCAGACAAAGAGCAGCCCTGCAGGGAAGGCCACACCAGCTCCCACGTAGTGCAGAGGCTTGGCATGGTCCACCTGACAAGGCAGAGGCTCATCGTAAGGTCCCCCCACATCCACAGAGCTGGCGCCTGAGCCCAGGAGTGCTCTACCAGGGAGCCATATCCCCAGCCCTTATTTTTTGAGATGGGATCTTGCTAAGTTGCTGAGGCTGGCCTCAAACTTGAAATCTTCTTGCCTCCGCCTCCCAAACTGCTGAGATTACAGGTATGTGCTAACGTGCAGGCCCTCCTGTCCCTCCCAGCCCCTCTCCTCCACCTCCACCTTGAGGTGGTGCCCCTGCAGGCAATCAGGCCCTACTAGGGGAAGTCCATAGGGTGTTGGGGGGCACCTGAAAGTTGCCAACCACCACGAGGCCCACGGCGTTGGTGCAGCCTGTGATGAGCGCTGTGGTGTTAACCCAAGAGTGCCGGCTCTGCTCCAGGAGCTGCCCATACCGCAGGAGGCAGATGAGGGCCACTGGGGGAGGAGACACTGCTGGGGCCAGCCTGGCACTTCCGGCCAGTCCTGCCCCTTCCAAGGCCCTTCTGAGGGCCCAAAGGGGACAGACAAGGCTGGGACTGGCAAGTAGCTGGGGTGGCAGTGTGGGAGCTGGCCTTTGGTCCTCAAGGAACAGGAGAGCTGCTACCCCTCTGGTCTCCCCTTGGAGGATGGCTGAGGAGCAAGGCCTTCTGGACCTTCCTGAAGAGTGTAGGGGCTGACAGAACTGGTGAGGTGGGGCTGAGGTACCACTTACCCATGAAAGCACCCACGTTCCCAATGAGGCTGAAGAGGCAGCTCTCGGGGGGGTAGGTGCCGCACTTGCTGTGGAGGGAAGGATGGCATGAGGCAGCAGCACTGGTCAGCCCCTCTGTCCCCCGCTTCCTTGGTCTGCCTGCTCCTCAGTGGGCAAAGCACTGAGTGACGAGGAGGGCTGGTGAGCCCCATAAACACTGGCCCCAGACTGAGCCCCCAGCAGAGCCCTGTGTGGAGCGATTAAGGGGTTCCCTGGAGTACCCTGGAGTGCTGGCGAGCTGAGTCCCTGCTGAGGCCTCTGGCTGGGCAACCAAGGATGTCAGCTTAAATCCAGCTGCCTACTTACTATCTCTGACCTGCCCAATAACTCTGAGCCTCAGTTTCTTCACCTACAACAGAAAACAGCAGCCTCCCTGCTGGGAGAATTAAGGGGCATCACACACATCGCCTTCAGCAGAGCCAGCTCCTAGCAACCAAATGGTATTAAGTAGCTCTTAGTATGATGATTATTCCTGTGACCCAGGGACAGGCCTTGGTTTAAGGGCTTTCTGGAAGTCTGGGAGGACTTTATGTCTCACTGACTTACCTGATGAGGGGGACATCGTCCAAAGTACAGCATGTCTTGGGGCCCCCTTGCTCAGCAGGGTCAGGAGAGCAGGACTCGTTGTAGGACCTGGCAGGCAGGACACTGAGTAGACTGGGGGAGGGGGTGCCCTAGGCCTTGAGGAGGACCCGCTCCCAGACCTCCCCAGCAAGGAACCAGAGCCTGCTCCCCAGAGCCTGCCTGAAGCAGAAGCCAGAGGGGTGAAGGGATGGTGGAAGGTGGGCAGATGGGCAGGAAGCCGTGCCTGGGACCAATGTCAGAGAGGGAGGCCCAGGGCCTGCGCCCAGCTGTGCAGCAGAGGGCCGGGGAGGGGACAGATGAAGGGAACTCTAGAGCGAGCTGCCTGCGGAGCACTGCATACCAGTTCTCCACGGGACACACGTGGCGGTTCATCACTGCCATGGCATACCTGTGGGAGGAGAACCGTCACCCTTCGGACAGTCCTTCCTGGCCCAGCCACCCCCTGCCTCTCCATCTTGACTCCTAGTCCCATCCAGGCTGTTGGCCTTGCTGGGTCCTTGGGCCGGGATCGCGGCTGGGCTGAGCGTTGACTACACCAGAGCTGCGGCAGGGCCCCAGCTGGAAACCCTCTGGAAACTGCCCGGGCTACAGCCTGTCAGTCGGTTCTTGGGCTGCCCGGCAGTGGTGCCAGCTTGTCCAAGGGGCTGTGTGCCCAGGCACCAGGCCAGGCTTCGGAGGCAGCCAGAGTGACCCTGGGCACCACCCTGGAGCCTACTACAGGACAAGGGACATTGTGTGTGCCATCAAGCATCAGGTCGCTGTCCCCCGCCCCCCAGCCCCTCTTACTTACACAGTCCATATGCCAGTGATGGAGAACGCTGACAAGCTGACAGGAAGGAGGATCCAGGCGGTCATGAGGGAGGGGAGCCAGGGTGGTGGAGGTGAGGGGCGGACAGCAGGCAGGTGGGGGAGAGGGGGCGGGCCACAACCATCAGCTGCCCCGGCCTGGTGGGGAAAGAGATCGAAGTCCAGGGTCCCCTGCCAAAGCAGGAAAGGGGCGGGGGAGGGGAGGCGGTCCACACCTCGCCCTGGCCGGTGGGCGTGCAAACTTTGGGCTGCGCCCACGCCTCAACCTGCAGCTCTGGGTACCCGCAGGGCCCCGGCGTGCCGCGCGACTCCACGGGCAGCGGCTTCGGCAAGGGACCCCTCCCTCGCCCTAGGGCCGCGGGGCGCTCAGGGCGCGCAGGGAGAGTGCGGGGGCGCCGGGAGGGGGCTACGCACCGCGCGAGCGCTGGCCGCCGCGCCCCGCTCGGCCCTCGTGGCGCGGTCCTGGGCTGCGGCCCCCGGAGCAGCCCCGCGCGTTTAAAGGGCCGGCGGCCCCGCCCCACCGCCCCTCCGCGCCGCGCCGCGCCGCCCGCCGGGACCTGCAGTCCGCGCTGCCGGGACTACAACTCCCGAGCCGCCACGCGCCGCCCAGGCGCGACCGCACCGGCCGCCGACCCTGCCGGGCTTTCTTCGCGCGCCCTCTTCGCATGTACGAGAACACCGAAAGCCGGCCAGAGGTCGCTGCGTCCAGGCGCTCTCCGACTGGTCAGCACCAGGGGGTGTGCGCTCTGAGCAACCCACCAGGTGCAGGGTGGTAGGGGTTCTGGTGGCCAGGTGTGGGAGGCCGGGAGGAGGAGGCAGGGTTGTGCGGGCTAAGCTATCCACTAGCGTCACCATAACGTAGAGGCCAAGGACATTCTTTTCATGACTGAAGAGGCAGGAATGCTTGCTCTCACATACCGCAAGTGTGCCTGGGTCTGCCTGAAGGCAGCCCGGCTTGCGATGGCACTGCTGGGCGGCCACGGAGTCAGGTCACTAGCCGGTCCAACAGGGACGGCCAGCGCTCAGGGGCAAGAGGCGGCCACACTGGTGAGGCAAAGGTTATGTGCACAAACAGGGCCCCGGAATGCAAGGAAACAGCAGAAGAAACTGCAATGGCGAAGAGAAACCTTTTTGGACCCCACTGGGGGTAGAAATGGAACCTACACCCAAAGAAGGTGGACATGGGGAGTCCTTTTCCCACTCACATCAGGAGTAGGAGTTAAAGCAGGGTCAAGAAATAGGGCTGTAGCCGGGCATGGTGGCGTAAGCCTGAAATCCCAGCGCTAGGGAGGCTAAGGCAGGAGGATGTCAAGTTCAAAGCCAACCTCAGCAATTTAGTGAGGCCCTAAGAAACTTTGTGAAATCCTGTATCAAAGTAAAATACAAAAAGGGGATGTGGCTCAGTGGTTAAGTGCCCTTGGGTTCAATCCCTGGTATTAAAAAAAAAAAGTATGGCTATATTGCGAAATAAAAACTAGTGTGGCTGTGGCAGATGTAGTGGTGCTGGCCTGTGACCCTCCTGACTCTGGAGGCTGAAGCCAGCTTGGCCAACTTAGGAGACTCTTTCAAAAAACAAAAACAACTCAAAAACCTGGCTGAACTAGGGAACATAAAATCAGACTACCTTTGACTGGTCCCAAGGTCAAAGAGACTGGGGATTATAGCCAGTCCTTCATTTTTGAGACAGGGTCTCACTAAGCTGCCCAGGCTGGCCTTGAACTTGTGATCCTCCTGCTTCAGCCTCCCAGGTTGCTGGGTTACAGGTGTGACCACCATCCCTGCCAAGCTTTGTGGTTTTGAACACTTAACTGTGCTCCTGTTGAGCTGGGTCTGCACCACTGTCCAATCACCAGGTTGAGAGGACTCCTCAGATTCAACTGGCTGTTCTAATATGACGTGGGGTATAAGGCTAAATTAGCATTCTGGAGCTGTAACACTGGAGGCACTTTTAGGCTTAATATGACAATCCCAATACTCCTAAACTAGAATAAGTCCAAGCTAGAGCTCCCTACTACAAAGGGTCTCCTTCTGAGTACCTGGTGGGGCAAATCAGATGTTTCTAAAACTCTTCCACTGCTAATGCTGAGTAGGCCTAGCTGTTGTGCTCTTAAAACAGGCAAAGCAAGAGGAGATGCTAGAGTGACTTCAGGGCAGGAACTAATCTCCTCTGCCCACATACACAAATGATTTCACAACTCTTGACAAAACAGTGTTGTAAACATAGTTTATTGGTTTAACAAAATACTGCTTTTGAAAAGTGTCTCCCATCTGGGACTTTCAAATACACTGTTTTATTTACCCACAACAGCAGACACACTGGGAGCCAGAAAACATAACCAAGGCCTTTTCACACCTGGCACCTCGAAGCAGCCAGTGCAACCTGCCGGGCTCTGCTGGCTCCGAGAAGGTGGAGGAGCCCTTCACTCAGCAGGTCCTCACTTCTACCTCACTCCAACTCCTGGGGAAACTTGGGGTGGGTGCCTATGGCTTCTTGGTCATGTGATTCCTGGAGGACAGGACAGGAATTTGGAGGAGTTAAAGTATGTCAAATACTGGTCAGCATTTCATGGTGATTCTCCCAAAGGCTGAGACAAAAGGGGACTCCATTCTCATTCCTCATTTGATAAGCAAAGGCCTCATTTAAACTGTGAACCATCAGGGAACCCAGCACCCTGAGTTCATGGCCAAATTCACAGCAGGTTGGGCACTCACCACCCAAGGGCTTCCTCCTATCCTGGGGACTCATCTCCGATTGGCAGTCTCCTGTCCAGAGAGGCTCTTCCTGTGAATGTTAGCCTATTGGCTGGTGGGGCTTGGGGTTCCCACCTCATACAGCTTTCTTTTCCTTTCCCTGCGCTGCACTCCAAGGCCTGCTTGCCAGTGGGCTGCAACTCAGGCTTCACAGCTCACTGAAGCACAGTTCCAAGACCTTGCATGACGGCTACCTCCTCTTGGTAATCACTTTGTGGCCCAGGAAACAAAAGCTTTAAGATTCGGGCTTAACCTCAGATAAGAACAGAAGGAGGAACACTCCATACCCAATGGACATGTCTATCAGACTTTTCTTTAAGACAGCCGAGAACATATCTACTCAAGTGAGAGTTGCTTCACTCAGGCTAAGATTGCTGCCTCAGCACTGACCGGCAGAGGGCACTCCTCTAGTGGACATCTCTAGAACCTGTGAGAAATGCTGTGGACAAGCTCCTCCAGGCAAAGCACAAGTTTCTAAAACAGGTGCAAGCTGTCTGGAGGCAGGTTTAAATAAGGTGGATAGCACCATCCTGGCCCCAGATGGATGGTGGTGGCGAGCAGTGGGGCTGAGCTCTGGGCAGACAGCAGTATCTGCTCCAGCAGGGCAGCTCTGAAGGACCACCTCTCACTGAAATACAGGCCTCAGCACTTTATTTAGTCACTGCAAAAGTCATACATGTATTAGAATGCTGTCATGGGTAGAAAATATATGTCCTTGATAAACAAAAGTTCCTAAAGAAAAAAGGGGTAAAAGTAAGGACTTTCTGTCTTCCTCTGCCTTAAGGGGCCTTTGTGAGACTCACATGACAAACACATAAAGGGACCCAACAGGCAATCACTTAACACTGCCTTCTTTTACCTCTTCCCCCTTCAAGAGACAGGAATGGTGCCGTGTCCCCCAACGCCTTTTGGGGCCTTCTTTCTATGTTCTATCATAAAACCAGGAAACAGGCAATCAAGCTGCGAGAAGACAGATACCGCCTCCCTCCCAGGGAGGCAGACTTCCAGTGAGAGCCCATGTTTCAAGTCACACATCAGCTGGAGAGTTGGAAGACTAAAAAGACTCGTCCTTTCCCTGCAGGAAGAAGTGGGTAGAGTCTGGAAGGGCCCCCTCGGCCCAGGTGCTGGACGGTAGCTGACATTCTAGGTCCAAAGGCACTTTATAGCTAGATGCATAAGTAGAGGTCAGAGACTTTCTCCTCTAAAAGCAGAACTGAGCCTGGGACTAAGGTTTAAGGCACTTGACCTTGGGCTAGCAATGTAGGTCTGGAGCACAGGCCCCTCTAACTTACCACCCTACTCACTTCCCAGTGTTTCTCTGACACTGCAAGTTGTGGCTCATAGTGTTTAATGTTGTAATAGTGCAGTTGAAGTAGCTGCCTTGCCCCATTCTCCAGGGGTCAGTTTTCAGGGGTGCAGGACACAAACCAACAGTGCCCTTAGGTGTTCTTTAAGAGATGGAACAGTCAGACTGATCTTGAGATCCTGATGTATACAGAAACCCCTGGGGATGGGTATTTTGGTTTCAGGGACTCAGTGCTCACAGGCTCACTTATAGTCCACATTTGGAGTCACTGATGTTTGATTTGCTGGGAAACCGAGGTGCTTTGGAGCTTCAGTGCACAGGATATCTTGTAGACTTTAGACCTTAGCCTCCCCACCTCCTCCCCACCTCCCAAAGTGGTGCTGGGGACTGAACCCAGAGTCTTGTGCATGCTACGCAGGTACTCTACCACTGAGCTGCACCCTCAGTCCTCTTGTCTAACCCTGTGTTAGAATGGAGCTCAGTAGCAGTGTGCTTGCCTAGCATGCAAGAGGCCCTGGGTTTGATTCCTGGGACCATTCCAAAAAATAAAAATTCTCTACATACAGCATATTGGCAGAAGGATTTATAAACCCTGGCTCTCCCTAAGGTCTCTGTTACCAGAGCACAAGGTTCTCTAATCAAAATTCTCAAAAAATTTCAAGATAATAGGCCAGCCAAATGGGCCAACATACTATTACTGGGGCTCTACAAGACTCTTAGTTGTATATTTTTTGGAGGTAGGAAAGGAAAACACGTGGGGCAGATAAGGGGCTAATTTTACTTTTTCTAATATGGGTTTTCTTTGGGACTTTTTTTTTTTTTTCTCCTGGCTACTGGGGCGCTAAACTTATGCTGATTTCCACTTTGCACATAAAACTGTTCTAGACTTTAATACCTTGTTTTGACAATTCCCCTTTAGTCTGAACAGAGAATAGTCTATTCACAACTGGGGATGGGATCAAAAGCTGGAATTGCTTAACTCTAACTAAAGCAGGATTCACTGAGATCCCCAGATTTAACAACAGCATCTTTTTCCTAGGTGGCCTATCTAAACAGCGCAAAGCAGTGGAGCATGGGAAGAAGTCATGCAAGGAGAAGAGAACAAGCTTCCAAGCAGGCCTCTCCCATCTTACTGGTGCCAGAAATATTCGGAGAACTTGTTAGAAAGGTAGATGCCCAGAACTCCCCACCAGCAAAGCCCTTAGTTGTGGAGATGCATAGTCATGTCAAGAGATGGGGTGAAAGGAACTGATGGGTTCTACCTGAGGCAAAAAGAACAAAATTTAAGCGGGGGGGGGGGGGGTCCTAGGAAACTACAGTGGAAGCAGAAACATGAAAGAAAACAATAAAGTAACAAACATGACTCATGGTATGGGTGGTCAGGCATATGACCTCAGTGAGAGAGCAGCATATTGGCAAAAGGCTTTATAAACCCTGGCTCTCCCTAAGTTCTTAGCTTCAAGAGCACCAGGTTCTCTAATCAAAATTCTCAAAAAATTCCAAGACAATAGGCCAGCCAAATGGGTCAACATACAAGAAAGAATTGCTGTAAAGGAGGTGGGCTAGGTGTAGCCCTGCAACACCCCTGTGGAGGCAGCAGCTTATAAGGGTCTCAAGATCAGACAGACAAGTCCTAGCACCGCAATGTAGGGTGGGCTCCCTAGTCAGAATTCATCCAAGTGCAGGATTCTGGCCTGGAGAGAATGCCTTCCACCTGGTCAGTGTCGGCTCTGGCGTTTGGCAATCTCCTCCTGGATACGCAACTTGAGGGCCTCTTGCATGGGTAGATCCAGAGGTGTGTGTGCTGACACTTCCTCACTCACCCTTCCTGGGTCATCGTCCTACGTGGAGGAAGAGTCAGGAAGCTCAGGGCTTCGTCTCTTGCAGAAAGGCAACCTTCCCTGTCCCCAGACAACACTCTCACAGAACTCCATTTGGCTCAAGGCTTCTTGTCAGTACCTGTCATTTCTCAGGTGTCCCCTGCAATAGTGATTCTCAACTGGGGGTCACAATGATGATTCTCCCACTGAGAATCACCGAGACAGAACTGAGATGTGCTCTTGAGCATCGCCTGGCAGTTCTGTGCTCTCACGTGGGGCAATCTTCACACTGGCCCTGAAGCAAATAGTGGCGCTGGGTCTGGCAGTGATTTCTACCACAGCCCAGGACCTTCAGGTGGCAGCTGTTTCCATGAGGCGTACCTGATACACGATAACTGATGTGACCTCTCCATTGTCCGACTCGTATTCTAAGCAGAAGAGCTGGTGGCCAGAAGGCTCCAGCTCGGAGCCACCACTACTGCTGCTTTCACCGGACTCCTCACAGTCTGGGTTGCCTGGGTGGGTAGAACCATCTGTAGGGATGAACCAGAATGAGAGGGAAGAAGGGATGCTGCTGAAGGGCCTGCCCACAGAGAAGATGCAGGAGAACACAGGGAAGAGAGCCCTGCTCTTCTGAGGACCCCTGTGCTCGTGCCCGCTGTGCTTCCAGCCAGGAGGTTTCTTAACCTTGGTATCCCTGCTCTGGGCTGGCTTGATCTTTTTACAAGATAGATGCACAGTGCACATTTGTCCAGCAATAGGATTGGGAGGGAGTGGAAGAGTGGATAGAGCTCTGCCTGGGTTCAAGTCCAGGCTTTGCTGTTTAAGAGCTCTGAGGTCTTGGGCAAGTTACTCTACTTGTCTACGCCTGTTGCCAACCAACAATAAGGAAACCTGAACAGTTCTAACTCGCATTCAACGAACGGATCTACACATGACCTAAAAGCATTTTAAACAACACTTAACAAGCTCAGTGCCACAGGTCAATTACGTGACCTGCACGTCACAAGGAAACTGGGCAAAAGGCCATTTCTCTGGACTCCTCCGTAATTATGTCCTAGTTACTTATATTTGTGCCAGGCGTCTCTGCCAGGCAGCGGTGACACTCGCACAGGACTCGGCGGGACGAGCGGTTGGCAGCCTCGTCGCCGGCTCGCAGGCCCCTCCGACCGCCGAGGCTGCAGCCGGGCCGCGGGCCGCGGGCCGAGGTTCTCCGGGAGGCTGTGCGGCGGACGGCTCGGGCGGGCCGGGCCTGGCCTGGCCTCGGCTCACCTCGGCGCCGCGGCAGGTACACCTGCAGGTCGGGCTTGCGCGGCCGCGTGGGCGCGGGCGTGTGCCGCCTCCTCGCCTTCTCCTTGGCCTGCTTCACCTTCTTGTCGTAGTCGTCCCTGCGGGGAGCCGGGCGGGAGTCAGGGCCGGTGGGCCGGGCCGGGCCGGGTCAGGGGTGGCGGTGGGGCGGGGCGGTACCGAGCAATCTGGTTCCGTCGTATGTGGTGCACGAAGCCGTGGCTCATGTCCAGCCGCCCGCCGGGCCGGCAGCAGAGCCCCGGCCCGGGGCCCGGCGCCGCCTCCATCCGGAACGCGCGGTGCGGATCCACCGCCGGCCGCCAACGGCCCCGCGGCGCCCCGGGTGAACGGTCCAGCCACGGCCCCGATCCTCGCCAGGCCCGACTTCCGGCCCAGGCCCGACTTCCGGCTCGAGGCTCGACTTCCGGCCCTGGGCCAGAGGCGCGGCGCGGAGCGAGCGTCGGGTTTGCGGCGGAGGCTGCCTCCCTGGGCCCCCGCGGCCGCCGAGGGGCTGTTTTCCTTGGGACGCGGTTAGCATGAAGCGAGGGTGTCGGCCACGGCGGACCACAGGGAAGCCCAGGGAACAAAAGGGCTGAGGCGGTGTGGCTCGGTGACAGCGCGCTTGCCTGGCACGGGCCAAGCCCCAAGTTAAGTCCTAGTGCAGAAAAAAAGGGAAAATTCGGACAAATGCAACCCACGTGAGAGCACCCCACGTGTCACTCTTCCTGTCGCACAAACTGTGACGTTCCTTCACCAGCTTCGAGTCCTGGGAGGACGCCCTAACCCCGCTGTGCACTGGAGGCACCCAGAACAGAGTGCCTGCTTCAGGCCGCGAGGCAGCACTGGGCTCACCGGTCTCTCGTGTCAGGCTCTCACTTCAAAGGTCAAAATCAGGAATTCATGTTAGGACAGGAACAGACCGTGGCCCATCTCCGCGATGGAAGCTACTGCCCAAGCAAAGAATCGAGCAGTCTCTACCCCTGCATGACACGGCCAGAGCCCGGATCCCGTAACACCGATGCCGGCTGAAAGAGCCTAGCTAGAGAGCGAGCGTAGTGGGGCCTGGGCATTGCGCTCCAGGAAGCACGGCCACTCTAGGGGACAGCAGCTCAGCAGACCGCGTGGCCTCCCTGGCGTACAAGGACAGAGTTTCCCTCTTTTCCCTGCGGGGATGGCTTTGCAGGTGCAACCATATGTCAGAATTTAGCAAACTGCAGACGTTAGACTTACAGCATCTTCCCTGTCAACGGCAACGCACCGCAGTAGACCAGTTCAGACAGGCAGGCGGAACTGCCTGCGCCCAGCGTTGTAAGACCCGCCCAGCGTTGTAAGACCCGCTCAGCGTGTGTGAGACCCGTGCGACTCCCAGCCCCCGCAAACCCCTCACACCCATAAAGACGGGCAAAGGAGCTCGAGACAGCCGTGGGGTTTTCAATGGTTGCATGGTGAACACTCCTGGCAGGGTGTTTGCAGTTTCATGATACCAAGAACCCTGTAAATGCGGAATTGTGCCGCCAGGTTCCCACACGGAGGGGTTAAGGTGGCATGCATATAGCTCCCTTTTCCTGTGAAGGTCTTATTACAAGGTAGATGCACAGCACACATTTGTCCAGCAATGAGATTGGAAGGGAGTGGAAGAGTGGACAGAGCTCTGCCTGGGTTCAAATCCAGGCTTTGCTGTTTAAGAGCTCATCAGCCTCCAAGGCGAGGAGGTTGCGCGAGACAACCTCCGATGGCGGTTTCGAGGCATAAAGTGTCTTGAAATCTGGGTTCCAAGTACAACTGCCACTATCCAGAAAACGCAGTATCGATAAAACGTCCCTGTCTCATAAGCAAGGAGAGCCAACAGGTCCTGAGGCAGGGGGTCAGGTAGCGGCGCTTCCTGCCGCGTGAATTGTCTCCGCCGGCGACTCGTAGAGCGCGTCGAGCTCGGCCGCCCCGAGGCTCCTGATTGGCTCCGTGCCGCGCGCTTGGCGTCCAGGCGCTTGCGCGGGTTGCTGGGCTGGCGGTGGCGATGTCCAGCCGGTCTAAGCGAGAGTCGCGGGGCTCGGCCCGCGGGAAGCGCGAGTCCGAGGCGCGGAGCAGCTCGGGTCGCTCAAAACGGGAGCGCGAGCGCGAGCGGGAGCCTGAGGCGGCCGGTTCCCGGGGCAGCCCGGTGCGCGTCAAGCGCGAGGTCGAGCCGGCAAGCGCGCGCGAGGCCCCGGCGCCCACCGTCCCGGCGCCACGGGTGAAGCGGGAGCGTGAGGCCGACGAGGACTCGGAGCCCGAGCGGGAGGTGCGAGGTGCGCGGGGCCGGGCGGGTGGGCGCCACCCGGGCGGTCTGGGTTTTCCCTGTGGCCCCGCCACTGCTCTGCCGGTGTCGGGTCCAGGCCCTGCGGCGGCGAAGACCGCGCTGGTCCAGCGGCCGCCCCTTAGCAAATGCCCAGGGTTTCTGCAGCCACCGTACCCCTCATAGGGCCCTGCGGTGCCTACTGCGGACGGACGGGTCGGCGCGCGCCTGAGACTGGCTGTGTCCCGCCCGCAAGGTGGACGGCCTGGGAGACTGTTCTCCGTCGGGCCCTGAGGTTCTGCCGGTGTGGGCCACAGGCTGGCGGCCTTGGCTCCGGGCTTAGCGTGTGGGTTCAGTGAATAGCAAGGGGAGACAGGCTCCAACCAGCTCTAGAAGGTGCGAGTTCTATAGGCTCTGGGCTCTTTGGTCAGGCACCACACCTATGCAGTTTCTCTTCCCGGGGCCTTGTGGGAAGGACACCCGTGCTATATTCTAGCCACTGCTGTTGCTTGTTAAACAGTCTTTTGTTTTGGACCCAATGCCGAATTTGGTCCTTCAGTATCCATGAAAACTGGTAGGCTAAATTGTTAAAGGTTAAATCTGTGACATGGATCCAGACAAGTGGCACATTTAGGATATCCATACACACTCCTCTTTAAACTGTACTTGTGCATTGCATTGACCTTATCTTAGCACTTGTGATATAGTTCACGAGATCTTCGATGTCTCATTGAATTTCTTTATGTAATGTATAAGTGAATCTTGTTGGTTAAATACATAGCAAGTGCATCCTTCCAGCTTCTGGCTTGTTCCCCTAGTGGACTTTTAAAAAGATGATTTGCCATATAAGAAATTAGGAGTTCATCTGGATTAGATTTTCCATTTCTTTGTTTCTTAGCACTGGTAGTTGATTCTGAATATAGAGTTGTCATTTTCAAAATCTGCAATGATTTTCCTTTTAGCAAAGAATGGTCGCGTGGATTCTGAGGATCGGAGGAGCCGCCACTGCCCATATCTGGATACCATTAACAGGTCAGTAGGATAGAGAAGCTGAGGATGGCTTAAGAAAAGTGTGTGTGTGGGGTCTGCATGGAAAATTCTTTGGATTGTACATCAAACAACACTTTATTCCTTTAAAAGCTTTCTGCCAAGAAAATTGTGTTTCTTGCAATATTTGTTAATGTCATTTTTGGGGGCGTCTACTGGAGAATGAACCTGGGGCATTCTACCACTGAGCTACATCCTTAATCCTTTTTATTTATTTACTTAGTTTGAAACAGGGTCTTGCTGAGACACTGTAGGGTTCAGTAAGTTGCTGATGCTGACCTTGAACTTAGCATTCCTAATGCCTGAGCCTCCCAAGTTGCTGGGATTACAAATGTGAGCCGCTATACCCTATTTAATCTTTGTTCTTCAAATATAAAGTGGCAGAAATCATTTTCTTTTTTTTAAAAGGTGGGCATATACTTAAAGAGCTTTTAGCTTATTCTTAATTTGTTTTTTTGAAATAAGAGGACACATATTGTACTTAAAATAGCAATAACAAATATTTATTGAGCATTCTTTGTATATCAGGTATTATTCTCGATGCTGAGGATTCAACAGACTTAATAGTAGCAAACGTAAAGTATTTACTACTAGGCATGGTGGCGTACACCTGAAGTCCCAGCTATTTGGGAGGCTGAAGCAGAGGATGGCAAGTTTGAGATCAGCCTGGGCAATAGATCCTGTCTCAAAAATGAAAAGGGCTGAGGGTGTTGTTCAGTGGTAGAGTGCCCCTGGGTTCAACCCCCAGTACCCCCCCCCCCCGCCACACACACACACACACACACACACACACACACACACACACACACACACACACACACAATTGTCAGTAGTTACAGTTGCACTATACAGGATCATTTATAATTCATTAGAGAAATCCCTATGTGGGTTTGGTGGAGGTAGAGTTTTTTTGTTATTCTCTGTCCAGTATTCACATCCTGTTACTTGACACTTGAATACATAATATAGTTGGAGGTATTCTCCTAAAATCTTTCAAGTTTCCCCCTTATTTTTATGGAGAAAAAGAATTTTTTTCTCAGGCTGGGGTTGTGGCTTAGAGGTAGAGCGCTCACCTGGCATGTGCGAGGCCCTGGATTCGATCCTCAGCACTGCATACAAATAAATAAGTAAAATAAAGATATTGTGTCCAACTAAAACTAAACAATAAATAGTTAAAAAAAAAGAATTTTTTTCTCTTATAAAATGGTATATTCAGTCTGTTTATGTCCTCTCATCTCCCAGAATGCTGTGGGGACCCTACTATAGTCCTATATCTACCTTTCCCTTCAGAGAAGGTCATGATAATGAAGGGTTCTTAACTGGCTACAAATATAATCATCCCTTGGTACATGGAGGATCGGTACTAAGAACCCCCATGGATACCAAAATCTGTGGATAATGAAGTCCCTTAAATAAAATGAATTGCCATAGTATTTACATGTGATCTATGCTCATCCTCCTGCACACTTTAAATTATCCTAGGTCACTAATTAATGCTAATATAAGTACTGTATAAATAGGTACCATACTGTATTGGTTATGAAATAATGACAGGGGAAAAATGTCTGTACTTGTTTATTACAGATATAGTTTTTGTTTTTTCCCAGATACTTTTGATGTGTTTGGTTGAACCGACCAGTGTAGAACCCATGGATAAGTGCACACTACTCCTATTAAGGAAAAGGGTCATGGGCATTATATGTCAGGTGCAGACACCTCCACACTGCCTTGGGCATGGTAGCTGGAAGTGGAGAATGATTAATGCACTCCACAATTTACACTTGATTCTAAACCATTCTCTACAGGGTACTGTGGGACACATGGAATCTGGGGCTCTGTTTGGGTCCCTCTTAGACTTGAAGCCAACACATCTGTTTGGTGCCCTCCCAGACACTGACCTATTGATTATGTGGTCTTTTTTTGTGTGTTGTTTTGATTCTTTTAGGAGTGTGTTGGACTTTGACTTTGAGAAGCTGTGCTCTATCTCCCTTTCACATATCAATGCATATGCCTGTCTGGTGTGTGGCAAGTACTTTCAAGGTGAGTGAATATTTTCAGAGCTATCTGCAGGTCTTCTTTTATTTATTTATTTTTTTAAGAAAGCAGTTTGTTCTTTTTTTTTTTTTTTTAAGTAAAGCTTTTTATTTTAAAAAATAGACATAAAAACATAAAGTTAAATATAAAATGAGCATGCATTTTGTAGCTAAAGAAGGAGATTTCAAAGAACTCTCTGAACTGCATCCCAGAATAGTTGAGTTCTGGGTTTGCCTCCTTAGGGTCAAAGCTGGAGACTCTCCTTATAGTATATGTGGCACTTCCTACAGGACCCTGGCCAAGTTATGCTTGATTTTGATGTGGTAATTTCATTTACACACCCATGATTATTCTCAAATGATTACAGAATTCTTTCTCCTACAAGGGTCCAGTTATAGAAAACCAAGTTGAAAATGTTGCCAGAAATTGAAGTTCATGGCTTCACTGAGCCTTTATCTATTTATCTGGTCCACATTTCACCTAAAAATGAAAAGCACAAGTCTCCATGACTTCAATGGAATCTAAAAATCAGGTGCAAAGTAGTATTTACATTATGAATAAAAAAAATCCAAGCTGTTTCATATCAGCAGTCCAAAGCAGGGAATTATGTTCAAAGATAATAGATAAGATCAAAGTTAATCTTTCCATTTTGATCAAAGATTCCCTATGAGTTTAATATATTTTGCCTTCAAGATAAAATCTGTTAAATAATCAGAAATGCCTTTAAACTACCTTTAAAAAACAAAATCTGACTGATGGATGAAAGGATAAAGAAAATATAGTGTATATACACTGTAGGTGTAGCAGTTTGTTCTTGAGAGTCATGTCTTGTAATCCCTCTTTGTTCCAGGGACATTGGAATACTCTTAGAAAACCAATAAAAAGGTCTGTGGTCAGAACCTGAATACATCTGAGAGGAATAGAGGACTAGTTCTGTGAAAGCCAGAGACTTTGGATTTCTGACTTTAATGTTTTCTGTACTTATATCTTTCCTTTTTTTTTGGTACTGGGAATTGAACTCAGGGATACTCGACCACTGAGCACATCCCCAGCCCTATTTTGTATTTTATTTAGAGTCAGGGGCTCACTGAGTTGCCTAGCACTGTGCTGTTGCTGAGGCTGGTTTTGAACTCACAATCATTCTGTCTCAGCCTCCTGAGCTGCTGAGATTAGTGGCGTGAGCTACTGTGCCGGCTACTTATGTCTTTCTTGTGTGTGGGTGGGTGGGTGGGTGGGGTCCTGGGAATAGAACCCAGGGCCTTACACATGCTGGTAGATAAGCGCTCTCCTACTAAGCCATACCCCCGGCACTACGGCACTACTTTTGTTCTAAGGACTTTTTTATTCTGTTTTTTTCTAAAAATTTATTTCACCTCATTCAGACTAAGCAAATACTGTGCACATAGTATGGCAGATGTTTCAAACAAGGTGTAAACTTCATTCTTTGCTCTTATAAGGAGCTTATGAGAAGTCTGGTTTTGACAAAAATTGGTGAATCCTATAAGACCAAAAAGATTCCTGCTAGACCGTGTGTCAGTGAATAAAAACAGGGGCAGTAGGAGCTGAAAAATGCAGAGGTCAGTGCTGACTGGGGGTGTATGTGACTTCATGGAGGAAGTGAGGTAGAACTTGATCTGGCAGGATATGTAGGTTTTTTTTTTTTTTTTCCTTTTGGTACCAAGGATTGAACTCAGGGTCACTCAACCCCTGAGCCACATCCCCAGCCCTATTTGTGTTTTTTTTTTTTTTTTTTTTTAAGAGAGAGTGAGAGAGGAGAGAGAGAGAGAGGAGAGAGAGAATTTTTTAATATTTATTTTTTTTAGTTCTCGGCGGACACAACATCTTTGTTGGTATGTGGTGCTGAGGATCGAACCCGGGCCGCACGCATGCCAGGCGAGCGCGCTACCGCTTGAGCCACATCCCCAGCCCCCTATTTGTGTTTTATTTAGAGACAGGGTCTCACTGAGTTGCTGAGCCTCGCCATTGCTGAGGCTGGCTTTGAACTCACGATCCTCCTATCTCAGCCTCCCCAGCTGCTGGGATTATGGGTATACGCCCAGCTGACATGCAGGTTTTGAACGGAGCAGGGGAGGAAGATCCTAGACAGCAGTGGCTGCCTGAGTGAAGTGCACAGGAACGGGACAGTCTGAATATGAACAGTTGGAGGTTAAGGACTGGGTGATGGGGCTATCACAGGGCATGTGTATTTACCTACATAATGTCATATATCATCATAGATAGTCCTAGTTTCTGATACTTAGGAATCTAGCTCTTGTATGCGAGTGTATGTATTTTGTATTGAAATCAGTTTCCCCAACCTCTTTCCAGCGAGTGAAGTAACTAACATGCTATTGTTTTTTGCTAATCTTGTGATAAGATAGGCTCATGTGGAGATTCTTTTTTGGATGGTGTAATACTTTGTGCTGCTTTTAACATGTTCCAATACAAAATAAGGGAAGGAGGACCAGATCTTGTCTGTGTCTTCCTTGGGCCTGACCCTCTTATAGTCTCTTGTCCTTCCCTACAGGCCGAGGTTTGAAGTCTCATGCCTACATCCACAGCGTCCAATTTAGCCACCATGTCTTCCTCAACCTCCACACCCTCAAGTTTTACTGCCTTCCAGACAACTATGAGATCATCGACTCCTCCCTGGAGGATATCACGGTGTGTGTCTGTGTCCAGGGAGGCTGGCTTGGGGCAGTTTTGTATGTGTGTGGTTCTAGGAGTTCACATATGCTAAGCAAGTGTTCTACCATTGAGCTGCATCCCCAGCCTGTTTTTAAATTTTGAGACATAGTCTTACTAAATGGCTGGGGCTGACCTTGCACTTGGTGTTCTTCCTGCATCAAGTCTTCTGAGTTACTGGGATTACAGTCTGTTTAATTATACCCAGTTGAGGCAGATTCTTCTGTGAGCCAACTCAGGGCTCCCTGACAACTGCCTCACCTGTAATCAGGGAGAATCTGGATAGATGGAGAAACTGGGGTAAATTTGAGGTTCCAAAAGGAGTTCACACTGACCTCCATCCAGTCTGTAACTTTGGGAGTATTCTACTCCCACCGTCCACTCCCAGGGAGTCCTAGAGTCCCCAGTCCTGCCCAAGGGGAGGAGGTACTGCACTCCTAAGCTAGGCACACATGCCATACTGGGTAAGGCTCAGGTTCCTGCTGTCTCTAGAGATTGAGTATCCTACAGTGTGACAGCCATTTATCTTGGAGATGGTCAGACATGAGGTTGAAGAGAGATGTGGGATTTATTGATTTGGGATACGGAGAACCCCTTGTTGAGAGGGGTTGACCAGCAGTGTGGAGAGGAGCTGTGCTGAATTACTTCGTCTTCATCCTTGTTGCTTGCGGGTCTTTTTGAGTGTGTGGGAGGTGCTCATGACCAAAGCATTTTTGGTTTTTGGTAGAAATTACTGTTCAGGATATATCTTCTGAACTCTGTTTATATCTCAAAAATAACGTAGGATTTTCTTTTTCTTCACAGTATGTGTTGAAACCCACTTTTACAAAGCAGCAAATTGCAAACTTGGACAAGCAAGCCAAATTGTCCCGGGCGTATGACGGTACCACTTATCTGCCGGGTATTGTGGGACTGAATAACATAAAGGCCAACGACTATGCCAATGCTGTCCTTCAGGTAGGATCCAGATAGGAAGGCCGAGGGGAGGGGGTGGCAGAAGCTGTATTGAGTCTGCCAAGACATTGCTGTGTTCTTGCTGAGTGTGGTCAAAGGGCCCAGACGTTGGGTTCCCTTGAGTATTTGTTCTACAGTAAGCCAAATTTTCCTGTTTCTGCTCATGGGGCTGCTGCCAGATGCTTAGGCATTTTCCAGCTTTTTCATGGCCTTGGAGTTGCTGGGGAAGGAGGGATAGAATCCATGTTGCCAGGAAATACCAAATAAGAATTTTTCTTTCCCCAGTGCTGAGTATTGAACTCAGGGAAACTCTATCACTGAACTATACCCACAGCCCTTTTTATTTTTTATTTTGAGACAAGGTCTCACTAAGTTGCCTGGGCTGGGCTTGAACTTGTGATTCTCCTGCCAGCATCCCAAGTTGCTGGTATTACAGGTGTGGCCTCTGCATCAGGCACATTTCTTTTTTATGGTATAGATGTTCATTGTGTGGGCTGTTGTCTTATTCCCACCCAAATTTTTTTATTTACACAGGTTATATATGTTTATTATAGAAAAATTAGAAAATGTTGGTAAGCAGAATCTCACTTCACCAAGAAAAAATTGATTTAAAAAATTATAGACATAAACAGGATTATTGAAAGGAAGGTATATGAATTATAAAGTAAAAGCCTTATTCCTTTCTCTCCTTAGTATTCTGTCCTGGAGTACTTAACAGTATATAGTTCTAGAATTGTTGTGACTAAGGAGGCTGAGGTGGAGGGTCACAAATTTGAAGCTATCCTTAGCAACTTAAGGGGACCTTTAGCAACTTAGACCCTGCCTCAAAATAAAAAGGACTGGAGATGTAATTCAGTGGTGAAGTACGCATGGGTTCAATTCCCAGTCCCCAAAACAAACATGGCTGGGGTTGTGGCTCAGTGGTAGAGCACTTGCCTGGCACATGTGAGGTACTGGGTTTACTTCTCAGAACCACATAAAAAAATAAAGCTATTATGTCCATCTACAACTAAAAAATATTTTAGAAACAAAGAAATAGAACTTTTTCTAAATGTGTATAGCATAACATGATTATTTTGCCGTAAAATCTGACGTAGTTCACATTGTCTCTTGTGACTAGTGTGCAGTCTCTTCTCTTTTTTTAGTTGTAGATGGACACAATATCTTTATTTATTTATTTTTGCGGTGCTGAGGGTCGAACCCCCTGCCTCACATGTGCTAGGCAAGTGTCTACTGCTGAGCTACAACCCAGCCCTGCAGTACCTTCTGACGTGTTATTTTGCACACACACATTCCCCCTCCTGGTTTGTTTGTTTTTTGGTGGGGGGTGAGTGCTGAGGAATTGAACCCAGGGCCTTGCTGCCCCTAGTCTTTTTACTTTTTGTGACACGTTTTATTATATTTATTTTCTGTAATTTAAAAATGCACAAAACTGTTTATGAAGCAACATAGTATGTACATGTCTCTCTTCTTTTTAGTGGTTCAACTCAGGGCTTCTTGCTTGCTAGGCAGGGGCTGCACTGCTGACCTACATCCCTGGCCCCTTAATGATTACATGCTATTGAGTTGGAATTGATTCACCCGTTCTTATACTAGTGTACATAGGATCTAGATTCCAGATATAAGAACAATCTCTAAACCCACCAGCAACCCCAAAGAGTGTTCTTTCATCTTGTGTTGTCACTGTTAGCATTGACAAAATTTTTTTCTATTTTATAGGTATCTTTATTTATTTATATATATATATTTATAAATATATATATATAAATATATATATGTATATAAAAATATATATTTTTTTAGTTGTAGATGGACATAATAGTACCTTTTATTTGTTTATTTTTATGTGGTGCCAGGGATTGACCCAGTGCCTCACGCATGCTAGGCAACTGCTCTACCACTGAGCCACAACCCCAGTCCTGGGTATCTTTATTTTTAACTTAGGAGTTTTGGATCACTTCCAACCTTAATTATTTGTGTTTGTGTATAATTTATGTATTTAAATGAATGGGTCGTAAGTACTCTTTTCCCTATTGTTTCACCTTATTAAGCTTTATGAAATACATAAGAAAACCATCATTTGGTTTTATTGTACAGGTTGCTATATTGCAAGTATTTTCTTGCAGTTTTTAAACTTGGCCTTTAAATGTTTTTTTTTTTTTTTTTTTTTTTTTTATCTTTATAAAAGATTACTAATTCAGGGCTGGTGCTGTGGCTCAGTGGCAGAGCACTCGCCTAACACGTGTGGTGATCTGGGTTTGATCCTCAACACTACATAAAAATAAATAAATAAATAAAGGTATTGTGTCCAACTATAACTAAAACAATATTTTTTAAAAAACAGACAACTTGGGGGGAAAATCGAGTGTGATGTTTTCAATTAGAAAAGCCTGAATTTTAGAGGACAAATTGTGTAACGCAACGAAGGCTACGAGAGAGAGAGAGAGAGAGAGAGAGAGAGAGAGAGAGAGAGAGAGAGAGAGAGAGAGAGAGAGAGAGAGAGAGGGGGGGAGGGAGGGGGGGGGAGGGGGAGGGAGAGAGGGAGGGGGGAGGGAGGGAGGGATTCCTGCTGTGGGTGCAGCGGGAAGAGGCTGAGCAGCCACTTCCAAGCCAGGGGCAGAAGGGACTCCTTCCTTCCCAGGTGTGTGGACTGCCAGTGCCTCTTCCAGACAGAGATTGCGCTCTGACCAGTCTGTGCCCTACATCCTAGGGCTGCTTGTATGGGAACAGGAGGAGACCTAGGAAGGGTTTTATATTTAGTTCTTTTCAGTTATTCATGACGTGGAGTGTATTCTTACCCATCACACATACATGGAGTGTAACTTCTCATTCTGGTGGTTGTACATGATGTGGAGTTTCATTGGTTGTGTATTCATATGTGAACATAGGAAAGTGATATCTGAAAAATTCTACTGTCTCTCCTATTAGGATTTCCACCCTTCCCTTCATTCCCCTTTGTCTAATCCATTGAACTTCTGTTCCCCACCCCACTAGTATGTGTTAGTATCCACATATCAGAGAGAACATTCAGCCATTGGTTTTTGGGGATTGGATTCTTTTACTTAGTATGTTAGTCTCCAGTTCCATCCATTTACTAGCTAATGCCGTAACTTCATTCTTCTTTATGACTGAGTGATATTCCATTGTGTATATATGCCACAATTTGTTTATTCATTCATCTATTAAAGGGCACCTATGTTAGTTCCATAGTTCAGCTTTTGTGAATTGAGCTGCTATAAATATGGATATGACACATTACATTACCGAATGCTGATTTAAGTCCTTTGGGTATATGTTGAGGAGTGGGATAACTAGGTCAAATATCATTCCAGGTATTCTGAGAAATCTCCACATTGCTTTCCAGAGTGATTGCACTGGTTTGCAGTCCCACCAACAATGTGTGAGTGTACTTCCCCCCACATCCTGGCCAACATTTATTGTTATTTGAATTCTTGATAACTGTGCCATTCTGACTGGAGTGAGATGAAATCTCAGTGTAATTTTGATTTTTGCAATTCTCTAATTGCTTGAGATATTGAGCATTTTATATATATTTACACACACACACACACATATACACACGTGTATTTTTTTTAATTTGTTGAGAGATCATATTTCTTCTGTGAAGTGCCTGTTCAATTCCTTGCTTATTTATTGATTGGGTTATTATTTGTTTTTTTGGTGTTAAGTTTTTTGAGTTCTTTATATATCCTGTGGAGTAATGCTGTGAGGTGTAGACGGTTGTGATTTTTTCCCATTCTCTAGGCTCTCTTTCACATTGTTTGCTGTGAAGAAGCTTTTTAGTTTCATGCCATTCCATTCTTCTTTTTTGGGGGGGGGGTGGCGAGGGTCGGTAATTTGGGATTGAACTCAGGGACACTCAACCACTGAGCCACATCCCCAGCCCTATTTTGTGTTTTATTTAGAGACAAGGTCTCACTGAGTTGCTTAGTACCTCACTTTTGCTGAGGCTGGCTTTGAACTCATGATCCTCCTGCTTCAGCCTCCTGAGCTGCTGGGATTAAAGGCATGCATCATCATGCTTGGCCCATTTATTGATTCTTGATTTTACTTCATGTGCGTTAGGAGTCTTGTTGAGGAATTCAGTTCCTGAGCCAACATGATGGAGAGTTGGGCCTACATTTTCTTCTATTAGGCACAGGGTCTCTAGTCTAATGCCTAGGTCTTTAATCCACTTGAGTTGAGTTTTGTGCATGGTGAGAGATAGGGGTTTAATTTCATTTCTACATATAGATTTCCAGTTTTCCCAGCACCATTTGTTAAAGAGGCTATCTTTTCTCTAATGTATGTTTACGGCGCCTTTGTCTAGTATGAGATAACTGTATTTATCTGGTTTGTCTTCCTCTGTTCCGTACCATTGGTCTACATGTCTGTTTTAGACCTAGTGCAGTTTAAAATCCAAAACATTTTCATAAAAGGTTGGTGATAAGCATAAATTTAAATAATTGGTGCAATATTTTAAAATATTGGAAAATCATGGCTGTTTAAATTCTTTACAGGAAGTGTTATCTTGGTAAAAGAAAGGGATGGAGTTCTTATCTCAGAGGGAACAGATATACTTAGCTCAGGGTGCTACAATTCAGTGCCAGGTGACTGTCCCATAGAAAGCCAAGGACCAAAATAAACAAGGAGAGTAATGAATTACAGTAGATGGGGTAGAGAGAGAAGAAGGGAGGGGAGGGGAGGGGGGATAGTAGGGGATAGGAAAGGTAGCAGAATACAACAATTACTAATTGGGCATTATGTAAAATTGTGGATGTATAACCGACGTGATTCTGCAATCTGCATTTGGGGTAAAATTGGGAGTTCATAACCCACTTCAATCTAATGTATGAAATATGATATGTCAAGAGCTTTGTAATGTTGTGAACAACCAATAAAAAAAATTAAAAATTAAAAAAAAAAAAAAAAGAAAGCCAAGGACCCAGAAAAGAGGGGACAGGTATTCATTCCTTGTTCAGCACTCTGATAAAGAATGTTTCAGGAAGTCTTTCTAAAATATCATTCAGAACTGTGAGTTAGATCCCAATTGCAGCTATCTGTTCCCCTTGCCAGCCTCCCCTCCCCATATGGTTCTCCTCTCAGAAGTAAAATTAGGACAGGACTGCGTTCTGACAAGAAGGGTGGAGACCAGTCCCAGGCACTCCAGTGTGGGTCCTATTGCCAGCTCCGCTGGAGACCTGTACTCAGCTAGAGGAGAAGTGATCTGCACGATTGTTCTTGGGAAAGTCTGGAGTTCAAGAACCTTATGGGGCCATCTTGAGATCAGATAAGCTCAACATCCAAAAGTATCCCTGGATTTGTTCTTTCTTCTGATATTTTGTGTCCTTGGGATCAGGGCCTCTTTTGCTGGCACCTAATAATTCACAGTGAGGAGTTTGATCATATAATCCTTTGCACTGAAGGGTGGCGGTTTTTTTTTATTTTTTGGTAAAACATTTAATTTTTTTTTTTAATTTTTGATTGAATCCTGGGGCTCTTAACCACTGAGCAACATCCCTAGCTCTTTTTAAAATTTCATTTAGAGACAGGGCCTTGCTAAGTGGCTTAGGGCCTTGCTAAGTTGCTGAGGCTGGCCTTGAACTTGAAATACTCTTGTCTTAGCCCCCTGAGCAGCTGGGATTACAGGCATATGCCACCGCTTCCAGCACTGAAGGGATTTGATCTGCCACTGTCTTCGTATGAGATCCTGGAAGTAGTTATAATTGATCAACGCCCACCATTCTTGAAAGCTTTCAGATAACTCGTTCTGTCAACCAGCTCCATGGCAGAACATCATAGTAGAAGGTGCCAGCTCACGGCAGCTGGGGAGCAGTGCACTAAACTTTTTAAATGTATTTTTACCATAAAGAATTATGTAGCTGGGCGCAGTGACCCACGCCTGTCATCCTAGCGGCTGAGGAGGCTGAGGCAGGAGGATCAAGTTCAAAGCCAGCCTCAGCAAAAGCGAGGCACTAGGCAACTCGTTAAGACCTTGTCTCTAAACAAAATACAAAATAGGGCTGAGGACGTGGCTTGGTAGTTGAGTGCCCCTGAGTTTAATCCCTGGTCCCCACCGCCTCCACAAAAAAAATAATTGTGTAAAAGCTAAGTGGGGGAAAGGAAGGAGGGATGAAAATTGGAAAGACAGTAGAAACTCCACATCATGTACAACCACAAGAATGGGAAGTTATGCTGTATGTGTGTATAATAATAGGTCAAAATACAGTCTACTGTCATGGATAACTAAAAAGAACAATTTTTTTTTTTTAAATGGAAAAAACAAAGAATTGTGTAAAAGAATGTAAAGACCTGTCTATTCTATTTGGTGATGGTTCCTGGTGTGGTAACTAGTTCCTGGAAAGGTCATTTTCTTAGGTGGAGAGAGATGTTTCAGACTCCTCCTCCTATAAACTCTCACAACTTTGAAAACTATCGTGCGTAGGATGGTTAGTCCTGGCTTTCTGAATCTTAATTCTCATGGGTGAGTCTCTTTATATATTAAAATATTAGGTGAACAAACCCTCTTTTGGTGATTTCCCCACTGAAGTAGAGTTGAGGGGACCTGGCTCTAGTCTCTCTCTGAGGCTGCCTGTCACTAGATGTATTGAGCCCTGAGAACACCTCTCTCTATAAGGTGGATAACTGAGAATTAGGGTTAACTTAATCTATACTTCCCTCTTTTTGAGAGTAGTTCTCTTTTTTAGTAATTACTGCCTGAGCATCAAGCCCGTGTTCCTTTAGCTGAGCTTGTGCTATATGTAGCTGGGCACGGTGACCCATGCCTGTTATCCCAGTGTCTGAGGAGGCCTGATCCCCTTAAGGTTATGGTGATCTCCAGGTCCCAAGACCTCCCTGCCTGGACCTATCGTAGTTAGCAGAAAACCTCTGTCCTCCTTCCTAAGTGGGTTGCCAAGGGAAAATGTTCTGGGACTCATGAACCCATTGGGAATGACCCAGGGTATACTCTGCTTGTATTCAAGGTCTGTTCTGTGGTCTCCCTCCCAGTTCTGAGCTGAGATCAGCAACCATGCCTTTCTTCCTGAAGCTTACATGACTAGTTTTTCTCTTTTTGCCCGATGAAGTCAGATTTGTTTTTTTGAGTGTGTGTTTTTAAAAATTTTTTAATTTCAATTCATCGTACACAAACGGAATGCAACATTTCAATTCTCTGCTTGTACATGGTATAGAAACATACCATTCATGCAATCATACATGTGTCTAGGGTAATGATGTCCATCTCATTCCACCATCTTTCCCACCCCTGTCAGATTTGTTTTTGTTCTAAATGTCTGGCCATTTTTCACCATAACAAGTACATTCAGTTTTATGTGCAATTGCATGGTTTTATTAGAGAAACATCAAATTTTTTGATTTTCATATTTTTTCCTTCAGGTTTTTTGTTTGTTTGTTAGAGCTTTATAGTTATACATTGTAGTTAGTTCATTCTGCCAAACTCATACATGCATGGTCACATTATTTTAGTATGGTGTCGAGAAGTGGGGGCTAGTGTTCCCCAGATAGTTGTCTCTACTCCAGTCAAAGGAGGTGATGAAAGAGTACTTGGTTTTTGGCCTTTAGTACCTCGTGAATTTCCATATTGACACAGGTCTACTTAGAGTAAGAAAGGGAAGTATTGAGTGGCAGTAGATAGCGATTTGAATACCTTTTTATTAACTTCTCTGTGATGTCCATATCTACCAAGTGTCTACAGAACTGTATTCTGGAACCTAGTGTGAAGGATATTTTTGTAATATCATGTCTAGATAGGATTCTCAAAGGGTCTGTTTCCTTTGGACTCTTCAGGCTGTCCCAGGCCCCTTGCAGGGCTCTACCAGAAGAATGTTGGCTGGAAGGGCTGGGCCCAGCGACCCTGCAGAGGGGTTTTGGATTAAGTACAGTGTTTGATTTCCAGGCTCTGTCTAACGTTCCTCCTCTCCGGAACTACTTCCTAGAAGAAGACAATTACAAGAACATCAAGCGTCCTCCAGGGGACATCATGTTCTTGTTGGTCCAGCGTTTTGGAGAGCTGATGAGAAAGCTCTGGAACCCTCGAAATTTCAAGGCTCATGTCTCTCCCCACGAGATGCTCCAGGCTGTGGTCCTCTGCAGCAGGAAGACCTTTCAGATCACCAAACAAGGTAAGGAGCAAGGGCTGGAGGGAGGCTCTGTGGCAGAGCATTTGCCCAGCACCACAGGCAGAAACACAGGTCAGAAAGGTCATTTGTGTTTCTCTCATTTGAGGACAACAAAGCAAGTTTGAGGAAGAAAATGTACTTCTGCTTTGCAGTGAATCTTGATGATAGTCGTGAGTGAGTGAGTAGCTTGAGTGGGTTCCTTACTCCTCTCTGCTCAGAGTCCCAGAAGCTGAACAGAAGGCCTGTCTTGTTTGGTGAGGTGGACTGTCTGGTGTAGGGAATGCCAAGAGGCTAGGCAAGGCAGCAGCCCATGCTGAGTCCCTGCCACCTGTGCTTCTCACCTTGTCAGGTCTACACATGGGTCCTCTGATGAACCTCAGGTTGCTGTCATCTCTTTGGCCCCAGGTTGTCATTGCCTTGTGAATAAAATAACTCTTAGTACCTGGATCTTGGGTGCTGTCTGCTAGTGTGCACATTAGTTTGCTCAGCATGCATTTGTGAGGCTAGACTTTAGAGCCACAGGGAGCTAAAAGCTAAAGGCAAGGTAGTTGCAGAGAAAGGTAATCACAGAGTGTTAGGCTCTGTGGTAAGAAAGGGCAGAGTGTGCTCTGGAGGGAACACAGACAAGGACCCCAGCTGAACAGGGGGAGGCGAGTTGTGGGCAGGCATTCTGGGTAGGAGCATAGAGGTACGGGATCCAGGCTGGCTGCCTGCACTTAGCTGGACCTTGGATTCTGGGGTCAGTGGAGAGCTGAGGTGGAGACAGGGAAGGAAGGACCAAATTCCTGGTTTATGTGCCACTGTGGGAGTTGCGATTCTCTTCTGTCAAAGGTGGGGGCCAGTGAAGACTTCTATGTGAACATGTGACAGCAGACTGGGGAACAACTTAGTGGCTTTTAAGAGTCTCAGGCACTTAGGAAAGGAGAAGTAAGGCATGATCGGTGAGTAGGTAAGGAGTGAGCCCAGGCCCCTTGGGGACTTGGGGTGATAGGAAGTAACACCCACACTGGGGTGGTAATGTTGGCTCATTCCCAAGGGCAGAGGTCATAGTCTCTGAGCGAATGGTGGTGGTAGTCTGTGGCCTGGCCTGAGGGCTTCTTCTGGGAGTGGGTAGCAGGACTGCAGCGTGGCCGGCTGCGGGCTTCACCTCCTGCCTCCAGTTCCCTCATGTTCCATGCCTCCTTTTCCCCAGGAGATGGAGTTGACTTTCTGTCCTGGTTTCTGAATGCTCTGCACTCAGCCCTGGGGGGCACAAAGAAGAAAAAGAAGAGTAAGTCTTGTTGCTTATAAAACAGCTGTTTTTCTTTGCTGGTCCATCTTTAAAAAACTACAGCTTCATGTCCTCTTGTTCTTAACTGTTTGTCTCTTTTGTGGGGAGAGGGTTGGGATTTATTGTATACACCAAATTTTATTCTTTTTTTTTTTTTTTTTTAATTTTAATATTTATTTTTTAGTTATCGGCAGACACAACATCTTTGTTTGTATGTGGTGCTGAGGATCGAACTCGGGCCGCACGCATGCCAGGCGAGCATGCTACCGCTTGAGCCACATCCCCAGCCCCCAAATTTTATTCTTGAATAGCTCCTGTCCATAATTTTTTAATGTTAGAATGTGATAATTATGCCCAGTGGTTTTTTTACTTTTTGTGGTCCTGGGGGTTGAACCCAGGTTTCAGGTGTGCTCAGCAGGTGCTCTGCCACTGAGCTGCAGCCCCAGCTGTTCCTGTAGCAGAAGTGCCTTGAAGACAAGTCAAGTGAAAGGCAAATCCTGGACATTCTCACTCGTGGGAGCTGAGAGAGTCTGGTAGCAGAGAATAAAGAGTGGTCGCCAGAGGCTGAGGCAGGGTGGAGGGTGCAGCTGGACAGGAGGAGAGCGTCTGATGCTCTGTGTGTAGCACGGTAGGGTAACTGGGCAACAGCACTTCACTTTGGGTTTTGAAATAGGCAGTGGAGAGAATTTGGAATATTCTTACACAAAGAAATGGTAAATGTTTGAAGTGATAGTTATTATACCAGCTGTCCTGATTTGATCATTACATACTATATACATGTTCTAAATTGTTACACTGTACAATCATTACGTGTCAATTAAAATTTCTTTTAACGATGCAGGTGCACCACAAAAATAAAAATAACTTTTTAGGTCAACTTGTCTGTTTGACTTCCTCACATGCTAATCTGATTTATTCCTGTTTATAATAAGATTTTTTTTTTTATCAGGAATGGGTACAACAGTGCCCCAGAAATCCTGACCCAGTTTCAACACACAGGACAGCATGTTATGGACCCCCAGGCTCTTGCCACTGCAAGCACTAATGTGGGTGGTGGCCTGGCCTTTGAGTTGAAGGTTAGAGCTGATTCGCTGCCAGTTCTTCACGCTTGCTGGACCTGTACTTGGAGGCAGGAGGCTGGCCTGCTGGGGTCCCTGCTAGGGTCCCAGACCTAGAGTCCCTGTGCCACTCATTGTCTTCACTGGCTTAGGGGTACCTACACATCTATCAGCTCAAAGGCTGCAGAGCTGGGCAAGCCATTGTAGAGACCTAGGTAGACTTCTTGACTTCTGAGTTGAGGGCCCTGGAGGTGTCCTGCAGGCCTTGTATTCTCTTACTTGAGGCCTGCACCACCTGGTGTCTTCATCTTGTGCATGTCTTCTGCATCCTCGCCTCATGTCCTGGGAGGATTCTAGGACCCAGTGTGCTTGAACTTTCTTTGCTTTGCTTCTACTCTTTTTTAAATATTTTTTTGATGTTAATGAACCTTTATTTTATTCATTTATTTGTATGTGGTGCTGAGAATTGAACCCTGTGCCACACACATGCTAGGCAAGTGCTCTACCACTGAGCCCCAGCCCTAGGCCTTTGCTTCTGCTCTTGCCCATATCTTAGTCTGTAGTTTTGCTTTTGTGTCCAGTATAGACTGGACTTTATTTCCCTTGTGGGCAGCATATAGTTAGGGCAATTCCTTGGTTGGGCCCTGTTTGCTTGTGAAAATACACACACACATACACACACACACACATACACACATAAACACACATTCAGTACTGGGAATTGAACCTAAGGGTACTCAACTACTGTGCTACATCCTCAATCCTTTCTTTTTTTTTTTCTTTTTTTAAATTTTTTAGTTCTCGGCGGACACAACATCTTTGTTGGTATGTGGTGCTGAGGATCGAATCCGGGCCGCATGCATGCCAGGCGAGCGCGCTACCGCTTGAGACACATCCCCAGCCCTTTTTTTTTTTTTTTTTTTTTTTTGAGACAGGGTCTCACTAAGTTGCTGAGGCTGGTCTCAAACCTGAAATCCTACTGCCTCAGCCTCTCAGGTTACCAGGATTTCGTGGATGCACCACTGTGCCCGGTTGCTTGTGAATTTTTTCTGAGTCATGCATCTTCAGGCTCTGCGAATCATTCATCATTTCATGCGTCTCTCATGGGCCAGGCCCTGTCTTGGAGGGCCCACGTGCCTTGGGGAGAATACACATGTGATCACTTCCACAACAATTATGAAAGTACCGCATGGTGTCTATTTCCCAGGGAATCTTCTGTTTAGGGAGGGCTTCTTTGGGTCTCATGCTGAAAGTTGCAGGTTTATTTCAGAAATTGCGATGTGTTTCTGACATGCTTCCCAGGCTCACAGTGTTTGTGCTTGCCTTTTGTTTGTGCAGCAATTGTGACGGATGTTTTCCAGGGGTCCATGCGGATCTTCACTAAGAAGCTTCCCCATCCTGATCTGGTGAGTGGGTGGAGCCGGTACAGGACTGATCTGTGTTGCCTGAGTGGACTTGGGAGAAGCAGAGAGACACTTGGAGGATAGAGCTGCCCAGAGCCTCTGCTCAGGCCCCTATGGGTGGCTGTGGGCTCTGGAGGCAGGGGCTGGGGTAGCATGCTGGAGGGAGGGCCTGGCCCCGAGTGTGCTGGTATTCTGAGAAGGCTCAGCCATGCCTCTCCTGCTGTCACAGAGCCTTGGGATAGTCTGTCTATGAGCAACGTACCCAGAAGAGGCTGTTTTGTTTGTTTGATTGGTACTAGGGATAGAACTCAGGGTGCTCCACACTGAGCTGTACCCCAGCTGGTTTATCTTATTTTGAGACAGGGTCTTGCTAAGTCCAGGCTGGCCTCATTCTCCCAGGCAACTGGGGTTATAGGTGAATGCTACCACACCTAGCGAGCTGTGAATTCTTGAATAGTGTAGTCATGGACACTGCCCAGGCTCTGGCACCTGCTCTGTGCTGCTCACATGCCTTCCCTCCTGTTTCTTCTTGCCTGTTTCTAGCCAGCAGAAGAAAAAGAGCAGCTGTTGCATAATGATGAGTACCAGGAGACGATGGTGGAGTCCACGTTCATGTACTTGACGCTGGACCTTCCTACTGCCCCGCTCTACAAGGACGAAAAGGAACAGCTCATTATCCCCCAGGTGCCGCTCTTCAACATCCTGGCCAAGTTCAATGGCATCACTGAGAAGGTAGCCACGTGTCCTTCTGTGCTGCCAGGCTTCCCTTGCCCTCTTGACTTCCTCATCTTCCTGCTCCCACCGCCTAGGGCCTGGGCCTGCGGGCAGTGCTCTTCCACTGGGCTGTACCCCTGCCCATCATTTTCTTTTTGTACTTGAGCGTTGCCACTTGTTGATGCATTTGTTATAAAGTGTGTCCTTTTGATCAAGCTCCTGAATTCTTTGGAGTCTCGGCTCTTAACTCACGTGCCCTTTTCTATGTCTCTTCTGTCCCTCCGAGCTCCCACCTCAGATGTGCTTCAGAAACTCAAAGGCAGGAAAACACACCATCTCTCTCTCTCTCTCTTTTTTTTTTTTTTTTGGTACTGGTATTGAACCCAGGGGCGCTCTATCACTGAGACACATTCCCAGCCTTTTTTTTTTAAGTTTTTCTTTAAGCTTACATAATGTCAAGATTCCCATGAGACCTTAGTATTGATCTAAATTTATTCTTTTTTTTATATTTATTTTTTAGTTATAAGTGGACACAATATCTTTATTTTGTATTTATATGGTGCTGAGGATCGAACCCAGTGCCTCACGCATTCTAGGCGAGCGCTCTACCTCTGAGCCACAACCCCAGCCCCTCATTCTTATTTTAATAATACTAGCGTGGACTAGTACAGACAGTTTCTTCTGGCTTTAGCTTTTAAGCAGATACAGAGCTATAACATGTTTACAGATGATGTACAGAACTTTTAACTAATTGATTAATAGTGGTGATGTAATATGATTTTTTTTTTTCTTTCCTGGTACTGGAGATTGATTGAACCCAGGGTGCTCTTACTATTGAGCTATATCCCCAGCCTTTTTTATTTTCATTTTCCTTTTTTTGTGGTGCTGGGTATTGAAACCAGGGCCATAAGCATGCTAGGTAAGTGTGCTATTGCTGAGCCATGTCCCAGCCCTGCCCTTTGTATTTTTTATTTTCAGACAGGTCTACTAAGTTGCTGAGACTGGTCTTGCCCTCACCATTCTCCTGCCTCAGCCTCCTGAGTCATTGGGGTGATAGACACGCGCACTGCATCTGTCACGAAGCTGTTTCTTAGTGTTCTAAACCTTCATCTGGGTGATGGCTGCATGCATGTCGCAGCACGACATGGGTTAGGACCTCATTCCTTTTTGTGGCCCAGTTACATTCCATTGAGTGAACATGCTGTATTTTGTGTATTCATCAGCTGGTGGGCTTTAGGCTGGTTTTCACCTCTCAACTGTTAGTGCTGATGTCAACACTAGTCTGCAAGTTTCTATGTGGGCATGTTTTCCCTTCACCAGGGCACATGTTAAGAAGGGGTGCTGCTGGGTCATGTAGCAACTCTACATTCAGATGTTCGAGGAGCTGCAGACTGTGTCCCAAGTGCCTGCACCACTTTCTTTACACTCCTACCTGTAACTTATGAGGGCTCTGTTCTTCATGTCTGCACCAACACCTGTCTCTTCCTGTCATTGATTACAGCCAGTTTTTCAACAGACAAAGGATCTGAAAGAACACTTCACAAAGATGATATACAAATGGACAACAAATATATGAAAAGATGTTCAACAGTAATCAGGGAAATACAAGATCATGTGTCATTTTAACGCTGAGTAATATTACATTGTGTATATATACCACAGTTTCTTTATCCATTCATCTACTGAAGGACATCTAGGTTGGTTCCACAGTTTAGCTATTGTGAATTGAGCTGCTATAATCATTGATGTGGCTGTGTCCCTATAATATGATGATTTTAAGTCCTTTGGGTATAGAGCAAGGAGTGGGATAGCTGGGTCAATGGTGGTTTCATTCCAAGTTTTCTAAGGAATCTCCATACTGCTTTCCATAGTAGTTGCACCAGTTTGCAGTCCCATTACAATGTGTGAATGACTGTACCTTTTCCTCCACATTCTCTCCAACACTTACTATTGCTTGTATTCTTGATAATTGCCGTTCTAACCAGAGTGAGATGAAATCTTAAGAGTAGTTTTGATTTTCATTTCTCTAATTGCTAGAACAGTTTTTCATATATTTGTTAATCGATTGCGTATCTTCTTCTGAGAAGTGTCTGCCACATCTAATTATTTATGTGTGGTTTAGGTCTTCCATTTCTCTGTTGATCATCTGCCTGGTTTTTCTATTATTGAAAGTGGGGTATTGACATTTCCAACTTTTTTTTGGTGGGGTGGGTACTGGGGATTGAAGCCAGGGGCACTTAACCACTTAGTCACATCCCTAGCCCTTTTTATTTTTTTATATTGAGACTGGGTCTCACTGAGTTGCTTAGGGTTTTGCTAAATTACTGAGGCTGCCCTCAAACTTGTGATTTTCCTGCCTCAGCCTCCTGATATGCTGGGATTACAGGTGTGCGCCACCAAGTCCAGCTTGTCTAATTTTAAACAATACAGTGGGGTGGTCCTTGGAGGGGTCTGCTATTCCTTCCTGACCTTGCTCCGAAGGAGGAGGCTGTCACTGGTGCTTTTTTTTTGATTAGAATTTTACTAACTTCAGCATTAATTTGATAGTTTTATTTTCTCTTTATTAAGGATAAGAATTTATTAAAAACAGATTCATGTCCACCATGTTTTTGGTACAGGGATTGAACCCAGGGGAACTTAACCACTGAGCTTCATCCCCAGCCCTTATTTGTATTTTATTTATATACAGGGTTTCTCAATTGAGTTCTTAGGGCCTTACTGTGTTGCTGGCGAGATTCAAACTCATGATTCTCCTGCCTCAGCCTCCGAGCGCTACCATGCCTGGCTCATGTTCTCCAGCTTAAAAGCCCCTTGGGCTGGGCAGATACCCCGTTCCTTTGCCATTCCTCCTCCTCAGTGTACTGAGTAAGACCTTAGGAAATATGGCCTGGCAGATGCTTTGACCCATAATTCAGGGACTTTTTTGTGTGTGTGTGCTGGGAATGGAATCTGGGCCTCATGCTTGCCAAATACACACTCACACTGAGCCACACACAGCCCAAGTTTTGGGATCTTTGAAGAGGGAGAAGTGTGGGAAGATGGTAGCTACCTCTACTGGATATGTGTGGTGAGGGCTCCTCACTGTGGGAAGGCCAGGAGGTCCTGCCTTGCTTGGTGGTCACCAGCTTCAGCAGGGCCTCTTTCCTCTGGCTGCTTGGCTTCCTAGGTAGCTGGTGCCAAGGTATTGTGGTTGTAGTTGACAGAGTGATCATACACTGACTGAAGCCGCCCATGGTCAAGGTCTTTTTAATACCACTCAGCTGAATTGCTGGCCTCAGCCAAGTATCTTCAGAAGTCTAGATATGAGGCAGAATTATATTTAAAAAAAACAACAAACAAACGAACTCATGTCCCTGCACCAGCACCTGCAGAACTCTGGCACTAATGCGGTAATTCCATTCTCAGGAATATAAGACTTACAAGGAGAACTTCCTGAAGCGCTTCCAGCTCACCAAGCTGCCTCCCTACCTGATCTTCTGTATCAAGAGGTTCACTAAGAACAACTTCTTTGTGGAGAAGAACCCCACCATTGTCAACTTCCCTATCACGTGAGTGCCTTCCTGCCTAGCTCCCTCTGAGGGGCGGGGCACTTTTCCCATCCTTCTATAATTACCTGTGGACTACCTGTGTTGGGGTTGCCAGGAGCAGAGCCTGACCACTCTGCCTGCCTTGGGTCTCACTGTGGGGGTGCTGATCTTGAGGGACCGTGAGAGGATGTTTGCCTGCAGGCAGCCTGCTCTTGCCTCTGGATGCTGGGACTCGTCCTGCAGCATAGGGAGGAGTCACTGGGGCTGCCTGGGCTCCGTCTGCTGCTCGCCCGGCAGACTCTGGCACTGGGGGGCTTTAGGCTCCAGATGGCCTGCCCTCATGGAGTCTGCCTCTTCTCTTTTCTTCCCAGACATCGACATCTAGACTCCCAGTTTCCTCCTGTGGATGTGAAGTCGTGACATTCAGTTTGTCATTGCAATGTGTTTTTATGAAGCATTGCACTTGAATGGGAAATTGGGAGGATTTATACCCAAAGCTTCTAGTTTGCTGCCTTCTAACTTGGAAAGAGCTGTTGGGAGGTACCTTGGGGGTCTTTGAGTACACAAGAGATAGGGTTCTTCTCACTGCAGAGAAGTCTCTGAGAAGGGGAGGAGGCTGCTCGGGATCGGACCAGGCCAGGCGAGCAGGTACGGAGAGAGCTGGGCAGAGGGTCAGGGAGACAGTTGCGTGGGCATATGATGTCCAGCTGGGTGGTCGTTTCTCAGGTGTTACTTCTCAGTCTTTATTTTTCTGAACTTTCACAAAGAGTTTGGAAGCTGTTAGTGGGCAAAGGCTTATCTCCTTGTTTCTTTCTCCCTCTGCCTTCTTCCGTTTCCTAGTCACCCTGTTAACGCAGGACTGCCAGTTTTTTCCTTTGAAGATAGTTCTAGTTGTTAGCTCTCTGTAGTGTTTAAGAGAATGATGTCTAAAATTCAGAGGCCTGAGTTCTGGGCTGCCCTAGTGGTGACCACAGAGACGTCATCTGCCTGTTTTCTGCACGTATTCTCTCAGCAACTCCGTGAGGTCCTTAGCAATCTTGTGAGACCCTGTCTCAAAAATAAATAAAAAGGGATGGGGTTGCAGCTCATTGGTAGAGTACACCTGGGTTCAATCCCTAGTACCACCACCACCACCACCACCCCTCCCCCCAAAAAAAAGAAAATTACTGTGAGACAGGATTTTGCTAAGTTGCTAGGTTAAACTTGAACTTGCTATCCTCTTGCCTTAGTCTCCTGAGTTTTGGGGATTATAAGTATGCACCACCACACCCTGCTGGGATAACTTCTTAACGATAATTCCAAGGGAATCTTTTTTTCTTTTCCACTCTTTGTCTTCCTGTTCTTCACTCATATCTCGTTTGTGTGACAAGTAGAATCAGTGGGGGACATGAAATAGATTTCTGCTATCTCGAATGGGACCACAGAGACACTTTCTTTGAAATTCTGTGGATCAGATTTTTTTTTTTTTTTGTAATACTTAGTTGTATTACAGAATGCATTCCAATTCATCATACACAAATGGAGTGCAACATTTCAATTTTCTAGTTGTACACAGTGTAGAGACGCATCATTCGTGCAATCATACAAGTACCTAGGATAATGATGTCCATCTCATTCCATCATCTTTCCTACCCCCCCAACCCTTCCCCACCCTCCCCTTTGCCCAATCCAAAGTTCCTCCATTTTTCCCATGGCCCCCCACCATCAGCATCCACTAATCAGGGAAAAAATTTGGCCTTTAGTTTTTTGGGATTGGCTTAGTTCACTTAGCATAATATTTTCTAACTCCATCCATTTACCTGAAAATGCCATAATTTTATTCTCTCTTAATGCTGTAGTAATATTCCATTGTGTATATATACCACAGTTTCTTTATTCATTCATCTATTGAAGGGCATCTAGATTGGTTCCACAGTTTAGCTGTTGTGAATTCAGCTACTGTGAACATTGATGTGCCTGTGTCACTATAGTATGCTAATTTTAAGTCCTTTGAGTATAGACTAAGGAGTGGGATAACTGAGTCAAATGGTGGTTCCATTCCAATTTTTCTAAGGAATCTCTATACTGTTTTCCAAGGTGGTTGCACCAATAGGCAGTCCCACCAGCAATGTATGAATGTGCCTTTTTCCCCACATCCTCACCAACGCTTATTGTTGCTTGTATTCTTGATAGCTGCCATTCTAACTGGAGAGAGATGAAATCTTAGAGTAGTTTTGATTTACATTTCTCTAGTTACTAACATTGTTGAATACTTTTTCATATATTTGTTGATGGCATGTATATCTTTTGAGAAGTGTCTGTTCAGTTCCTTGGCCCATTTACTGAGCCCATTTACTGATTGGATTTATATATATATATATATATATATATATTTTTTTTTTTTTTTTAATTTTTAATATTTATTTTTCAGTTTTCGGTGGACACAACATCTTTGTTTGTATGTGATGCTGAGGATCGAACCCGGGCCGCACGCATGCCAGGCGAGCGAGCTACCGCTTGAGCCATATCCCCAGCCCGTGTTTGGGGGTTTTTTGGTGATAAGTCATTTTGAGTTCTTTATATATCCTGGAGATTAGTGCTTTGTCTGAGGTGCGAATGGTAAAAATTTGCTTCCATTCTGAAGGCTCTCTTTCACCTCACTGATTGTTTCTTTTGCTGAGAGGAAGCTTTTTTTAGTTTGAATCCTTCCCATTTATTGATTTTTTTTTTTTTTTTTTTTTTTTTTTTTTTTTAAAGAGAGAGTGAGAGAGAGAGGGGGACAGAGAGAGAGAGAGAGAATTTTAACATTTATTTATTTTTTCTTAGTTCTCGGCGGACACAACATCTTTGTTGGTATGTGGTGCTGCTGAGGATCGAACCCGGGCCGCACGCATGCTAGGCGAGCGCCCTACCGCTTGAGCCACATCCCCAGCCCCCCATTTATTGATTTTTGATTTTATTTCTTGTGCTTTAGAAGTCTTGTTAAGGAAGTGGTTGTCTAATCTGACATGATGGAGATTGGGGCCTAATTTCTCTTCTATTAGGCACAGGGTCTCTGGTCTAATTCCTAGATCCTTGATCAACTTGTTGAATTTTGTGCATGGTGAGAGATACAGGTTTAATTTCATTTTGCTGCATATGGATTTCCAGTTTTCCCAGCACCATTTGTTAAAGATGTACATTTTTGGTGCCTTTGTCTAGGATGAGATAACTGTAATTTTGTGGGTTAGTCTCAGTGTCCTCTATTCTGTACTATCGCTGTGTGTGTCTATTTTGGTGGCAATCCCATGCTATTCTTGTTACTATTGCTCTGTAGTATAGTTTAAGGGCTGGTATGGTGATGCCTCCTGCTTTACTCTTCTTGCTAAGGGTTGCTTTGGGTATTCCGAGTCTCTTATTTTTCCAGATGAATTTCATGATTGCTTTTTCTGTTTTTATGGGGAATGTCATGAGGATTTTGATTGGAATTGCATTAGATCTAAATAGTGCTTTTGTTAGTATAGTCATTTTTACAATATTAATTCTGCCTGTTTAAGAACAAGGGAGATCTTTCCATCTTCTAAGGTCTTCTTTAATTTCTTTCTTTAGTGTTCTGTAATTTTCATTGTAGAGGTCTTTCACCTCTTTTGTTGAGTTGATTCTCAAGTATTTTATTTTTCTTGAGGCTATTGTAAATGGGGTAGTTGTCCTAGTTTCTTTTTCAAAGATTTGTCACTGATGTACAGAAATGCCTTTGATTTGTCGGTGTTGAATTTTATATCTTGTTACTTTGCTGAATTTATTTATTAATTTTAGAAGTTTTCTGGTGGAATTTTTTTTGATCCTCAAGGTATAGTATTGTGTCATTGGCAAATAGTGATAGTTTGAGTTTTTCCTTTCCTCTCTGTATCCCTTTAATTTCTTTGATCTGTCTAATTGCTCTGGCTAGAGTTTCAAGGACTATGTTGAATAGAAGTGGTGAAAGAGGGCATCCCTGTCTTGTTCCAGTTTTTAGAGGAAATACTTTTAATTTTTCTCCATTTAGAATAATGTTGGCCTAGGGCTTAGCATAGATAGCTTTTATGATGAGATATGTTCCTGTTATCCCTAGTTTTTCTAGTGTTTTGAACATGAAGGGGTGTTGTATTTTGTTGAATGCTTTTTCTGCATCTTTTGAGATGGTTATATGATTCTTATCTTTAAGTCTATTGATGTGATAAATTACATTTATTGATTTCCATATGTTGAACCAACCTTGCATCCTGGGATGAACCTCACTTGATCGTGGTGCACTGTCTTTTTAATATGTTTTTGTATGTGATTGGCCAGTATTCTATTGAGATATTTTGTGTCTTTGTTCGTTAGGGATATTAGTCTGAAGTTTTCTTTCCTTAATGTATCTTTGTTTTTGGAATCCGGATGATATTAGCCTCATAGAATTAAGTTTGGAAGGGTTTCCTCCTTTTCTGTTTCATGGAATAGTTTGATGAGTATTGGTATTAATTCTTTTTTTGTAGGTCTTATAGAACTCAGCTGAGAATGCATTTGGTCCTTGGCTTTTCTTGGTTTGTAGGCTTTTGATGGAGTCTTTTATTTCCTTGCTTAAAATTGATCTGTTTAAATTGTGTACGTCCTCCTGATTCAGTTTGGGTAGATCATATGTTTCTACAAAGTTGTCATCGAAATTTTCTGTTTTATTTGAATATAAATTTTCAAGATAATTTCTAATTATCTCCTGTATTTCAATAGTGTGTGTCATAATGTTTCCGTTTTTCATCATGAATTTTAGTAATTTGAGTTTTTTCTCTCCTTCTCTTTATTAGCATGGCTAAGGGTTTATTGATTTTACTTATTTTTTCAAAGAACCAACTTTTTGTTTTGTCAATTTTTGAATTGTTTCTTTTGTTTCAGTTTCATTGATTTCAGCTCTGATTTTAATTATTTCCTGTCTTCTACTTTTGGTGTTGATTTGGTCTTCTTTTTCTAGGGCTTTGAGATATGTTAGGTCATTTGTTGACTTTTTATCCTTTTAATGAATGAACTGCATGGAATTAACTTTCCTCTTATTCCTGCCTTCATGGTGTCCCAGAGATTTTGATATGTTGTGTCAGTATTCTCATTCACCTCTAAGAATTTTTGTTATCTCCTCCCTGATGTCTTCTGCTTTCCATTGCTCATTCAATATCTTGTTATTTAGTCTCCAAGTGTTGCAGCAGCTTCTATTTTTTATTTTATCATAGATTTCTAGTTTCATTCCATTATGATCTGATAGAATACAAGGTAGTACCTCTCTCTCTCTTTTTTTTTTATTTGCTGAGTTGCTTTGTGGCATAATATGTGGTCTATTTTAGAGAAAGATCTATGTGCTGCTGAGAAGAAGGTGTATTAACTCATTTTGGATGAAATATTCTATATATGTCTGTTAAGTCTAAATCATTGATTGTATTATTCAGCTCTATAGTTTGTTTAGCTTTTTGTTTGGAAGATCTATTCAGTGGTGAGAGAAGTGTATTAAAGTCACCCAATATTATCGTATTGTGGTCTGTTTGACTCTTGAACTTGAGAAGAGTTTGTTTGATGAACATAGATGTTCCATTGTTTGGGGCCTAGGTATTTATGATTATTATGTCTTGTTGATGTATGTTTCCTTAAGCAGTATGAAAAGTCCTTCTTTATCTCTTCTGACTAACTTTGGCTTGAAGTCCACTTTATCTGATATTTGGGTGGAAACCCCTGCTGGTTTCCGAAGACCATGTGAGTGGTATGATTTTTTTCCATATTTTTTTCAGTATGTGGATGTCTTTTCCTATGAGATGAGTTTCTTGAAAGCAGCATATTGTTGATTTTTTAAATCCAGTCTGCGTCTTTTAATTGATGAGTTTAGGTCATTAACATTCAGAGTTATTATTGAGACATGGTTTGTATTCCTAGTCATTTTTGTTTATTTTTGGCTTTTAATTTGAGTTTGTTTCTTTGATTGGATTTTCCTTTAGTGTACTTCCTTCCTTTGCTGATTTTCATTGTTGTTTTTCATTTTCTCCTCATGGAATATTTTGCTGAGAATATTCTGTAGTCCAGGCTTTCTCGTTGTAAATTCTTTTTTCTATCATGGAAAGTTTTTATTTCATCATCATATCTGAAGCTTATTTTGTTGGATATAAGACTCTTGGTTGGCATCCATTTTCTTTCAGAAATGGTATATGTTATTCCAGGATCTCCTGGCTTTGATGGTCTGGTTTGAGAAATCTGTTGATCTGAACTGGTTCCCCCTATGCGTAATCTGAAACTTTTCTCTTGCAACTTTTAAAATTCTATCCTTATTCTGTATGCTAGGCATTTTCACTATAATGTGCCTTGGTGAGGATCAGTTGTGATCTTATTTATTTATTTATCTATTTATTTATTGTGGTGCTGGGGATTGAACCCAGGGCCTCGTGCATGTGAGGCAAGCACTTTACCAACTGAGCTGTATCCCCAGCCCATCTGTTGTGATTTTGTACATTTGATGTCCTGTAAGCCTCTTGTATTTGATTTTCCAATTCATTCTTCATGTGGGAAATTTTCTGATATTATTTAATTGAAGAGACTGTACAGTCCTTTGGTTTGTATCTCTCTGCCTCCCTCTATCCCAATAAATCTTAGATTTGGTCTTTTCATGTTGTCCAATAATTCTTGGAGGTTCTGTTCATGGTTTCTCACCACCTAAGCTGTGTGGTCACCTTTATTTTCAAGATCATATATTTTGTCTTCTTTGCCTGAGGTTCTATCTTCCAAGTGATTTTAGTCTGTTGTTGATGCTTTCTATTGAATTTTTTATTTGGTTTATTGGTTAAGAGTCTCTCTCTCTTTTGTCTTGTGCTGGGATTGAACCCAGGACCTTGTGCATGTGAGGCAAGCACTGTACCATCTGAGCTATGTCCCCAGCCCCTCTATCTCTTTTCTTTTTTCTTTTTTTAATATCTATTTTTTTAGTTATAGATGGACACAATATCTTTATTTTACATTTACGTGGTGCTGAGGGTGGAACCTGGTGCCTCACGCACATTAGACGAGCACTCTATCATCAGCCTCAGCCCTAGCTGCCCCCCTCTCTTGAGGGGATCTTTTACTCCTCTCATGTCTCTGTGTTGGGGTGCCCAACTGCTACCTGTATTTGCTCTCTTGATTCATTCTTTCCTTTGCAGACGATTTTAATTATCTACATTCTGACCTCCTCTGACATTTCATCTGCTGTGCAGTCAATGGAATCTGTTAGTGCATTAGCTGGTGTGTTTCTTCATACTGTCCGGGTGTCTTCCTCTCCAGCAGTGTGGATTTGAGGTATTACTGTTTCTACCTTGTAATCTTGTAGTGTTCCTGCAGGTCACCCACACCTTGCCTGCAGGGTCCTGGGCAATGGCATTGTAGGTCCTGGCTCTTGTTGGGGAAGGCCACCCCACATTCACTGGTAGATGGGGTGCAGCGCCCGTGGTGTGTGCACAGTCACTTTGCCCCTATCTCGCGGCAGTCTCTGCTCCTCTCTGGATGAGGTGTTATTTCAGAACTGGCCTTCTGTGAGTGGCCACAGTCACCAGCCTGTTCCTGGTAGCAGTGTGGTGTTGGCTGCAGGGCAGCCCCCAAGGAGGACTGTGGACGGCCGCCTGCTCAGTTGCACAGAAGCTCCCTGCCCGCGGTCTTCCATGAGGGCCAGAGCATGTTTGTTTCCCCACCAGTTGCATTTGGTACTTTGGGATTGACTTCAGCAGTTTACCCTTCAGAAAGTTGTCTGGAGCAGTGAAGGAATGGATGGCTTCTTAACTTGGCAGCCTTTAGGGGCATCGCTATGTGTGACGAGTTTTGGAAACCCATTCTTTAATTACTTCACACATTGGAATTACTTTGAGAATAATGTGATGTGGTGATCCAGACATCTCTCCTTCTCAGAAGGACCCGTTTTGTGCCTCAGTCTTTTGTGACACATTCTCTGTTGGAGAATCATCCGTCTTCCAGTGGTGGATGGTGCCCTCTGGTCACTGGAGATGGAGTTTTCTGTGTGCAGGTTTCAAGTTTCACGTTCAGCTATCTAGACCACAGGAGACTATTGTCCAGCTGGATCTGTTGTTATGGTGGGAGATGTACTTTGCTCCTTTGCCCGCTTTCTGAGCAGTTCTGGTCCAGCCTGAAATGTGAGAGTAAACAGTGCTGGGTCACCCAGCTCTAGATGGCAGTTCAGGCTGAACAGGAACACCCGGGAGTCCGCTCTTAGCAGCCTGCAGGCAGCTGCTGTCTAGCTCACGGACTCTCTTAGGATGCGTGTTAAAGTCAGGTTTCACAGTGTGTACTTCTGCTGGCTGGCTGTGTAGTCTACTAGATGCCATCTACTATTAGAAACAGCTCCCTGCATAGAGAAAGGTCCAGAACAAAGCCACACGCTTGTTTATTACCATGTGGTTCACTTTTAAAATCCCTTTGTATTATTGAACTGTGGACACCCTGGCGTAGACTAAATTCAGAGGAAGAAATGTAACCGGACGTGACAGGCTAGAGATGCAGAGCTCTTAATGAGTGTGGAGGAGGCCTTGGGTCAGGCACTGGACATGCCACCATTCGTGGTTTCTTGTGAGTCCTCCTCGAGATGGCACTGCTGTGTTTCATGTTACGAGTGGCAGCATCAGGATGATTTTTCAGAGATTGGAAATGTGATGTCATTTTATTTGTGCCTGTATTTTATGAATATTTTGCAGGTTCTAAAAAATGATCTATTTTCCTTAAAATTACATAGCATGTTGGTTTTCTCTCTCTCTCTCTCTTTTTTGTGTGTATGGTGCTAGGGATTGAACCCAGGGCCTTGTGCATGCAAGGCAAGCACTCTACCAACTGAGCTGTATCCCCAGCCCAAGAATGTTCTCTTAATATTCATCTTAACTGCTGGGCACAGTGATGCATGCCTGTAATCTAGTACGTGGGAAGCTGAGGCAGAAGTATCATAGGTTGGAGACTGGCCTCAGCAATTTAGCAAGGCCCTAGGCAACTTAGTGAGATCCTATCTCAAAATAAAAAATAAAAAGCACTGTGATATAGCTCAGTGATAACATGCCCTGGGTTCAGTTGCCAATACCCCCCACACACCCACACACAAGAAATATTCCTGTTAACCGTTCTATTAAACTATTTGAAAGTTCTTAATATTTGACAATAAGCATTTTGGGTGGGGGCACTAAGGACTTTAACACTGACCTATATCCGCAGTCCTTTTTAAAACTTTTTTTGAGAAAGGGTCTCACTGAGTTGCTGAAGGTCTCACTAAGTCGAGAGACTGGCCTTGAACTGGAAATCTCCTGCCTCAGCCTTGCGCATTGCTGGGCTCCAGATGTATGCCACTGTGCCTGGTAATAGTAGGTGTTCATTATAGCACTTAATTTGCAATAAAAAAACTGATAGAATTCAACACAAAGTCCAGGATAAAGTTTTATTCTAGGTATCAGAGTTTTATTCTTGATATTAAGAATGCTCTGCACATTTGAATGTGAAGTTTCAGATATTAAAAACAAATCTAATGTCTCTGAGTCCCAATGGGAGGAACCTAGTCATTTCTTTTGGCAGTTGGAATGGAGAAACTTGGAAGCTATGGGTGGTCAGGGTGTGGGTCAGGTGGAGGAGAGAAAGCCATGTGCAAGTGAGAGGGAAAGTGATAACTAATGGCAGGAGGAAGCACAGCAGGGCGGCAGCTCCTTGGACCCTGCTCCTTCCTCAGTGCCTGGCTTCAAGTGCGATTCCTGTCTGAAACCTGAACACGTTCCCTTTTGTGCCGAAGCTACCTTAGTGGGTAGTTACTTGTAACCACTTGGCAACTTACTTGATTGAAAGAAAAACAAGAAAGTGAGGTCTTGAAAGTAACTAAAAAGTCTGACACTCTGCCTGGGTGTCATACTGAGACTTGGTGACAGGTGGCAATGTCTATCCCATATGTGGTGCTGCTGTAGTCCTGCGGCTGCATGCCAGGTGGGTGGCTCACACCTGCCGGCTCACTGCTCCTTGCGCTCCTGGAGGAGATAGTGACCCTAGCCCTGGTGATGAAGATACTCACGGTGTGGCCCTGAGGCCCGTGGCTGAGCTGAAGCCAGGGTTCTCCAGGATGTCGGCCGAGTCAGGCCTGTACCTAGAAGATGCTTTTCCTTCACAGTCTGTCCTTGTTGGCAAGTTTTATGATGCCAGCTGACCTAAGCGTCCAGGGCTCTTGGAGCCTGTCCACAGCTGGGGTCCCAAAATGGTCAGCAGCTTTGTGGTCCCTATGTGGACAGTCCCCGACTGCAGCTTGCTGTGATGTTCTGCTTTGTCTTCCCACCACAGGAATGTGGATCTGAGAGAATATTTGTCTGAAGAGGTCCAGGCAGTGCACAAGAACACCACCTACGACCTCATCGCCAACATTGTGCACGATGGCAAGCCCTCTGAGGGCTCCTACCGCATCCATGTGCTGCACCATGTGAGTGGCCAGCGCCTCCTGCAGGAATGGCGTGCTCCTTAGGCACGGCCTGCCCTTGGGACAGCATTGAGCATCAGTCGGTGGTTTAGGGCTGTGGGCACGCTAGGGAGCTTTTTAGAACCCTGAAGCCTGGGCTCACCCAGGTGGGGGCCAGTGGTGCTGCTGGAGGTCCCACAGTGCACTGGATGCCCTGCCACAGAGACTGTGGTCCAGGACGTCCTGCCAAGGTTCAGAGACTCTGGCTCCTGGAGGTGGAGAGAGGCATGGTGGTATAGGTCCCTGAAGGTTCTGGTGAGCAGCCAGGGTTGAGACCCTGTCCCCACCAGAGCCCCACCTGGCAGAGTGGGTTCTCAGCCCAGGCGTTGGCATCCCTGAGTGCAGTGGGACTGCAGAGGCTCAGCCTCCTCAGCCCACGGAGCTAGAACCTGCACTTAACAGACCTGATCTTTTGGAATTCAAACTTCAAGAAGCACTGGTTTAGAGACTTTTTTTTAGCTCACAAGTTTGTGAATTTGTCTCAAACTGAAAACAGAAAACATGAACTGAGATATATTTGGTATCAGATTTTTAGCATAAATTGTTCTAATCCGATTAGTCTCTTGGAATGTGGGTTTAATAATCACTGTGTGTATTTATCAGTGCTATTCTGAGTGCTAGGACGCATACCCAGTGCTTCCTGTATGTCTCATTTCTGTCCTTACACACAAACCCAAGGCAGATATAGTCTCTTCTCTACAGATAAATTGAGGCTCAGCATTGAGTAATTATCTGAAGTCAGTAGAGCTGGGATTTGGTCTTTGGCCTCAGAGCATAGGCCATGGCCAGGGGCTCAGGGCTGGCTTGCTTGCTGTCCTCTGTCTGCACTCTTGGAGTATCCAGGAGGTCTGCCGTGTCTGTTCTGTCATGCTGCTCTCAGACAATGTGAAGGTGCGGCAGGAGGACTGCTGCAGGAGCTGCCTGGCTCTGGAGCACAGGGAAGCCTATAGTGAGGTAGTCTCACTGGCATTGCTGGAGCTGCAGGCCAGCGTGGCAAACAGTGACCCCCAGAAACACTTCCCTTGACCTTCTTTGCTCCTCTTCTTGGGGGAGGTTCTCCTCCTAGCCAACTCTGGCCCCTCCTGCCTGAGTGTGTCTGCTCTGTCACCAGCACAGGAGGAGACAGCGAGGGTGAGCATGAGAGGCAGCCTCTTCCTGCTCTTGGCATCTGCCCAGTTTCTTCTTAGGAGGTGGGCAGGGGTGTGTGAGCCTCTGCTGCAGGAGTCGAGGTGGCTGAGTCCTGCCCTCCTCCCTTTGCCTCTGTGGCAAGGTCTCATGGCTCTGGGGTATGGTCCCTTCCTTCTGCACTGATCCAAACTTTCTGCCGTCTGCAGGGCACTGGCAAGTGGTACGAACTGCAGGACCTGCAGGTGACGGACATCCTGCCCCAGATGATCACACTGTCGGAGGCCTACATTCAGGTGGGTGTGGGCAGGGTGGAAGTGGACCGAGAGGGAGCCCCAGGAGGTTCTGAGAGACGCTCAACTGATTACCTGGTCCAGAAGGTCAGTCAGGTTTTCAGAAGAGAAGAGTAGGGGAGTGTGAGAATCTGTGAGTGAGCAAACCGGGTTGCGTTTGTGGCCAGGACCCTGAGCTCTGCCCAGGGCCCTGGCACAGCCAGTCAGCACTGTGCTTTGTCCATCTCTGTTTTGGAGTACTGACCGTGTTATTTTGACTGCTCCAGTGGAGTGAGTGCCTGCGAGGCGGGGTCTTCCTTTGTAACTACTCTAGTTAGAAGATAACAGAGGAAGACTGAGATATGAAAAGCCGTGCCTTTGTAGAAGAGAAGGAGTGAGTGTCGGAGAGGTGACTGTCTCCTCTGTGGCTTCCTCCTGGGTTGAGACTTGGCCATGCCTCTTTTGGGCTGTGGGGTCTTTTGGTGCCTGGGATCGCTCCTAGGGCCTTGGCATGTGAGTCGTGCTCTACACCTGAGCTGCACTCCCAGCCCCTGTGGGTCCTTTTTTAGAAAGGAGCTTTGAATGGAAGGTAAGAAGAGGAGAGGCTAGGTGGGGTCGAGGAATAGGGACTAAAGGAGTGTCCTGGCTGGTGATGGTGGCCGACGCGTGGTTGGGTGCCAATTGCCCACTGCGGATGGAGAAACATCCTCTTTCCTTACAGATATGGAAGAGGCGGGATGCCGGGGAGACCAACCAGCAGGGGGCGTGAGGTGGGCCAGCTTCCCCCTGAGGACAACCCAGTGAACAGGACCAGAAGTGGAGCCGAGCAGAGGCAGGCTGCAGGTGCCGTGGGTCCTGGCTACGCCACGCATTGAGGGGCCCTCCACCAGTCCTATATATAGCGCTCCTCCCTCCTTCTTGCCGTCCTCTCAACTGCAGCAGTCTGAGTGCTTTGCAGGTGGCTGTCCTTTCTCTTTAGCAGCTGGTGCATGAAGGGTGGATGATTCCTCGTAGACGTCGAGCCTCAGGGTTGTGGGAGTCATATCATGAAGCCAGTCACGCCTTCTCCTCCAGGGAGGTGGTTCTCTGTGGTTCCCTTAGGTCCTATGGGTTTTTGGATGGATTAAATTCTCTGTTTTTAAGTCAGCCTTCTGTCCTATGTGCGTCACCCACTGCTGGCAGATGGAGGCTGACTTGCCTCCTTTCCTGTCTTCACTAACTGCCTATGCTGCGGCCTGTCATCTGGCAGACACCCTCCTGTCACCTGGGATGCGTTTCTCTCTAAATCTGGAAGTGACAAGTTGTTACTGTGCTGGACCCAGCGCAGCGCCCAGAGCAGGATTGCCAGTCGGGAGCTCAGGTAGACATGGCCTTGCAGGTGGGCCTGGCTGCTGGACCTGGGTGCTGCTGCAGGTCCACAGGAACAGGGAGCCTTGCACACAGTGGTGGGCAGCCAGCTGCTCTCGCGGAGCCACAAGCATGCTTGCTGTGCCTGGCACTGTCCTCCTTCCCCTACCTCGCTAGCAGCGAGGTTTACTTTCTGGGCCATTTCAACTCTGCCTGTGGCCTCGCTTGTCATATTAATAGCATGATTCATAAACAAACCTTACCCAGAACTTCTCTAAGGTTTGTTATGTTTTGTTTTAGGAAAAACGTTGCCAGACTGGTCTCAGACTCAATCCTCCTGCCTTAGCCTCCCTAGTGGCTGGGATTACAAGAGGGCACCACCACACCTGGTTAAATTCTCATCTTTAGAGCCAGCTGCCTACTTGATACAGTTTTGGGTGTGTTAAAGTCAACTCTCACTGAACATTTTCAAAACTGAGCTTGTGCGGTTTTCTCTCAAACAGCCCCTTTCCAGTGTGTCCTGGGTGAAAGATCCCACCACTCCTCATTACATCAGCTGGAGATGGCCCAGGAGTCACCCTGGACAGCCCTCCAGCCCCTCGTCTGCTGTTGCCATGTCCTGGCAGTTTCACCTGTCATCTTCTGCCACCATGTGGGTAGCAGGGGCTTTGTGTAGGTCCAGCTGGGCTGGGCCCAGTCAGGCAAGTGGAGCCACAGCATAGTCTGGTCAAGGAGGGTTTCATTTCAATGATTCATAAGGGTAGCAGGTGGGAGTGACCAGGGTTCGCCTAGTGGGAAGAGCGGCAGACATGGGAGGAGCCGCTGTATCTAGCTTGAGGGCGCTCGTGGCCTTGCTGAGAATTGGGGCCAAGTGTGGTTCCAAACATGTGTAGAACATGTGCACCTCAGAATACTAAAATTCTGCTTTGTAGCACTTGGGGAAAGCCATTCGCAGTGGTGTCCCTCCAAGGCACCCTAACAGGACTTTCCAGGGAGGGGAGGGTCAGGTGGGGCCACTATGCCCCGCAGCAGCTGCGGAGGGAGAATCTACTAGCACCACCGGAGTCTGCCCTTCCTGCGGGTCTGCAAAGCCCTCTTCTGACGAAGCCTGTATGTCAGCTCTCCAAGGAAAACCTAAAGGGCTCTTTTCACAACAGAGGCCCAGAGAGCCATTTGGAAGTGAGGGGTGGTAAGATGCTGACTGGCAGGTCTCCGCTGGACAGCTCAGCTTCCATATGCGCTCGCACTCCTGCTTGTATCAGTTCTCGCACAACAAAGGTGGAGGTTCTGAATTTCTGCATAATACATCTGCCCTTTTCATGAGCAAACAGTTTTCACCTGTACCCAAAATGAGATGCAGTCTTGGGGGGGGGGTCACTGTTGTTATTCCCACATCCAGTCACCATCATACTGTATCCTGTTATCTGAAGATGAGGTTATAAAGTTAACTTCCAACAACTTGTAGCTATATAAAGATGGGAAAATGGTCACAAACGGTCAACAAGTGGATCATCGTGTGTGTATAACATGTAAGTGGACAGTAAACACAAAGCCAGGCACAGTGGCACACACCTGTGATCCCACACTCTGCAACTTATAAGAGCCTGTGTCGAAAGAAGGGCAGGGGATGCAGCTCAGTGAGAGAGCACCCTTGTTCAGTCCTCAGTCTCAGGGAAGCCATTTTCTGAGTTCTTTCCTCCTGCTGGCCACTCCACCTGTCTCTTGTCTCAGCTGGAGTTAGCCCCGGCTTCCTCACCAGACCCGAGCTCTCCCTCTTGTTTTGGGAAACACTTAACACTCTGTCCTTCAGCAGCAGCTGCTGCTGCTGCTGCTTACTCCAGCACTGTCCTCCCAAGAGGCCCAGGATTGTGATGAGTTTACCAAAGACTGCCTCCGCTCAGATGCAGAGGCCTGTGTCTCATGCCTGGCCCGAGAGCAGGATGCACAGAGCCTGTCCTGGTGCATGAACAGTGGGGTGGAGGAGGGCCAGGACAGACTCAGAAAGCCCCAAGCCAGAGGCAGAATGTGCATCCTGTTGTGGGGTCCCTCAGCTCCTGCAGTTCCTGGGCTCCAGGTGGAGGCCAGGCAGGAGGCTGCTGGAAAGGCAGGAGAGATGGAGATGGGGTGCCTACTTGCCCATGGGGGGAGAGGGAGGTCCTGGCGGCCCCCTCCAGGGGGCTGCAGCCCCAGAGCACCTCCAGAACAGTGCCCAGATCATGCCAGTGCATAGGGCTTTATTGGCAGTGTTAGGGCATGGCCACACGGGATCTGAGCCTGCCTGCACTGCCCCACTGAGCTTTGAGCAGAATAGTCACAGCAGAAAGGCTGGGGCTGGGGCTCAGTGGTGGAGCGTGTGCCTAGCATGTGTGAGGCACAGGGTTACATCCCTAGCACCACGTGAAAATAAAGGCGCTGTGTTCATCTGCAACTAAAAGTATTTTTTTTTTAAAGTCACAGCAAAAATAGAATCATCCTTGGAACTTTGAACAAAAAAAAAGATGAAAACCCTCTCTCTCGTTTTGCTCTGGGGGGTTGAACCCAGGATGTGTTCCAGGTTAGCTCCAGCCATACCCAACCCAGAAATCCCTGTCCTAACAAAGCAGCAGCTCGCAGGGAGAGCATCTCCGACACGGAATTTTGCCCAGTCACCTCCCGTCACCCAGGGCATGGAGTATCCACCTTGCACAAGCCAAGGGTTTCCTGATTTATTTTTAAAAAGCCTAATGTAAGGATTTTGTGTGTTTATCAGAGTATATTATGATCCCATTTTATTCTGAACTTTGAACTTCTTGGAAGTGTTGGCAAACAAGACACTGGTCTCGAGCACGTGGGGGTCAGTGTGAACTGGCCCAGTCGCTCAGCTGTCCTGGAGCTGCGATGTTCCCCCCCAGCTGCCCTGAGCGGTGGGAGCTGGCTTGGCTCTGGTGCTGTGAAGGTCATAAGCAGCCTCTGCAGACCTTGTCCAGAGGGCACTGTTCTTGCTGGCCTTACTGAGCACAGAGTGGCTGGGGCCAGGGCTGGACCACTCTGGCTGGTGGTCCACCAGTGTCACTTTGCAGGAAGGCGAGTGGGGTGAAGCTCCTTCCAGCCAGGGCAGCTGGAAGGGCAGGGCCACAAGGAGCCTTGCCACGGTGGCTAGAGACCCTCACCCGCTTCTTCCTTTGCCCTAAGGAGGGGGACATCTAGGGGGGACCTGTATCTTGCCAGGGGACCCGCCACAGTTGACGGCAGAGCTGGGGCTGCAGCCAGGCCTCTTTCTGTTTCAGTGGCAGCTCTGGGAACTGGGGAATGCTCTGTCCCTCTCTTTGGTGGCCCCTCACTCCAAGGTCCCTGGCCATCACTGATGGGGAGGGATTTATTAAGCTGACCCCTGTGAGGTAGGTCTGGGTCCAAGCCCCAAGTGCATGTGACACCAGGGCTCCAGGGTAGGCTGGGCTTCTTCCTCTCCTGGAGGAGGGCGGGCCTCACTGCCTCACCGCATGACCTTGGCTGTAGTCCTCGCCAGCCACAGGCCCTCCCTGCCTTCTTACAGAGCAAGTGGTGAAATGCATGAGGACCCTCCTGCTCTCAAGGTCATTGGGGCCACCCTCCATCCCATGTACTACCTTTGACTTGGGAAAGGATGGTGAGGGGAGAGGAGGGACTTCAAGCCCGTAGACTCAGATGGCTGTAGTGTTCCTGGCTCTGAGGGGCAGCAGCCTCTGGAGGCAAAGCTGATTCCCCTGAGGTTGGGACACCTTGTCTTGGCCTGAGTATATCAGGTCCCAAAGGCAGCTGGTCTGAAGGCCCAGGCAAAGCCGAGGAGGGCTGCTCAGGGTGGGGGGTGAGGGCTCTGAAGGGAGGGGTGGCCTCCCCCTGAGAAGGGCCTCTTCCTGGTGGGGCCTGGCACTGTGCCCAGAGCTATGCCCAGAGGTGGCTGGAACCGCCTGCAGGAGTGGCCACCTCTCACTGCCCCGTGACAGCCCCTGCCCTTCCCTCCCCCACGTAGGTCAAGACTCACCTGGAGGCTGGGTCCTCAGGAGAGGGGGCTCTGAAGACACTGGAGGGGGCTGAACTTGGTGGCACACACCCCCAAGGCCTGCCACAGGGACAGAATTGGGACTTCAGTGCCTCACTCCTGACTCTGGGACATAGGGGCAGTGCTGTACCTGCCTTCTCATGCCACCCTCGTGTGACTTAGTAGACCCAGGCCACTCCCCGAGCCACTGCCTGCAGGCCTAGAGCTAAGGAAGAGGCTGCTGGCCCAGGACACCCACTGGGGCCCTCGCCAAGCACACTGGCCAGTGGCTGTAGGCCAGCAGCTGTAGCCCAGTCAAGGAGGGCCGCAGCCGAGCCTGACACAGCCCCCATCTCTTGTGACACTTTCTTGGCTTCTTCTAGGCCAAGGCCTGTTCTGCATGAGAACATAGGCGCCTCATCTTGGCCCATGTCACTCCTGATCCAGGAGAGTGAGGGCTCTGGGGGCTTTGAGAAGTCCTGGCCAGCTACAGGGGCAGGTACCTGGCAGGTGGTGTGGGCATCCCAGCCCCGAGGTGCCAGGGCCAGCAGCTGGGGCATGTGCTGCTCCACAAATTGCTCACACTGAGGAAAGACAGAGGCAGGAGGTGACCCAGGCCTGAGGCAGCACCTCCCTCCTCAGAGTCCTGGATCCCGCCCTTTCTAGGCCTCTTTGGTTCCCTCTGGGCCCTGGTGCAGGTCCAGGCATCAGCCCCCAGCAGCTCTGGTTGCTGGGAGCAGGGCAGAGGGTGTGGAATAGAGGGCTTCTGTCAGGGAAGCCAGGGGCACCGAGGAGGACTGGCAGAGGCCCCCGCCCTCTCCATGTGCAGGTGACTAGTCTCAGCTAAACTGCTTCAGAGATGGGTGGGCAGGACCAGGGTCTCTCAGGGTCCTCTCCCAGCTACAGCTTTGGCCTTGGTCACTTGGAATCTACCAGGCCCTGGCAGACGCTGCCCAGCACTAGGAGTATCCTGGGTACCACATGGCACACCTGGGCCTCCCCTACAGCCAGCACTCCCGGGCAGGGCTGAGAGCTGCATGGGCTTCCCTGGGCAAGGCCCTCCCGGGCTGGCAGGACTCGCCTGGCACTTGACCCAGGCAGGGACGCCTGGTCCTGGGAGGTGTGGCCTTTTGTCCAGAGAAGACACCTGACCCTCAGCAGCTCTGGCCTATGAAACCATCACAGACCACTGTTTCCAACCACGTCCTGGATGCCTGGCTGGGCTCCAGCCCCGCCCATCCTGTATCTCTGGCCACAAAGGCTTTCTGGGCTCGGCTGCCCACGGCGGACAGGACCTGGGCCCCGTGTCCCTGGAAGCCAGCCTGGCTGCGCTGCTCTGGCTGGCTCCTCCTACCTTCTCCCTGTCCAGCCAGGAGCGGAGGCAGGCCTGGCGCATGGCCTGTGGCGTGGCCTGCTCGCTGCTGTTCCAGGCCCGGGTGGTCACGGACACGCAGAGCTGGCACTGGGAGGCCGGTGGCAGCCATTCGTCGGGCAGGGAGCCCAGAGCAGGCAGGGCTGCAGAGGAAGCAGTCAGGTCTGTCCTGCAGAATGTCTGGTCCTGTCCTTGGACCAGAGAGGGAGGGAGCGGCCTGGGCCGCAGAGCCTGAGAGGGCAGGGTGGGCGGCGACTCACCTAGGCCAACGCCATCTTCACTGGAGCACCGGAGGACCAGGCCGCAGACCAGCTGGGGCAGCGTGCGGCCCAGCAGTGCGTCCAGCAGGAGAATGGTGTACTGCTTGGCTAGGCACTGGCAGATGCCGCCCACCACCAGGGGTACCACGTGGCACACCTGGGCCACAGCCACGGCCAGCACTCCCTGGGGCGGGCCGAGAGAGGGCGATGTGGGCCTCCCTGTCCCAGCGTGGCCTTCCTGCACATGCCCTCCCTCTAGGAGGGAGGGTGACTGCAGGTGAGGACGCGAGAGGCAGCTCACGAGGTGCACATGAGGGCACTGGTCAGAGTGCTCTGTGGTCAGAGCAGCAGTCTCAATGGACCCGGGTCTGGCTCAGACTCACTGGAAGAGGCATGGCTTGCCAGAGAGGAGGGCATTGCCAGGGTCGATGCCCGGCCAGCTAGGAGCCACACCTCCTCTCTCCTGACCAGGGCTCACTACCCTTCCCCACAGGAACCCCTCAACAGCAGATGGCCCTACCTCTGGCCAACAGGCCCCTGTTTGGGGAGCCCCTGGGAAAGTTAGCTGCTTTCCTCCTCGCCCTGACTCCACACAAGGTGGGGCAAGCTGGGCCCTGGCAGTTCCCCAAGTTCACATGTCACCCGCTTGCTCCTAACCACAAGGTAGGTGAGCCAGCATCCCTGTCATCAGGGTCCCACTAGCACTGTCCCTGGCTGGGCCTCCTTCCCTCCTGATGGGTGAACGTCCTTGCTTCTCGTCCACAGCATAAGGGAGGGCTCTGTCCTGCTCCAAGTGCTGCTCAAGCAGCGGGTGCGCTCAGAACAAGGCCAGCCCCTTCCTCCTCATGGTGCTGGGGTCAGACCCAGGCCTTGTGCGTCAGGCTCCTCCCGAGCCCCAAACCTTTCTCTTGACTTGGCTTAATGGTGTCTCAATGGGCTATGCCAACTCTGTTCTCCAACCCCTCGGCCAAGCTTGGGACAGCAGGAAGCTTGTCCACTGCTGTAGTCCCTCAGTGACCAATGGCCTGCAGGACCCCATTTGGGAATGACTGGTGAGGCCAGAGGGCAAAGGCCACTGCTGATGTGGAAGATTTCAGGCTGGACATGGCAAGATGGGCACCTATCTGTGGGGACTCTCCTACTGAGAGACTGCAGTGTCTTCCACAGACAGCCGGGACCTGCCAGTCATTGTCCTGCAGGAGTGCCAGGGCACAGTGGGACCTGAGCCTGGGCTCCTGGGTGGGCGGAGCACAGGTGGCCCTGCTTAACCTGGCGGCCGTGAGATGGAGCTCCTGCTGAGGCCCTGGCGCCTCACCTTGGGGATCATGGTCTGCACCCGCTTCATCAGAGTCCTGCAGAGCCAGCAGAAGGGCAGGGGGATGGGGAACTGCTGCTGGGAGAGCTCCTGGGGAGAGAGCCAGGGAGGTGGCTGCGGCTGGGCAAGGCCACCGTCCTCTAGGTCTCGCCTCCCCCACCCCCTGCTCAGGCAGGCCCTGCCTGGAGCTCCTCATCTGTCCCTGGCTCTGCCCCTCCAGGCCCAAGTGCCTTGGGTCTCAGCTGACCCTCTGGCCCTCTGCACCCCAGCTAACTGGCCATGGCTGGCCTCCCTCACCTGTGTATGAGGCCCAAGCCTGTCCAGGAGGGCCCCTGGCAGCACGGGGAGGGCCAGCTTATCTGGCAGAGCGTCCAGCACAGGGTCAGGTGGAGGATCTGGCATCCCAGGCTCCTGCTCAGACTGCCTGTGCTGGCACAGGCTCAGGTGCTGGCAGATGACCTTTGGGGTCTAGGGCACAGTGCAGGTGAGGGGCTGGTGGCCTGGAGGGAACCCCCTCCCACTCAGGCTGGCCCCAGGGCTCAGGGCCGAGGGCCACTCTTTGGGCTTGGAATGGTGGGGAGCAGGCTGGGTGCGGGGGGGGGGGGGAGAAAGGGCAGAGGTGGGGTGTGTGGGGATGGGGTGTCTGGGATCCTGTGTGAGTAAGCATGAGCTCACATGCAAGGACAATGTGAGTGCACACGGGGTGAGGGCAGGCAGGCCTAATGTGTGTGGGTCTGAGCAGGTGGGCACCCTCCACCTGCCTGGCTGAGGATGCTTCGTCTCCTGGTTGGGGGTGAGTGTGTGTGGTCTGAGGTTCTGTGTGTGTGTGTGTGTGTGTGTGTGTGTGTGTGTGTGTGTGTGTGTGCGCCTGTCTGTCTATCTGGGGTGCCATGGTGCTGTTGGAGTCGCCTGGGTGCTCTGGGTTGGGTGATTGGTTGTGGTGGTCCCGGGGGCCATGTTGGCAGAGCAGGTAAGTGGGAGGTCTGGGCGCTCACGATCTGGCTCTGGAAGTAGTCAATGACCAGGGGGAAGTAGTTATCCAGCACTTGGCGGCACTGGGGCACGAGCAGCTTCAAGGGGAGGTCATCACATTCATGCTCTAGGAATTTCCGAATGGTTTTCTGGGAGGAGGGAATGGAAGGTCAGCTGGCCTCTCTGAGGCCTGTACCTGCTCCAATCCCACATGGCCACCACCAGGGCAGACTGATTCCACTTCTCCCGGGGCATTGGAACTGAAACTGCCAAGGAGTAAGCGGTTGGGCACATGGAGGGCTTCTCCCCACCCAGGAACGACCATTTCTGGCTTTGGCCAAGCTCCATGCTATGGCTTGGCCCTGGCCAGGAGAAGCTTGGTGCCCCAGGCCTCACCCTCAGCCTGGAAATGCCCTGAGATGCCCCTCTGCCCACATTCCTCCAGGATCTGGGCCTCATCACCTGGAAAATGTTCTTGCTCATCTTTGTGAGGATGTTGATGATGTCCTTACACTCTTGGCACAGGTCATCCTGGGGAGGAGTCCCAAGGTGGGGCCCATGAGTGGGGAAGTGCTCCCAGCTCCACGGAATGAGGCACTCTCAGACACAGGCTGAGGGGGCCTTTTAAGGTGCAGGCAGCTTCCCACTTCATCCTGCCCAGTCCCACTCATTGAGCCCATCGTCCATCTGTCTCTCTGTCCATTTATCTCTCCATCCATCCACCCATCCATCCTATCTATCCATCCCACTTATCCATCCACCCATCCATCCATTCACTCATCCACCCATCCATCCTATCTATCCACCCATCCATCCCATCTATCCACCCATCTACCCATCCATCCTATCTATCCATCCCACTTATCCATACATCCATCCTATCTATCCACCCATCCATCCATTCCATCAGTCCATCTATCCACCCATCCACCCATCCACCCATCCATTTTATCTATCCACCCATTCATTAATCTATCCCATCTATCCATCCCACTTATCCATCCACTCATCCATCCTATCTATCCACCCATCTATCCCATCTATCCACCCATCTACCCATCCATATTATCTATCCATCCCACTTATCCATCCATCCATCCTATCTATCCACCCATCCATCCATTCCATCAGTACATCTGTCCACCCATCCACCCACCCATCCACTCATCCATTCTATCTGTCCATCCATTCATTCATCCATCCCATCTATCCATCTCACTTATCCACCCATCCATCCCATCTATCCATCCCACTTATCCATCTATCCATCCCATCTATTCACCCATCCACCCATCCATTCTATCTATCCACCCATTCATTCATCCATTCCATATATCCATCCCACTTATCCACCCATCCATCCCATCTATCCATCCCACTTATCCATCCATCCATCCTATCTATCCACCCATCCTATCTATCCATCCCACTTACCCATCCATCCACCCATCCACCCATCCATCCTATCTATCCATCCCATCCATTCCATCCCATCCCATCCATCCATCCATCCATCCATCCCAGCCGTCCTTCTTTGCCCCATTCTATGCCATCCTCCCCAGTTCCATCTATCCCACCCACCAATCCCATCACCTATCAGGGCTCTAATCCCCTTAAGCCCATCCAGCACCTTCTTCCCAGACCTCCAGGACATTGTGGGTAGTACTCACAGCTCCCGCATGTCCCCAGACTTCCTGAAGACAGTGTCCCAGGGCCTTGCACTGTAGTGCTTGCTCCAGGCTTTGACACCAGAACTCGGGGCCCTGGGCACAGGCCAGGGATGAGGTGGTCTCCACAGCTGCAGTGGAGGCCAGAGCAATCTTGGTCAGGACCCAGGATACGCTTGTGCCTGGACTTCACCCAACTTTTCTCATGCTCAATTTTTCTGGGAATTCATGGCCAACAGACATGTGGGACAACTCTGGTTCCCTACTGCAGAACCCACCAGCTCTGTGACCTTGGCCAAGCCTAGGGGCCTCTCTGGTCCTCAGCTGACTTGTCCTTAAGTGAAGATTATGGATGGACTTGGGTTACCTGGGCTCAGATCCAGTCTCAGTGAGTGGCAGGGGGCTCCGAGAGGAGGGCAGGGAACTCACCAGTGCTGGGGCCACAGAGGGTGGGCAGCAGCAGCCACAGCAGCAGGCGTGACGTGGCCATGGCCCCTGCAGCTGGGCGCCCTGCTTGGGCAGGCTCTTATAGCTGGGGAGCGGGCTGGGGATGGGCGTGGGAGCACAGGGAGCAGTGTTTACCTCCCCTGGAGAGCCCTCCACTCCTGGTCAGCCTCTTCCCAGCAGGACACGCCCAGGACCTCCACCCGCCTAGGCCTCCTCAGGGCCAGCTGCTGCTCCCTTTGCCCCTGGTCCAGGCACAGCTCCCTCCAGACAGGGGGGCTTTGAGGCTCCCCCCGTCCTGTCTCTCTGGGCGCAGGCCCCTGTCCCCCTCCCACCCGGCCTCCTCTGCTCTTGAGCAATGTTCTCAAGAGCTTCCTGCCTGGCTCTTGATCCAGGTAAGTGCCGGAAAGGCACAATCTGGGCCAACTCCCTCTCTGCCCTCCTTACCCCTCCCTAGAACCCTCTGTGCACAGATGGCTGTTGTGGGGCAGAAGAGTTCATACCAGGAGTCTGAGGTGGGAGTGGGGCTGAGGCACTGGCTCCCAGAGGTTCTCAGCGCCGTCCCAACAGCCCCTCAAGGCGGGGGGCTGGGCACGGCTGGTGGCTCAGGAGACAGTCCTCTATGGCTGCAGATTTCTCCAGCTGGGTCTCACTGGGCAGGGCACACTGGAGAGAAGGCCCAGAGCCTGAAGTGGGCAGGGGCTGATGCAGGGAGGGAGGGAGCATCTCGATGGCCCTGCCACCACGGCCCTCTCCCCTAGTCCTGCCGGGGCCGTCTCCCTACCAGGATGCCTGGAACCTCGAGCGCTCACAGTGGCAGGGCAGGGCAGGAGCCAGCCGTGATGAGAGCTGGGCCCAAGGTGGTACCATGACACTCGAGGCCACTTGAGCACCCTGTAGTTTCTGTTGGTCCTGAGCCCTTGTCACATGACAGCACAGTTGCCACCACGGAAGCTAACCCAGTATGTGGGAGTTCCTGACCCAAGGCTGGGAACCTGAGGCCTGCAGAAACCCCAGGGCCGTGGACCTGCACCATGCTTGTACCTGGGTGTGGGACCCAAGGGCCGAGTATAGAGCGTCCTTAGGGGATACTCTGGCTCCAGCCCCTCACCCAGAGCAAAACCAAACAGAATCCAACAACACACCAAATAAGCAGAGCTGCGTTGGGTCTGGGTACCCTTGGGACAGGTGGTGGCCCATGGCTTCCACCCAACCCTCCAAGGGGGATCTCTGGACTCACGGCTGCCTTCCAGGAGCGCAGCCGAGGAAGCGCACCAAGCTAGCTGTGGACGGCTGCCCGCCTGCTGGCCGTGCCAGCGTCCGTGCCAGGCCGTGGTACCTGGTGCTCCCTCAGGGCACAATTGCCACAGGGCTGGGCTGAGTGGCCTGGGCATGGATCTGCCTCCCAGATGGCTGCCAGCCTGGCCTCTCTACTCCTCACTACAAATAAGAAGAGAGACGTGGTAAAGGAAGAAAGGCGTCAAGGCCCCTGTGTGATAGCAGGTCCTTTGTGTGTGCTGGGCCGCCCTTCCCTGAGGACCTGGGCCTCTGCTCTCCCTCAGCACACTCCTGCCCTCAAGTTTATGTGAGTGTGGTCTCCAGAGCAGCCTTGGGAAGTCCAAAGCGAATGCCAACCTGGGGCCACAGGAGAGCCCTCCTGAGCACAGCCCCATCTTCCCGTTTAGTCTTGTTTCAAAAGGGATTTCTCTAGAGGATGGGCAGGGAGGCCTGGCAGGATGCTTAGTTTATGAAGAACTCCTGCTCCTTCATGTATTGACTGAGAAATGAGCTGGGAGGTGGAAGGACATGGTCAGTGCCCTGGGGACTCTGATCTATGGAGATCCGGGAGTAGTAGCCACAGCAGGAATCCCAGCCATTCTGGAGGCTGAGACAGGAAGTTTGCAAGTTCAAGGCCAACCTTTGCAACTTAAGTGAGGCCCTGTCTCAAAATAAGAAATAAGAAGGGCTGAGGTTCAAATCCTAGTCCCAAAAAGTTCAGAGCCCTGGGTTCATCCCCCAGCACCACAACACCAAAAACCAAACAGGAACCTCCAGGGTGGGAGTAGGTGGGGCTCAGAGCAACGGGGATTGGGCTCCACCCAGGCCTCAAGACTCAAGGTGTGGGGTTGGCCTGGTGGGACTGGGAGGAGGTGCTCCATACTGAGGAGTCCTGTCCAGGGAAGGTCTGCTGGAGAGCACTTGGAGCTGGCCAGGTTGAGTGGTCCTCACTGGCTGGGGAGGCAACTGGAGCCCACTCTACACAGCAGGTCCGGATGGCAGGCAGCTGGTGGACCGACAGCCAGCCCCACTCTCCAGCTCCTAACTACTTCTGAGCAGCCCACGGGCCCCAGACCCTGCCCTGCCTGCCTCCTCACGCCCAGCTGAGTCTTCCAAGGGAGGAGCTGGCGGTGTCTCTGACCCTCCTTGCATCCCCTACTCTCTGCGTTCACCTGTGGGCTGAGCTGCGTCCCCCAGGAGGAGTGAGGAAGGGACCTTGTTTGGAAATGAGTGTTTGCAGATGTAACCAGGTCATGATGTGGCTGTGGGGCCCTGATTCAATGCCTGGGGCCCATAAGAAGGAAATGTGGACACAGAGTAGCAGGTGACAGTGGCAGGGAGACTGGGGGACAGGGCTGCAGCTGGGGAGCGCAAGGATGGGCATCCAACAGGGCTGGGCCAGGCAGGAAGGGCTGCCCAGAGCTGCCCACCTGCTTCAGACCCGTGGACTCCATGAAGAAGACTCTCCTGTGGCCTGCAGCCACCCAGGGCGCTTCACAACTGTGCCCTCAGGCCAGCCTCCCTCTGATTCTCCACCCAGATTGTCCCCAGGGGATGACCTGGGGCCAGGACAGATCTGGTGCTGACCATCAGTGTCACTGCTGTGTCTCAGGGGCACGGCTAAGAGGCCTGATGGAGCTGGCTGGTGTCAGGTGCACAGGATTGGGGTGACCAAAGGAAGCTGCTCCATGGCCTCCTCTGAGCTGAGGACCACAGCCTCCCTTTCATAAAGAAGTAGAAATATCATTATTGGGTGCTGGGGTGGAATGAGGGCTCAGCCTGCACCTGCCACTGAGCTTCATCCCAGCCCCAAACACTATGGCCTCTATGAAACTCTGCCTCGTGGACAGGTGCCCAGTGCTTGGTCACCATGGAGCAGGAGGCAGGCAGAAAATGCTCGCTGCCAGAGTGGTCCCCGGTTCTCCCAGAAAAAGCCCCAGGCGGCAGTCACAGGCTGAACCACCTCTGTTTTCAGAGAACACTATTATTATTATTTTTTATTATTGTGGTAAAAATACAAAATAGGGGCTCGGGTAGTAGCTCAGGGGTACAGCACTTAGTGGGTACACGCGAGGCTCTTGGCTCCACTCCCAGCACCCCAAGGCAAAACAAAAGCAGAAGCAAAGCAAAACCCCACACAACACAAAATCTATTGCCCTAACCATTTTTGTGCGTGTGGTTCTGCAGAGTTGAGTGCGTTCACACCCTGTGAGCTAAGTCTCCAGAACTCTCAGAACTCTCTCATCTTGCAAAGCGGACTGAACCCCGCCACCACAGTGGCCAGCTCCCCGTGGCTCCTTCTCCCCAGCCCCAGGGGACCTCATTCTTCTCTTTGTGTCTGAGTTTGTTTGGTCTTGTTTTCTGGAATGTCGGATGGAACCTGGGGTCTCACACATGCCGGGCACGTGCTGATCCACACCTCAGTACAAGGCTGTGTCCTTCTGATTGTCTTATTTTGGAATTCTGTTAACTGGGTTTGGATGAGAGCTTCCTTGTACCCTGGATGAATCCTACTGATCATGGTGCACGGCTCTTTCTACCATTGCCCTGTTCAGTGTGCCGCAATCTCTGCTTCCATACTCCTCGCGCAACTTTCTCCTGAGGTTGTCTTCCGGCTTCGGCACCAGGGCAACCATCTGATTTACAAGAGCTTGTGAAACCTTGGTGTTAGTTCTTCTGGTCCAAAAGATCCAGGTGCCATGAGCCATCCCTGGGTGGTATGTGAGCTATGTGCATTGGAGCCATACGAGGGGATAGGCCTGGCATTGCACGCTGACTGGGCTGTGCCTCATAATGGCGCCTCTTCTCTGGTTCTTCCTGTGTCCCACACAGCACCTGAGATGGATGTGACTTGCCGAGATGTCAATTAATCTGCTGACCACAAGACATCACGAAGTAAGACTCCACCTTTCGAAACCCGATGATCCCCCGCAGACGGAGTGGGTGTGAGGAAGGTGGGTGCCAGGAGGGTGGCAAGGAGTAGGGTGAGCTAGAGGGAGGCATGTTGTTGTGAGGGTTTCTCAGGCTGAGGAAGGTCCTCCTCAGAAAGGGGGAAGGAACCCTCAGACGTGAGATGTGGAGCTTTAGAGGATGCTCAGGGGCAGTGGAGCAGACGTATCTGTGGGAGGAGGATGGTGGATGGTCAGGCTGGGCTCCCTTGGTTGGAGGCCGGGCTGGTTTTCAGCCTGGAAGTGTGAATCCTTGAAGTCACTTTGCCTGGGGATCCTGTAGGCAGGCAGCCGTGGGAGTGCACAAGATGATCCTTGGGGGCCCTTCCAGTTAGGTGTCAGGGTGGGCATGACACCAGAAGGAGGAAAGAAATATACCCAGTTAAGAGGAAGGAGACATGTGACCTGGAGGTATCAGGTATTAGAGTTTCCTGGTGATTCCAAATCTGTGTTCGGATGAAACTAAGAAGGGGATGACTGAGATATTCTGAAAGAATGCAGGGTGAAGGGGTCACCCCAGGGGGTAAGGGTGGGCATCCATATATCACCTCAAAAGGGAATGTTTGAGTTGGCTTTTTGGGGAGTGCCCTAAGGCAAAACAGGGCAACTGGGAGAAGTTTGACCCAGTTGAGATGTGGTGAGGGAGAGCTTGGTGAGGGTCTCCTTTAGGGTGGGTTACCGCATTCTACCTGCCTGAAGAGGTGGGGTGATAGGGAATGTGTATATTGCAGGGAATGTGGAGAGCCCCAGCAATGTGTTGTGTGAATTGTGAGGTAAACTCGGGCCATTGTCTGATGGCAAGGAGATAGGGACCCTGAATCTTAGGATGATATCTGAGAGCAAAACAGAGGCGACCGTGCATGCCCTTTTGTTGGTGGTAGGAAAAGCTTCCCCCCATCCTGAGAAGATGTCTACAAGGATGAGGTCATAGAGATACCTCTAGACCCTGGGCATGCGTGTAAAATCCAATTGCCAGATGGCTGCTGGGAATTGTCCTCCAGCCTGGTGGGCGGGAAAGGAGCCTGGCTTCAGAGGGATGTTTGGATTGGTTCTTTACGGCCAAATTGGGGTGCTGTAAGGGGAATGGGTGGGTCTTATTAAGCCCTTGTGCCATAGGTCTTTAATAATGGGCTTTAGGCCCTGAAGACTGCTAGTTGGAAGTTGAGGTTGACAGGGGAAATGCTGAGGGTCCTTAAGATGAATTCTGACAGGGACACAGTGAGCCAGAGAGGGGGTGAAAGTGCCCATACTTGAGGGTTTACCTCTGGAGGAAGAGAAAGAGGGGAGCCTGTGAACATGTGGGCTGCTTCTGCAAGGGTGAGGGTAAAGAAGGGCTGGGGTGGAGTGGGATGGAGGCTTGGAATTTGGCTGAGATGTCCCTTCCCAATAAGGGAATGGGGCACTGGGGTATTACCAGAAACTGGCAGGAGAAAAGATGGTGGTAAAACCTACAAGAGAGTGTGGGGGTTTTAAGGGAAAGGATTGTTTATCTCCCTACTCTGACATGGGGGAACAGGATGGAACAGTAGGTCCCCAAAACTCCGTCAAGCCTGAATAAGTGGCCCCTGTGTCTAAAACAAAGTTAATCGGGAGTCCACCCACCATAATAGTGACTCTGGTGAAAGGTGATGGTGGTCATTGGGGAGGGAGGCCCAAGGTCCCTTCAGTCATCCAATGCCAGTCCCAAAAGATCCAGGTCTGGGCTTGCGGCAGATCTAGCTCCCTTCAGGGGCAGGGGCAGTCCACAGCCCAGTGACCCCTTAACTGGCATTTAGGGCATGGATGCATAGGCGGCTGGGATTTGGGCACTCTTGTGCCCAGTGTCCCTCTGTCCCACACTTTAAATAGGACCCAGGGGCCATCTTTAGTGGTGGGAGTTTGGCCAGAAATGAAGGGGCCCTTGGGATGGGTCCCCGTAGAGCTTGTGCCAGCATCTGGGTTTTTGCTTTCTGGCTGTCTCATCCCAGTTGTGGTACACCTTAAAGGCTGTGGCTAGGACTTCAGTCGGGGTCAAGGTCCTGTTCCAGTTTGGGAGAAGTAGGTCATTAGGAGTTGTCTGCCATCGGGGGTCTCAGGGTCTAAATTAGTGTATTACTGGAGGCCTTAGTCAGTCTATCTAGGGGGTAGAAGGGTTCTCGTTTTTGTCCTGAATGTTTCTTGGAGTTTTTCAAAGTTTACCGCCTTCTGAGCTGCCCGTCTCAGTCCGGCAATTAGGCAGGTGGAAAATTGGTCCCTGGGGCTAATCCTGCCATGATACTGTAGTCCCAATTAGGGTCCTGGTAAGGAACTGCCTGGGCACCTAGTGAGTGGACCAGGGTGGTTTGATGGACCTAGTCAGCATAATTATGGGCTTGTTCCCAGATTGCCTGCCTTCCTCTGGGAGAAGAGTACTGGCCAGGACCATGTAAATGTCATGAAAAGTGAGACTCTAGGCTTGGAGCAAGTACTGAAATGCCTTTATGTACGAGACAGAGTTGGTGGTGTAGGAACCCAAGTGTTTTTTGATTCTGCTATGGAGAAGGGCACGTGGACCCTAACGATCCCTTCCTCCCCAGCAACCTCTCTCAAAGGAGCCATAATTGAAGCAGGGTGTGGCTGGACAGACTGTGCGTGGGAATGGGGTGACCGGAGGACTGAAGAGGAAGTGGGGGCAGAGTCTGAAGAAGGAGGAACCGAAGGGGCAGGGTCGGCTGGATCAAAATCCATGGATGAGAAGGTAGAAAGAGAGGAGGGTTTAGAGGCCAAGAGGACATGCTTTGGGTTGCAGGAGGTACAGTGAGGTGGAGGAAGAAAGCCTGAATATATAAAATCTCTGCCCATTTTTTCGATCTCTCACAATAGTTTTAGAGATCCCACAAAATGGCAGGGTCTAAGGTCCCATAAGGGGCCAATGGTTTTGGTTATCTAAGGGATAATTGGGCCAATCCTGAGTAGAGAATTTTATCAATTTTGGGGGATTGATCTCCGGGATTAGGCTGAGAGTGTCCAAGTTGTTAAGGAGGCATTTGAGAGGAGAGTCAGCCGGCAGGGAGGAGGAGCCCCCGCACGGGGCTATGAGGAAGGGCATGATATGTTGACTGGAGAGGCATCCCACTCAAGCCAAATATCAAAATGAGACCTCAGGCCAAGGAATTGGTCGTCGCCGATATCCGCCGGTGAGGGACCCTGGAGTGCTGTGGGAGCTATGGGTCACCTGGAGCCAGGCTTTTCGAAACGAGAGTGGGAAGGAAGAGACCCAAGCTCAAGGAGGGGAGGGGGCTCGCCAGTTCTCAAGCTGGCTGAGGCATGTTGGAAGTGGTCCAAGAGGACCACTGGGACCGTGAAAGTCTGGGTGGGGTGCATTCCTCCCCACGAGACACCACAGGGGCTTCTGGATGGTCAACGGCCAGTTCCCTGTTACCGTGCCTCTGCAGGTTTAGGAGTCCAGAGAAGGGGACTCACCAATTAATAGGCCGATGGTGGATGCAAAGGAGGTGGTCAAGAAGATGGGCGCAGGTTGATCTCCACTCAGGTGTGATCTCTGGCAGGATGGGGTCTTGCTTAAAGGCAGGGGTGTCCCATCCGAGTCACGGCACCAATGAGAGGTGAGTGACTCACCCAAGATGGAAATTCAACTAAGAGATTTTATGGAGGGGCTGCCTGAAGGGGAAGAAAGGAGAGGAAGAGAGCAGAGAGCGTGAGCTTGCAAGCTTCAGCTTAAGAAGGGTTGTTTGGCAACTTGGCGGGTACTGATTGGCAGATTGACTCAGGAACCAGGAGTAGGGATTAGTTGAGAAAACTTTTGACTTTGGCGCCCTTTGGAGAAGAGGGGAAGGGGTAAAGGTTTATATGATGTTCTGCTCCCGAGATGGAGACTTAACTTCAAAGGGGAGAAAACTGCTGGGGGAAATAAAACCAAAAGGCAAGGTTCCCACACACCCAACAGTTGTAACCCTGATAAGAGTTAGACGTGTGATATCAGGGTGGAAATCAGCAAAGCACATGTCCTGACTCTAGGAGTGAAAGATGTCACTAAGAAACCTGGTAACAGCTGATAGGGACCCAAAGGGTGGACAGAAGCTCCCAAAATTTGATATAAATATTGGAGCAAATGACCATTCAGCCAGCCGACACCGATGCACACACACCTGAGAGCCTGATGAGGACCTGGACTGGCATCCCGACTCTTCTCATCCTGATCCTCTGCAGCGTCCTCACGGCTCTCAGATTCTACAGCAGCCTCTTGGCTCTCTCCTCAGCTAGCCATCAGCTCCATCCCAGGGGAAGCTTCTATTGGTTCCTGACCTGGTCACTTCAGTCTGAGTGAGCGGGCATCTGCTGGTCTTGAGACCTAAGACTTAAGATGTAGATCTAGCCCAGACCAGCAGCTGGAGCAACCAGAGCCTGCAACCTCTCCCGCCTGCCCATCCTCTATCTGCCCACCCTCCACCCACCCTGTCCCGGGGTCTCTTTCCCCCTTCCTTCTCCTGCGCACCCCCTTGCTTTCCTGCCCATCCCGACTATTCTGCCCCCAGCCTCCCGCCCTTCCCCTCCTGCCTGCTCCCCTTTTCCCCTCAGTTGTCTTGCGCCTTCAGTTTTTGGCTTTCACCCCCACCAGAGGCCAAAGACTTGACCACTCAAAGTCCAGCCCCCCATAACACTGCTCAACATGGACACCGGTGTGATTGAAGGTGGATTAAATGTCACTCTCACCATTCAGTTACTTATGCATAGAAAGGAAGTTGGCAGTATCATCAGAAAGAAAGGAGAATTGGTTAAGAAGATGCTGGAGGAGAGTGGTGCATATATCTCAGAAGGGAATTGTCCTGAGAGATTTATCACTTTGGCTGGACCCACTAATGCCATCTTCAAAGCCTTTGCTATGATCATTGACAAACTGGAAGAGGACATCAGCAACTCTATGACCAATAGCACAGTTGCCAGTAGACCCCCGGTCACTCTGAGGCTGGTGGTCCCTGCTAGTCTGTGTGGCTCTCTCATTGGAAAAGGTGGTTGCAAGTTTAAGAAAATACAAGAGAGTACAGGGGCTCAAGTCCAGGTGTCAGGGAATATACTCCCCAATTCAACTGAGTAGGCCATCACTATTGCTGGCATCCTGCAATCCATCATTGAGTGTGTCAAACAGATCTGCGTGGTCATGTTGGAGACTCTCTCCCAGTCCCCCCACCTGCCGCCCCCCCACCCCAAGAGCGTAACCATCCCGTACCGGCCCAAGCTGCCAAGTTCTCCAGTCTTCTTTGCAGGTGGTCAGGACAGGTACAGAACAGGCAGCCACAGTGCGAGCTTTCCCCCACCACCCCATCCATGTGCCTCAACCCTAACCTGGAGGGACTACCTCTAGAGGCCTATACCATTGAAGGAGAGTATGTCATTCCACTGCCAGATTTGATCAAGCTGCACCAGTTGGCAATGCAACAGTCTAATTTTCCTATGACGCAGGTCAACACCGGATTCAGCGCAGCAGGTTTGGATGCATCTGCTCAAACTACTTCTCATGAACTCACCATTCCAAACGATTTGATTGGCTGCATAATCCAGCGTCAAGACGCCATAATCAATGAGATCTGTCAGATGTCTGGGGAGTAGATCAAAATTGCGAACCCAGTGGAAGGATCTACTGATAGGCAGATTACTATCACTGGATCTGCCGCTAGTATTAGCCTGGCTCAGTATCTAATCAACATCAAGCTTTCCTTGGAGACGGGTGGCGTGGGGAGCAGCTAGAACAATTCAGATTCATCCATTATCCCTTTCTGCTGTTTACCACCACCCATGATCCATCTGTGTAGTTTCTGAAAAGTCAGCGACTCCAGGTTTTAAATAGTTTGTAAATTTTCAGTTTTTACACACTTTATCATCCACTCTTGACTTTTTAATTAAAGCATTTTAATTCCTTTCTCTGTTTAGCTGTTAGTGCTGAGATCCATATTTAGTTTTATAAACTTCTTCTCCATTTTTTTTTTTTTGCTGATGAATTTTTCTGTTTGTCATGGAAATTAAGAGTGGACTATTAATACATTTTAGTTCTGTAATGTCAGGAATTTTTCAAAAAAAATTAAAAGATGGACTGGAGCTTTTTCTTTGTGAATAGAAAAAAGAAAAGATGTAGATGTAGCACGCAGAAGGAATGTATGCAGTAGGTCTGTCACGATGAAGTGTTTGCAGCGCTGAGTTAACTTGGATTTGTTTGCTCCCAGTGGATGATGTCTACTGCAGTGCCCAGCATTACGACTGTCATTCCTTGACTAAGAACCTGAAGAGTGAGTTGTATTAAGGATTTGAGTGAATAAAACATTAAAAAGGGCAGAAGCGCGTGGACGATGGAGGACTTCACACTTGTGCTCATGGCAACACAGGCAGGAGGCGGCTGGAGGGACGGGCAAAGCGAGGTGGCTGGGCCTTTGATGAGCACTGGGTGGGCCCTGCTCCTAGAGGGCAACCAGGACAGTTCATGGGGAACCATGAGCAGGCACAGCCGTGGCGCCGCGGCGAGGCTTGTGGGTTCGGCCAGCACTGCTGACAGCGGACAGGCGGCTCAGGACCAGAGAGGCGCGGGGCGAAACCCTCAGGACCTCAGGCAGAACTTGAGGTCATAAAATACAGAAGGCTCCTCAGCCACGCAGCGGAACAACATGGCGGATAAGTCCCGCCTCAGCGCCTTCTGGCTTCTGTGTAGTCTTTACCGCTGCCACTCAGGCGGGGCTTCCGGCCCCGCCTCCCGGCTACTCACCTGCACTTCTTGCCTCTAACTACGTTATGTGCTGTCACATAGAAAAAAAAGTGCCCATCGAATGTTGAAAAATGCATCCAAACACTTTTTAAGAACCATGTGGTTTAATAAGATTTATTTTAAATTGGGTAATTATATAATAATAAGCTGTACCTTTCTTCTTCTTCTTCTTCTTTTTTTTTTTTTTTAGTTTTAGGAGAACGCAATATCTTTATTTTGTTTCTATGTGGTGCTGAGAATTGAACCCCCTGCCTCAAGCATGCTAGGCGAGTGTGCTACGGCTTGAACCACATCCCCACCCCCTGTACCTTTATTCTTGATGCATATTTTCCTAGTTGCTTAAGTAATCTATAATCTTTAATTCATAGGATAATTAACATATATGTATTTGCTTCTAATCATTTTCCCTCAATAGGAAACACATAATATATGTTTTCATACATGCATTTATCTGATGCTATGCTTGTACAAGTTAGAGATATTCAAGATAAATGTACTTTACTATAA